>NC_134186.1:25163509-25489580 GCF_964188355.1 Buteo buteo
CACTTGGAGAAATGTTTTTCCTTTTGAGACTTTGACTTTTTTCCCCCAATCATGCCTTAAAATGGCTTTCTTATTGATTTAAGAAAAGGTAGGAATCCTGGTAGGGAAAGCTTTCCCAAAATAAACTCTGTCTGCTTCCAATTGTCTGTTTCTTTAAGTCCCTTCTTATAAAGACCGTTGTTCTTATAAAAAAATACCTGACAATACAATTAACGTCATGATCACAGTCCCATCAGTAGAGATGAGGACTATGATTTTTCAAAAGATATGAGATAATAGGATTCCATAAATAATCTGTAAACTACCTCAAAATATTTAGTGATAAAGAAGATTCAGTAGTCATTTATGATATGACTCCATTTTTCACCACTTGAAACATTCAGTTTAAGCACCATCCACTTAACTTTTAGGGATTTGAACAAATATAGGCTTGATACTAAAAGTTGTTTTTTTATTTTAATCGAATGTCTCATTTTCCATTATATGAGAGGACATTCCTTCAGACTATGTTACTTTCTCATTGGCAATAAAATACCATTTTATTTATTATTTTTTATTTAAAAATGTATTTATTATTACTTTAACATAAAATAATAAATGTAGAATAAGCAGGAGCTTAACAATTCTGGAAGATGATGAGACTTCAGGTGTAGGCCAGTAGGTAATTTCTTAACTTGCTCAAGACTAAACTGAACTTGAATGCCTCGGCTTTGTCCCCAGTCCATTCTGCATTTCTTACGCTTTATCATTCAATGTAATGTTTTTAATCAAATTGCTAGAGAATTCCTATTAATGGCCAAAATGCCCAGAGTATATTCTTTGTGAATATTTTCCAAATCATGTCTTTGCTCAACTCAAAGAAAAAAAAAAATCACTTTACTATCTCTCATGTTTCCCACTTGGCTCTATATACACATATCAAGTGAAACTTTTTAACAGTAGATTAATAAAACATATTGTATGCAGGATACCCACATTAATATTTTTCAAATAAATCTCTAATATATCCTTGGGTAGTGAAATTCCCTTGGGAGTACTTGCACAATGACATTTAAGTTTGTAAGCCACTTAAAATGATTAATTAGATCCTCTGTGCATTTCATGTCTTCTTTTACATGTAACATCGGTAGAAAAAAGTTCCGATACTAGCAAACCTTAAAATAAGTTTACTAATGCGCAGCTGCAAAGGCACGTAAATTCAGTTTTGTTTTCATTGCTCACATATGCATATTTTTTAACAGAACATGTAACAAACACGTCAGCTAGGAAAGTCATAAGATAAAACAATGTGTTACTATTTTCCTGCTAAACGCAACTTTAACTAGAATTAGAAATACTGTACTTTTCCCCAATCATCTCCACTGTCACTGGGGGCGGGGGCGGGGAAGAGAGAGAAACATTAAAAAACCCATCACTTGATATGAGATAGGAGTAGGTGAGGAAAGATATCTCTAAGATAATAACATCTGAAAAGTAATTAAGGGGATCTTCTCTTTCTCCCCTGTGGTAGAGAAAAAGACAAATAAACTTATCCCGAAAGCAGCCGAACGTCACGGCGAGCCTGAGGCTGCTCTAGCACATGGGCCTGGCTTTAGACTGAGGCAGAATTTGAGAAGAAGGATGTAAGCTGTCCGTGCTAATCCCCAGGTCCACGCAAGACCATTAGCCAGACCTAACAACCTGGTTTTTTGATGTTATTTAAAACATCACTGAAGAAATTTAAATTTGATGTACTCGTATCCCTTTTCAACCACTGTCAAGAGGTAACCCACAGTATTTTTGAGACATATTATGTACTAGATTGCAGGAGACTTTATTGAAGCATCTGATAAGTAAAGACATTAATTAAAGAAGAGGATATTTGGAGTGAGACTTTGGAGTATTTTTCATACAAACTGACCTGCAGTTAACAGCCACAAAAAGTGCAGTAATAAGTGGTTACCAGTTACCTCTTCGGCCCATTAGCCCATTGCTAATTTCAGAGTTGAACCCTGAGGTAATGGGCTAGTCCAGTTACTTAAATTCTGTAACAAAGAGGAGTGAGGTCAAACAATTAACAAAATTAAGATAATCATAAAGATCATGTCACTAAAATTTGAAGGAGAATGATCTTGGGTTTGGGTTATGGACTAAATAAGAGATGCCAGGTGCTTTTTTTCCAATTTCCCTTGATTGTACTCAGTTGAAAAAAACCTCTAAAACTAATTTACTATCAAGATAATGTGCTAATAATGAAGACTTCTTTAAAGTAAGTAATAAAAAGCAAAGAGCTTCAGCTTTCAATTTAATGATCTCTGGTGTTAAACGTTTTCCAGCATGCAATAAAATTTTATTAAAATTTAGTCACTGAAGAAACAGGGCCGTAGAAGAAGTTCCGTGGAAGCTTTCTGGGGCAACGGCAAAAACATACTCAATCTGAAGCAAATTCTGGAAATCAAAGGTATGAGAAAGAGTTACCATGGTCTTACGAAGCATCATTAAAAATAACGCAAACCTATGGTTGGTATCTAGTTGATCATAATGAGAATAAAAGTCTATAAGCCCAGAGAGACCTATAAAAAGCAGAACAGGAGAGACTTACATGAAGAAATAGGTCATGCTAGTCACGCTTCTGCTATTAAATTACCTTTTATCTTTTTAAAAACAAATTTCTTACTACATTAGCCTTACGGATACTCATAGTACCCGAGATTTCTACGGTAAGTACCCTAGAAGGAGACAGATATTCCTTACTCTCTTTGAAATTAAATTCTAAAACAATGGCTAGTGTCATTTTTCAATGCTATTTTATTCTCATAATGTTTATATGTTAGGAAAGGGTTATATGATCGTATGTCATTACTGCGCATTACAAAATGTGGCTGACTCTGCATTTAGTAATTGCCTTTTTCTTTTTTTTAATTACAGTTTTCCAATCCCCATGCTGAATGCAATGATCTACAGGTCACTGAAACTGCAGGTGTCAGTGATATCTCATTAACTCTGGCAGAAGCAAAGTTTGAGGCCACAAAACTAGAAAAGCACTGAGGTACCACAGAGGCCGACTTCCTAAGGCTTTAATGGAGCACAAATCTATTGACTGCCCTCAGTGCTCTTGCTGTTTACTAATAGCTGACCACAGATACTATATTTTGTGCCCTCAGGTTCAACCTCTGTTTCCTCTGATAAAGTTATGAAGATACACACCTTTTTTTTTTTTTTTTCTGCCCTCAATTGCGAGCAAACATTTAATTTCCAAATAAATCTGAGCATTCCATGCCATATCTGCATTGGTTTGTACTATCCTAGAGCTCAATTAAATGAAAAGTTTTGCTCTATGTGTTTTTCACAATTACATAGAATATTCATTTACCATAGCAGCCAATAAAGCAGGCTTAATTTTTGTTTAAAACCTGTCATTGTTTCAGGTCTAACCTCGTATTTTGTGATCTTTTTGAAACAGACCCTTTAAAAAAGCTGCCTCAGACAACACTGGGCTCTCTGTGATCTGAATGCTCATTTTATAGGAAAAGAAATAGCGTAATGAGGTTTATTATTCTTAAAGTTAAGGAAGGAATAGATGGCAGAAGAGAATACTTAGCTAGACAGAATGAGAGAATAATGCTGAAAAGTAGTAAGTTAGGAGAAATGATGAGGACTATTTAGGAACAAAGAACAAAGGCGGATGAAAGCAAGCAAGGAAATAGAGGAAAAAACCTGACCGCTAGAGCCTTTCTTTGCCCTCATGGTCTGAAACACCAGATAGATGCAGAGAATGATTCAGGCAACAGTGAGGAAGTACACAGCAAAAATCAATGGAAAATTGGAGAAGAACAGTCATAAAATATTTTACTTTTTAAAGCTTTGTTTTTCCAAAGCCATAAAACAGAGACTATGTTACCAGAAAGGATATACACAATGAATTTCAGATATCCAATTCATTTCACTAATATCTTTTAAAATTCAGGCTATCATCTCTTTTTCAGAAGCCCATTTGCTCATCTTTCTGCCTCTGGGATGCAGTTATTACACACAAGACTTGGGGTGCTTCCTGACATAATGCCGTAATGTCAGTTTGAAACGCAATGCCTAAAGAGAAATAACTTCCAAGTTATGTTTTCAGCATGTTATACGGAGGTCACCCTGAGTAAAAATAATCAGACACATTAGAAAAGCTTTCAGTGTCTTAATCTTTCCTGTAAGGACAAAAATAAGTCCATAATTATATTTGTGTTGTTTCATAGGTTCCTGAGCAAAGAATTTGCAATTGCTTTATTCAAAGGGTCAGAACCTTCATTTATCCTAGAATATTACGATAAATTATATGAACGGTAATAGCTCTGATTTTAGAAAAAAGAAATTATTTCCTTAAGTAATTTGTTCTGATTTAGGTTTCTTTCTTGACCACAAAGGGAGGGAGACAAGACGATACAGTGCTACATTCAGCTGGTTAATTTTTCATTAATCTGAAGCTATTCTGTTAGTTTTCTGGGATCTACAAAAACACTCTTAAAAGATAATTAAAAAAACCCCTTTGTTCAGTCTTCATAAACATGGATTGGGTCCAGCCTACACATTCCAGACATTTCTTCTTTCCTTCAAAATTTATTTGTATATTGTGAAGAAATGTACATATGTAACTATATTTCTTTTTTCAAATTTCTAGTCAATTATATAATTATAATATCCTACAGTATTATCAGTAATATGACAACAGTATAACTAATATTTCATACAAATAATTAACTATTGTGTTATTATTTTATATATATTTATATCAATCATTTCTACATTTGTAGAATGAAATGGATAAGGCCTAAGAAATAGTCTGGGTTCCTAAATAAACCATAGATCCTTTATAAATAGGTTTTTAAAAAAAGTCAAACCCCCTGATTAAATTAGTGAAGAAGCTAAGACTCTTGATACTACGATCATCTTAGGTTTTCAGCAGCCTTGCTCTGTGTCTGTAGCAGACGCTCAGTATCTACGCGCTCAGAATAACTGTGAGCTTAAATTTAACCTAAATATATTATTTCTGTACCAACACAGAAAAACTCACCCTCTTCATTTCCTACATGGCCATTTCCAAATGGTTTTCAGAGTCTACCTTGTTCTTGACCAACTTTCCAGGCTTGTACCTTCTTTGAACAGTCTGACAAGCTCTCCTTGTTCCTGCTCCGCCAAGAACACTTTCTTAGGCTTAATAAAGGTACAAAGTTCCCCAAGCTTACTTTGATGGAGGATGAATGAAGTACTTGTTTCCAGATAAAAGGAGGATGACCCACAGTATTTTAACTGTTCTGAATTTTTACACCGATCAATGCATGCTGGAGTCCACAATATTCACAATATATGCGAGGCAGAGGCAATAGCTCCTTGCAGCCGTTTTCACCACAGAAGTGATGCATTTTCTTGTGAGATCTTTAAAATCTTTTAAAAATGGAGTGGTAGTTCCCCTTTCAGTCTGTACTATGCATTTCTACAGAAGGATAGTTCTCATTCTTATTCGGCCTGTGTGTCCTCCAAGACTAGGACGCTGAAGTGTCATTCACAGGTGGTCTTTCCACCTACCTAATGAACAATATGGGAGGGGGTCTTTTCCTTCACCGTTTGAAATTCATGCATATTTCCACTCTTAAAATGGTGCATTGACAAAATATACAAAAACCACAGGGCATTTATAATGAAGGAATTCATTTGGGGAATACATGAAACAATGGGCTTGCATTAGGCAAAAACGCTATAGAGCAAACTAGTCACTATTATGCTGTTCTCTGTGTCACTGTATTCCCCATGATTTGTGTATTCAACCTCGCTACTGGAAATAGGCTCTTCTTCTGTTTCACTTCTGATTTTGGTTTGCCATTAATTTTCCAGAGTGTTACTAAAGCTCATTTTGTTGCATTTGGAGCACAGGTATCTTTACACTGCCCAGCCAAAGATATTTGAAAGATAACTATTACTACAATTTTTATAAGGTATAATGTTAACCTTTTCAGAAAGAGGAATTAAAACAAATGGAGTAAGAATGCATTTCATCTACTAACTCCATATAAATTCACGGAGTTTTTTGTTATGCCGAGATACAGTAAGTGCAGGAGATGCCGCAATAGGAAGTCAGTACCAGTGCTCTGACCCACGGATTATACCAACCCACATTTCCCACAGAAGGTAACCTAGGAAATGTTGCAGTTTCTGTCCATTAACAATAGTCTTTAAGCACCCATGTCCTTAGGCACTCATCTGGAGATTAAAAAAGAGAGCGGAGTTTCAGTCCTCCTCCTTTCTCTTCGTTTTTTTCTTTCATCATCACCTCTGCAATGGGAATGAGGCAAGGAAATTGGTACAACAAAAGCCAGATATGACAACCCTCAACTAGTTTGGAAGCATTTTCCACTGGTAGAACACAGAATGGTTACTGCTGTGGCACTATAATGCAAAAGAAACTATGTAATAAAAATAATTGTCAACAATCCAGAAAGTTAAAGACCTCATAGTTCAGGATTAACGACCAGCCTTGTGGTTACGCTTGGTTTTAGTTGTTAGTGTCATTGAACTTATATGCACAGAGCCCTAAATCCATTTGTAATTGTCAATGCTTTCATAGAATCGTAGAATTGTTTAGGTCAGAAAAGACCTTTAAGATCATTGAGTCCAACCGTCAACCCAACACCATCATGCCCACTAAACTAGCACCAGTATCGATGTTATGAGAGGTACTTGACAGGTAAATGCTTTTGGTCTGAAACGTTAGGGCCAATTCAAATGGTAAATTCTGTATGTTGCATTCTTGCCCATTTAAGACATGTCACAAAACTCACCTCAGACTGATACTGCTTTTGGTTGCTTTAAGGGAACTTTTTCTATGATTTAAATGTAAGAATTTCCCATTACTACCCACTCTTCCAAATTACTAAGCTATCCAGAACAATAAATTTTTGCACTGATTCAGGCACTTCTATGCACTGATTTGCACTGATTTTTTAAACTTGATTTATGCTTCTTTATATCACATTCTCTAGAAAGACCAAAATACCTCACTAGGAAATCCATTTTTAAAATTAACCTTCCCAAGAAATTTGGTGATTTGCTTTCCTAATTATCCTTTCTACACCATGTTCTTGTGTTAAATATCATCGCTAACAAGCACTGAGGTATTATGGTTACCAACTGTGAATACAAATATACAACCTGCTTATTGGCACCTTTTTTTTTTTTTTTTTAAGCAGGAAGCACCCCAATCCCAGGGATGATTTTCCCCAAGTGATACAGGTGTCACACACTGTATGATGTACCCTTCAATGGATTTAAAATAAGTTTGACATTTATAGAAAACAATTTTTAGGCTGGATGAGAATCTTTGAAATAAGATATTTATCTTTGAAATAAGATATTTAGCAAACACATCATGATTTCTTTCCTAAAGGTGAAACTGCTGCTTATCAGACATGACAAGATGCATAAGTGCTGCTCATCTGAAGTTCCCATTTTTACATACGAAAACATATTTAAGTAATTACATTTATATTCACCTAAAAATACTAACCTGCTATATCAAAATGTTTATCCAAATGTAATAAAAAAGGAAGCTGTACATCTGTAGTTAGAGTTAGTTGGTTTTTAAGAGGAAGAAAAAGCTGAGGAAAAGATACATAAGAATGGATGTCATCATAAAAAAAGCCTTCTATAATACAGCTTCAAGTGCAGAGGGTATAATTATGGACTGACTATGATTCTTTGACAACCTATTTCACAGTAGCAGATTTCAGTGGTTTTATAATCGCAGATAATGCACAGATTTATAATAATGAGGTGTCAACGTGTGGAAGAAGAGGATTGCAGACCATTATTTTCTCAGACATTTTCATGGCATGTGCCAAGTACAGAGAAATGTGTCCGATGTCTATTAAAGAGGCAGCCTAACTTATTCAAGCACTTTTGGATACACAGGACATAACGCTGGTTCTCAAAAGGTTGGAGCATGGAAATACTGATCCATTTTACAAACGGGAACATTAAACACAAAATCTATACGATCGCAGAAAAAGGAAGGAAGAGTGTTCTGTGTTTCAGTCAAATATCAAACATCTAATTCTAACCTCTGCTCTGTATTCCCCTTTTCTTTGCTGCACAACACTAATACCCCTAAAACCAAGGAGACCTCAAATGCTTCAAAGGCTTTGACCCTACACCAATCCTGGACACGGGCATAGTGGCTTCTCGGTCCGTATCCTTCAGTACACCTGTGCTTTCACGGCAGAGGCACAAACACTTCCAACCTGATTAGATGGACGATTAGAACCAGATAGAGAATTCTACAGCCACATTAATCAGGAAAAATGTGCTCCTGAGATCCCAGAGCGAAGCTCAGTCTGCATGACCTACAAAAGAAGAGTCCACTCTCCTGCAGAACATAGAACCAGTGATCTTAATCCAAACGAGCACTAATATCCCCATGTGCTGCTATTAATGAATACAGTGCTTTGTTTCCAGAGGTAGCAATTTGGGGGAATGAAGGTTTCTTCCTATAAAACAGTTATTAAGGAACCGACAATCATTACTGTAAAAGTAGCAATGTGAGATTCAGTTTTATAATTATATTCTGCTTTCTGAAATTACATTTCGATTCTAATTACATACAGAAAGATTACTAGTTTTTGGCTTCAGCCTCTGTACTAATAGTGAATATCAACAGCTGCTGTATAAAAATTACAAATGGGCTATGAGTTAGCAATTCCTATTTATATTTCAGGAAAAAGTTTTGGAATTTGAGGAGGACATTAAAGTGTCCTTTAATCATTCTTCTGTAAAACTTCCTTTTTAAATGAAATCACAGATTTCTTCTAGGTCTATTGAACCAGTTGAATACATGAGCAAATTGCAACCCTGGAGATGAAAATTATCAGGACAGTTGTTAATCACAGTAAATCTTGAGTGTATTAAAATGCTTGAATCTATTGAATCAAAACACTTTTCATCAATTTTTTTTTCTCGTCCTTTCTCCTAAACTGCTCTTCCCATCTTGCATGATTAGAAAATTCCTTGTGGCCTATTATCAATTCATAGATCCCTTTTGGCAAATTTGATTTGTATCCCCCAGACTATTTTAGGTTTTTATATCAGTCTTTTTCACTAAAAAAAATCACAACAAGCAAAAACTGTCTTACTGTTTAGTGCCATATTACCACAAACTCGCTATCGGTGCCCGACAGGTAAATAATCCTATGAATTAGCATCCTCACTTATTTCAGATGCAAATCCATCTTCCTTGTAGATTTGTTATGCAGACATGGTTCATTTAGCAAGTGATAGACAGAATTTTGTTCCTCAGCAATAAAAGTAACTGCTTCCTAACTTTAAAAAAAGTTTATTGACATCAGAAACAGGCTTAGAATTATCCCCAAAATTCATCCTAGTCTTTCAATGAATTTAAAATCCTCCTTAGTTCCAGTTTGATGCTCTTACAGGACAAACTTTCAAAGATGTTTGAAAAAAAAAACCCCGAGAGAGAAACTGTACCTTGGTGCTTGTCACTTGAAATGGAACTTTTGAGCCCTTTGTAACTAGGGATGTCAGCTTCTCAGCTGGTTTTGAAGGTATTAGATTCATAGCGGGAGGCTGATTGTGCAGAACGGAAGACAGGCAAAGCTGCACAGTCTCCTTCAGAGCTTTCAGCTGTGACTCCTGGGGAAAATAAGAAATCATCAGTTCTCTGAGATGTGTTATTATGAACAGAATTGCTTGCTTTCGCTCTCCGCATTAAACCAAACATTTATGAACAGCTGCTGCTTTTTCTTATTAACAGAAGAAATGAAGGCTGTTTAAAGCAGTTTTTTTATAGGATTAGGTTACTGTGCATTACACATCAAACTGCCTAGAAAGTCATTGCACTCTTCCCTCCCCTCCGTACAGTTTTATCCACACTGATTATTGCCAATAATTATTAAATATTATTTCATCTGAAAAGAAACAAAAATACAATCTACCAAATACCATAAAGTGTCCAGACTTTTACAGGCAACAGTTACAGAGAAGTAAACGTTCACAAGTATTGCAAAGACGCAGACTTTGCATGGAATTTTGTTTATAATGTTCGGGATAATTGGTATTTTTCCACAAGTTATAAAGATTGATTTTAACCCAACAAAGACGACTTCCCTCAGGAACATATTAAGCTGTTGCAGTGTCCAGTAAATAAACCATAGGCCTTTTCACCTGTTAAGAATATGATTGTCCAGATCCATTACTGTCCATCAAGCCAAACTAAAACTTTTAAGTGGCGAAGTGCTTGCAGCTCATGCTACAACACTGCTATTTTACTCATAGAAATAGAGATAGATGTATTAATGAGAATAGCAGTCTGTCATTGAAATAAACTGGGACAGTACAAACAGTGAGGTAAGCACGGCACTGAGGAAATCTCATTTTAAAATCTTTGCTCCATCCCAGCAAAACACTTAGAGTCAGATGTTAGATATTGAGGTAACTGCCTTATACTCATTCCAGGGGGAGTTAGGCAGCATTTGGCCTTTAAAAAAAATAATCTTGCTCTTATTCTTTATATTAAGAATATGCCTATAAATACAAGCTACATCAGCACATTTCAACCTTCGAAGATTTTTTTTGAAGATACCTAAATCAAGGTATACCATGGCAAAAGTTGATGGAAAATATATTATAGGTAACATTACACACTACATACTACATATGTGAAATATTACATATACAATATGAAAATATTTCACAGTTATACAAATCCTAAGCAATGGCATGCAGCATATACCACCTTGTCTCAGTTTATTCGAAAAACAAGTATTTTTTAGAACCTGACAAATATTCCATGTTTTACATCAGGTAAAATTCACCTGAACTGGAACCAGGGTATACATCTCATAACTGTAAAAATCAGAGTGTTTCTTTAAAAATTAACAAGCAAAGCCAGTTAATAGGGTACATTTCAATAGTAGGATCAAAGACAACCATAAAAAGACTATTAATGCACAACACAATAAGGAAAATCAAAGAAATAGGAGATGGACTAGAGTTTGGTTTGTTTGCAAACAGACAAAATTGAATGTCTGTCCCTTAAGTAGTGTGCAGTGAGGAGCAATGCTAGATTATCATCAGAGAGGACAGCACTTTGTATGAATTACTTATTAAAGTGTATGAACCTGGAGTCAGACTGATATGTCTCTAACCTAATGGCAGTGTAAAAGGGAAAGGATTACTTTATCCATCTGACTCAGAGATCTTTTAATTTCTAATTGGCAACAGAAGATCTTAGCATACTTCTTTTCATGTAATATGTCTTTTCCCCATCTTTTCAAGAAGTGACTGCACAGAGAACATAAATCACCATTTGACATCATCAGAATAAGCTCAGACACCAACCTGGCGGAGGTAGCAGACTGTCTAATTTTGCCTGAAGATATGGACTCAGCCATTATAGCACTATATGACCCTAGTGCTCCCTGCACATCACACTGATCTGAAGCCACACTCCCCCTGTCCAGAAAACCCTCCAGATCATTTCTCATCCTCTCATCTCCCACCCCTGCCGCCCAGTCCCTGTTCTGCCTTGGCTACGGCCAGCCATTTTGCCATTCCAAAGGTAAAAGCAGAATAGGTTATTTTGTTTTCATCCTGTGGGTAGCAAAATTCAATTTTGACTTTGCTGATAGGAGTCGTATAAATGGGTAGCATGAGACTACCACTTAAGGAAACACTATTGGAACCAGGAATGTCGTCTGACAAAGCTCTTGATAACCCTGCAGAGATGTGATTGGGATCAAAGCAAGCTGCTTGCTGGTCAAAATACTGCCAACATATGATCCATGTCTTCAGATTTCCCAGATCTGTCTATACTCTTGTTGTGTGGTTGGATTCAATACAGAATAATTTGGGCTGTGCTAATGCAAAATTTGTCAGTCTTCCAAGGGTCCATCACGGGAACTAGAAAAGTGGTGTAGTGTAGGTAGACTTAATGAGAGACACTAAGACCACTGACAGCACAAACTAGTATTTAATGGAAATGTCTGATACCCTCCCAAAAGAAAAATACAAATTAATGCCTATTTATAGGTACAGTTTGAGATTTGATCAATCAATTATTCATTTTAAATACAGCTCATTCCAAAAAGGCACATTGCTTTACACATTGCTTCCATTCCTTTAGCTGAAACTATGTGTGCTAACGTTGCCAAAACAGTTAAGGCCAAAGTCTTCGCCGAAGACATGGATGGACCTTGGCTGTCTTTAACTCTTTTCAGTTCATAGTTCATGCAAAAAAAGTTCTTAACGAGGAAAGAAAGGTACCTACAACTTAGTCTTATTACTCTGCAAGTTAGAACTAGTCAAATACAAGTATTTCTAGTCTCCTAAAACTGTCTCGCAATTCTCACTGGCATGAACTTTGCTTTCTTCCTTCATTTGCACTGCTTTTTTTACTCCTGCTTGCCATTTCCACTGCACTTTCACAGAATGTAAGCAATGACACCATCCAAAGACTCTCTGAATGATGATTTGCAAGAAGATGACACTGGGCTTCTGCTTAAGCCTATGGAACCACAACTAAACCCTAAATTAAAATTCTATAACATTTAATAGGAAAGAAACAGAGGGTCAGACAAGTCAGTTGCGTGTGCTGCAAATCCCCTTTTAATTTGCAAACAGAATCCCTTAATAGCATTCTCATTAAAAGTTCCTGATGTCAAATGTTCTTTGCTTTCTCCTTCACAACTGTCTGCATTATAATGAATAACTGCATTGAGAAGATATTTACAGTAAGCATTGCTCTCTTGCCATTGCCACAGACATTATACTGGCACTAGTGAGAGACCATGTCCGTGAGTGTTGTACGAGCAAAGAAGGAACATGCTTAATTTTTAAATTAATATGTGGAGGAGTTCTGTTCAGTAGTAACAAGAAACACATGATGTATCACCAGACGCACACAGAAGTTTGAATAATGCTACTGCGAGCATTGCTTACGCAGATGACATTTTGCAATGCTGGATGCAAATCCTCACTCAAGAGGATGATTTCAGTGATTGAAATATTGAAGATAAAGAAAAATGCTTTTAGTGCAAGAGGAATACTTTTTTTTAATGTCTAATGGAACCTGAAAATATTAGAAAACCAACCCCCAAAAGTAGTCTTTGATAGCATATCGAAGTTTTTTCCTTTCTGATAAACTGTTTCCCTATTACATGGTATTTTCTTCCCAGCTACCCTAAATCTAGAAGAAAGTTCCCCTGTTGCACAGCTGACGGGCATGAACGTGTCCTGCTTTGTCCCCTTCCTGGGATTCCCCACACCATCCCAGACAGGAGTGGGCTCCTCTGCCCACAGAAGAGTTAGCTCCGTCACATCAGTCCCACTCTAACAAGAGACTGACCCCTTTCTATACTGCATCCTCCTTGGAACTATGACTAAGCCTCAGATAAAAATCATATCGGTTACAGGCACACTCTCGTTAGTGTACTTTTGCACATAAAGATTTGTAGCATTTGGCTTTCTGTGGGTTTTTGAGATGTTTCTTTCTAATTTGATTGGCCTCCTTTTAAATAACTTTGCAGCTGTACTTAACTTCATGCATCATAATTAGTTCCACTGATTTCAGCAGCATTACTCCCAGGTACATGCAATTAAGTATGCATCTAAATCATTGCAAGACTTTAATTTGTTTTTGTCAAATTACACTGAAACATTCACAGCTGATAGAGATAAACACGCTCACATTACGTTACACTTCTTACTTTGTCAAGGGCTGCCTTTTCCAATTCATCTTTTGCAACTGCTAGTTTTTGCTCCAGATCTGTTAGCTGTTGTGCCTGTGGAAATAAAGAAGAAAAAAGTGATGCAATCTACAATGCATTTTTTCCCCATAATGTTTCATGCAGTGCCTATGAGAGAGGACAGGATATATATTTTACAAGTAATATATACGAATTAGGTCAGAATTGCTTGCAAAAAGACCAGGCCTCAAGGGATGGTGGTTTTTTTTTCCTAAGAAAAAGTGTATTTTTATGTGGGAACTGGGCTCAGATGTGGTCCATTTATGTGAATGCAAGTTTACTCTAATTTCAACATCAGTAGCAAAAGTAACTCTATACTATAAAGTATTTAGAATTATGCCATAATATCCTTCTGAAAAATTCAAAATATTTAAACAGTTTTTACTATTTTGTTCATTTATTTGACTTCTGTTTGTAATTTGAAACACTATTTTGTAGTTTTAAACGTTAGGATGCTAACATTAATGTGACTTGGCATAAACAGAGAAATTAGAAAACACCCAAACATTCATGCGTGTAGACACCTTATGAAATGCTACTATCTTCGGGTATACAAGGGGTTAAGTCCAGATTTGTTTCTCTATCTCCTTCCCTGGAAATGTGAAAGGAAAACTGACAAAACAGCTAGCTATGCAACTACATAGTGAGAAAGCATTTGGGGAGATTTGTGTTTGAAGTCAGGGTCAGGCAAGCAGCCTGCACCCTGTGAGAAAAGGCTGTTGGCTTTTTATATGACGTCGCGTTATTTTCCTGCATCGCGCTTCAGGAGGACATCTGGCGTTTTACAATGTATATGCAGTGTATTGAGTGCAGGGGTTCAGAAGATGCTTTTAAATACTCAGTAAAGGCAGGCAATGATTTTCTCTCCCCTTCCCTAGGAGCCAGACGTGCACAGACAGACTGCTCTCTTCAGGGAAATACATCCTCTGCAAGAACCTTCCATTGGAGGTGCTGGAGCTCCCACATTCCTCCACTTCTCAGCCCTGTCATTAATAGCACATTACAATGCAACCAAAAGGGATAAGGTACGGGTTTTTTTACTGTGGAATTTGCAAAACCAGGTCACTAGTTGATTTCACCGTTTACGAGGGGAACCATAGAGAAAGACACTGGACTAATCAGTTTTCTTTTCTCTCTGAAATTCTGATTAGGTAATGCACATTTTGTGCATCAAGAATAATTGGATAAACTTATCATTTCTTAGCTAAAGAGCAACACATTTTAATTTTGACCAAGTATTTGCAAGCACCCTTTCCCTCAGCACCACCCCATGTTCACCAGGTTTCGGAAGTTCATCCCCAGCCAGATACTATTTTCTTGCCAGACTTTTCAAGATCACGTGCACTCTGCCGACTGTAGCATAGCCTAATGTATAGCCACACAACATAAATGCTGTTTAGCATAAACCCTACAAAACAAGGTTCACTTGGTCTCTGGGTCAGGGCAATGACCGTACTTCCAGCACATATCAGAGCTGATACGTATTAGCTTAGGCAAGCCTGTAGATCTCAGCAGATACCTCAAGTGACGTTTATTAGCGTTAGGCATAGGCTGTACTGGCTGGTAAAACAACAAAAGCCTGGGATTTTCAGTTCCCTGCCCACGTAAAGAACTACTTAGTCGCATTTTAAAACAGGATTAGGCATTTATCTGTGGATTCATCAGAGCAGTCAACAGTTTCATGAGTCAAAACCAATCTTGAAGGAATCTTGCTTCAAAGCAGAAGTCAACTGCTTCCTCAGGTGCAGGGAAGTCTCTTGCGAACGCAGTCCCTAATTTCCACTGCATCACGTTTCTTACACCCGACACCAGTTGCTATCACACACACCACACATCAGACCACTGGTTTGGTTCCTCAGTCTGGCAGCAGAGCATTTAATACAGGAAGAATCCTTCCATTTCACTGAAATTTGCAAAATGTAACTGGACTTATCACTGGCTTTTTGGAGAAAAAACTTACTAACGTATCAGAATTTTTCTAGAGTTCAGTGCCATTTGCATTTGTTACTAACCATGGTACATATTATCACTCACAGTAAACATGGTGCCAGTCAGTGTTTGAAAGACTGAACATTAAGCTTGGCTCGGATGCAGAGACAGTTCTCTTTAGATACTAGAACTAGACCAAGTAATTTCCCACATCATTAACATTTTAATAATTGCTACTTATTAAACTATTTTTACAGTAGTTATACAAATTCCTATATTTTCAATTAATGAGAAGCAAGATTTGGAAAACAGTATATATAGTTAAATAATTTGAATTGGCATTAAAAAGGAAATTATACCAAATAACATTTACATGATAAATGAGAGGCCAGGATAGCATCTCGGATGGCGCGCGTTGCTAAAGGATTAGAATCACATGGAAGATGATGGATTGCCACACGGTGCGGGCCAGACAACTAGGCAACTTCTCCATTCAGCACCATCTGTGTTACAATTTTAAGCAGTGGAATACCAGAGCTAAAGTTATGAATTTCAGGGTGTCTGGTTTCCTTCAACACATGCATTATGTAGGCACCTGAAAAGCTGGGTAGTTGACAGAAAGCAAGAAACGGTGGTTAGAGGTGACTGCTGCTTCTTTCCTTGCAGGGGGATGCCTGGTGCTACATAATATGTTGTACTCAATGAAACCACAGCCATATCAAAAAACAAGTTGGAAGAAAAGTGTTTAATTTCTTTAATTGATGCCTGCCATTATAAAGATTTAATATATTTTAATAACACTGCTCACATCAAGGAAAACATTTTCTGTTTACGGTGAAAAGGTATTCTTCCAAAGGACAGGCTCGTATGGATTAATAAAGCCTTTCTGAGTGTATCATTAATCGAGCCTTATTCTTATTTTGGTAATACTGTCTTATTTTGATGGACTAACTTTTTCTGTAACTTTCATGTATATTTATTTTATTTCACAGATAACTGAGCCAATAGGTCAGTGATATTAGTCCAACTGATATCAAGTGAGAATAAAATCCTGGCATTAAAAATGCAGTTTTGATGAAGCGTTCGCTCATGAGTAGTGATATTTATTTATATCTTAGACACAAAATGGCAGAATAATCAAGTTTTTGTCTGAAAATTTTTGTCTATCAAGGCTGAATTCATATTGCAGTGGTCTCACTGCTGGTTTAATTTATAAGTTCTTTAGAGACCCTAATTCAATTAATGTGGCTTGGATACCAAATAAAGAAAAAAGGCAAAATACCAGTAGGACTACACAAGACCAATTCTGATAAGGAGTAAAGTGCCTTTAAAGAGCACAGTCTGAAAAAACTTAAAAATATTAAGTTTCTCTTAGGCATTCTTGCAGGTCTTAACAGGTCTTACAGAGGAAACAGTGAGATAATTTTTTTCATCCTTTGAAAGAGTGCGCTGCGCAATTACTGTCAGTGAAGTACACTTTTCTAACTCACTTAAATGAATGTGCTTACCTTTACCCATTGTGAATTATATTAGACAAAATGTCCATATTTAAATTCTTCCAGGCATAAATACAAAACGCAAAAAGCAAAGACTAGTCTGATTTCAGGAAGACAAAGAGAAATCCAAAATGACATAGAATGTTTTGCAATGAGTAGTTGAGACCAGAGAGAATTTCTGCATATACATAAAAAATGTGAAGGCAATGCTTACATGTCTTTGGGATGAAGACTTTGAATGTTCAAGAATTTATAAATATCATATCAATATAATGGAGGTAATTGAGATGTTTGTATTCCTCAAAGGCACAGAAAAACAACAAAACAGGGGGGAGAGACAGGAGCTTTATAATCTGAAAAACAGTGGCTAGAAGCTTTACACTTCTCACTTCCTTAGTCACAGCAAAAGAAAAAACCATTCACTAGTGGTCTTTTGTGTACCTTTGGAGAACTTATAGCTTTTGTTTGTTTAAGAAAATAATCCTTTCGATGGTCTTTCTTGGGACAAACATACCCACGTAAATACAATGAATAAATTACTGGTGGATTATATATTGTGGATAACAATGTGGTACTTTACAAATAAGCTCCAAATACAGCTACTTGAAGTGTTCTTGTTGGTATTTTACCCTGAAAATGTAGAGCTGAACTTTCTTCCCAAACGCACAGACATCTCTTCCTCCCAGTCCTCCCATTTCTTCTCAGGAGTCAGGCAAAACCTAAAGCTTCTCACCTTTTGAGGTGAGTTACTAGACTTTTCCTGAAGATACAGGTCAGCAAAACCAGGCTGTGATCCTATTTCTGTGTACAATTTAACAAAGCAAATAACCCAATGACTCACTGAAAAAAAAAAAACCCCAAACAATCCTATTTCCTTCTGAGCAGTGCCAGAAACAGGACGCCTTACTACAATTAAATACTGGGTACAATTAAATACTGGGCATGCTGCCTGGGTCGGAGGGAGGACAGAGAGGATGGTGCCCACCTTAACATTTCGTTTTTATTTAATCCCCGATCTATTCCGTGTTAATAGCAGGGTAGGAATTCCACCCCCAGAATAATTAAGGGTTATGGTTCCGATCAGGCGGGTGAGGCGGCTGCCCAGCTGTACAGCTATTACAAATACTGCATGCTTCTTAGCGTGGCCAAAATTTATTTTTTAAAAGGCTTTCTAGCATTTCTTTCCCAGAAACTTTATACAGCATGTCAGTGCGGAATATAGAGTATATAATGATGGCTTTTGCTGGTGTTTGTTTTTTTTTTTTTAATGTTTTGGGAGGGCATGGGGGGGGTGTTGTTTTTTTGGTTTGGTTTGTTTTTTTAAACTTGTAGCTGCTTAAAATACTCCATTCCCTTTCTTTTCCTTACACAAAATTTCAAAGGTTTGGGTTTTCTTTTTTTTTTTTTTTTTTTTGCCAGAACAGGCTATGTTATAGCTTCACATTAGAAGGATTACTCACACGTTCAGAGATAAACATAGTCATGACCGGGTTTTCTTTACTTCAAGACATGATAAATTGGGATGTTATTTGGTTATTACAAAACATTTAAGGATGTATTGTATTTCATACCAAGGATTGCTGTTTACCGAGGACAGAATTAACACACATTCTGCTTAATTAGAAAACATGATTGACTAAGTGATGTTTAATCACACGTTAAATAGGTTGGGTATTCTGAACTCCCCTTTTTCCCGCATAGCCTTAAATAAATGTTTAACAAAAAAGATAAAAATACTTAATGCACAACTTTTTATTTTATAATTGATTATATTTTCTAACTAGGACAACTTTTTAAATTGGAAACCACTTAACCGGAACCTTGAATAAATTATCTGGTAAACACAATTCGACCGTGCTTATTCTGTAAGCATTACTTGTATCTTAGAAAAACAGGGACTTGTGCTTCTAAATTGTACTGTTTACTGTAGCACAAGGTGTTAAATGTGTTACACTTTTTGGCAGCTATTCCATTTAATCAGACTTGCAGCAAAACCCAGCCATTCAGCAGTATCTGAATTATATTTCAAGCACTTACAACAAGAAAAGTCAGTTAAAAACATCATTTCTGCAAAGTCTCACAGCTTGTACATTTTCTTAATACTCGTTACTGCCACAATACTTTTATCTTTCATTTCTGACTGTTACGGATATACATTAAAAAAAGGAAATAAGATCTTTGTGCTTTTTTATTAGCTGAAATTTCACTTTTCCTTCCCCAACCCTCATGCTTTTCCTTCACATAAAACTTGTTACAGCGAAAGCAAAACAGCAGCTCGCTAGGGTTTTAGTAAAGTACTCGGCCTCTAACTAAAGGAAAACAACTGTTTCTCTGCAGAAACACAGTCAGAGGATGCGCACAAAGAGAAGAGCCTGGTCTGCCCCTTTACCTCCCGTAGGGGATTTTCCTCCCTTCGGATCAGGCCGGAGCACCTTAGGTTTTAGCACCGGTTGTTGTTTCCGATGGATAACCGATCCACATGATTACAACAACCTCCTGCTCTTTCTTTTCTAAGTCAGTCTTCTTTAAACCATTGTATTGCTTATTTTAGCAGTACGAGAACAAATGCTGAGGGGGTAGGCATTTTAAAATTCACGTTAGGCACACCAGAATGGTCTACACCGCTGTCAGTAGCGCGCTGGAAACATTTACTTCCTTTTTTCTTGAGAAGATTAGTTAACATCTTGCCCAAAGGTTCAGCTTTTTGGTTTGGGCGTTTCTTTCTAAGATTTGACCATTCCAGTCAAAAGTATAATTCAGCCAGGAAAATACAAAACAAAGAAAACAGAATAGTATTGCTGGTAATAACACTTAAAAGTGTTTGTCAAGAGATAACGTCTTAAAACTCCATTTTAAAAACTTTACCTCATGTTCAGCTGATGAATAAAGTAAAACCTAAAACACCCAACACATACAGTATTCATTAACACCAGCATACTCATTACTGCAAAATGTCTCCAAATCAGCCAACAATGAGTAATTCAGAAATTTCAAAAACCCTCCCCAAACGCAGATTACATTTACTGTGTTTGTTTTGAGAACTTCATGCTGCAGGTCATCCCATAGGTGGTTCTGAATTTGCTTTCAGTATTATCCCAGAAAACAGGTTCAAGGAAGGAGGAGACTAAGTGATGCAGAACTATCTTCCCAAATCATTTTTATTTCCCTCCCATTTGGAACAAATGCTGAGGCATTCAGAATTGCCTCTGCTAGGAAGCACAACTAATTTGGAGCCAGGTGATCTCCCAAGCAATCACCCCACAGCATGGTTCATCAAGGAGCCCCAGGGCTGGTTCCGGATTTCAACCTGTGCCAGGTGCCTCCAAGGACCCGGTGCCCAAGACACCACCTTGGCTGCTCCTCTGGCTTCTCCGGTTCCAGGGAAATCCAACGTTTTCACAGTTTGTCATGTTTGTGCCTGACCGTTCCCTCCCTCCGTGCACGGAGGCTGACAGCATGTCTTGTCCCCGATATCCTCAGCATAAAATGTCTTCGGTTCTAATATTTCAGAAAAAGACGTTTTTCCTGGCAATTTCTACAGCACCTACCACTGCAGAAGCTTAAAGAAAAATGATTGTGCCAAAACAGTTGCTCTCAAAGTATACTCCTGGCATCGGCATTACTCGTACAACTTCTTGCCCCCTTTTGACATATAACCCACGTGGATCCAGGTCCACAGTTTTCATAGAAAACACTCCCTCTTTTTCCTGCTGCACATTTACACAAGATGAAGCTATGACTCATCTTTCAGCTTCTTACATGCCCTTCCCTCAGTCCTATTTTTTTCTCTGATCTTTGGGCAGTTTGGAATTTTTCAATATTTTACGTGACAAAGGTTTTTAAATTTTTCAACCCTACTGGGCACACTCAAAATCATTATTATAATTAAACCACTTGGAAAATGTCAGTCAAAGCCCCAGTCAATTTCCATTGACTATCAATAGTAAACCTCTCCTCATTTTAATGGGAACTGGACCAGGTCTGCAAGTTGATTGAATAGCTGTACGCTACCAGTTAAACATGGAGCTGCTGCTGCTAGATTTAAGTAACCTTGTCTCACGCTGGCTATTGACTAGCCTTGTCTCACATGGTAACTCAAACCGGCTATTTAAAACTGCATTACCGTCTAATGCAAGTCCATATCCTTAAGGCCACATCCTCAGGGCCATATAGAAACTTTAAAATTCATTTTTTCAGTTCATGAAAAAAGTTATAATTGTTTTTCATGCTCAAAACTGTGTTATAAAAATGTACTGACAATAAACTGATAGACCTGAATTACTAAGTACTGAAACAATATTCACATTTTGCAAATCTGCGATTTCCAAAACTGCATGAAACCACTAAAAAAATAGAATAGTAGAAGGTTTGTTTCAATAAGGGTATCAATGAATTATGTTAATACATAATCCAATGTCCTTCCTGGGAAATATATATAATGACATCCCTCCACCTTCTTGCATGTCACTTACCTCTTTGTATTAAAAAAATTCCCATGTCTCCAAATAGCCTGTATTTTTCAGCAGCCAATTCTGTCTAGATCTTCAGGCCCCTCCTGTCTTGCTAACATAATATGCTAACATTAACACATTACTAATGATTATAACATCAAAGCAACAACACACAAAATGCTAAAGTACGGCATTTGAAATGAAAATATGCACCAGCAAAAAGGGGCCGAAGTAAACAGTGACATCTGCTTCCTAAGCAAAACACACATAACCTAGATAAGCCTTTCAAAATACATTTTTGTTAAGGTCATGAAAATATACTATACCGCTATTCAGGAAAAAAAAAATTACCTACTACAAAATAAAAAAATCTCATGCTTCATGAAAACAAGAAGTACTCGCTATACAGTGCTAAAAGTCCATGTAACAGAAGATAAGGAAACGATCCCTACCCTAACTATGTTATCTCAACAAGATAGCTATCTGAAAAGTAATCATGCCATCTCTTACCACCCAAATATCAACTACAGATATTTATGCAACAGCCCTAATATATTTTACAAAAATCAACTAAGCAAATTTCAATTTCCTGTCTCTCCCAGGGGCTTCAGCTTCTACTGAGAAAAACAACTCAATAATATCCTGTCTTAAAACATTTTTCTACATCCAACAGGTAGCCAGATCTACTCACAAATAATTGATAACCTGAAAACCAAAATCATACATCCAGTGGGCAAATTCCAGCTACATATCTAAAAGTGTAAAAACATACTGACTTGATCAAGGAAAAAAAAGAAATCCCAAAGTCAATAATCAACAGAAGTATTATAAAGAAATAAAAACATCATAAGTCTTCTCACTTGGAATGAAAAAAAATCTAGCAGTTTCTAAGACTGAGCTACATGTAGCAAGAGCTTTATAGATCCTAAACCATGAAGACTAAATCCAACACTCATTATATTACGAAATAGAAATACCTCAAGGAAGAGCCCACAATCTCTTATATTAAACATCAGTTCTCACTCATGACATATTAACCCATAAAAGCCTGCACGGCCGAGCCCATCAGTCATCCACCTCAGGATGCAGCCTGCCAGATTGATCAGCAAAAAACCCCGACCTGGCACAAAATTCATATTAAATCCTATTATTCTCAAAACAGTAAAAATTGAATTCTGTAAAATATCACAGTCTAGAAACTCACATATAAATAGAACAATCTTCATATAACAACTTCAAACATGAATAGAATCTACATTATATTTCCATTGTCTAAGCCACCAATGCAATTGTTTTCAGGAATACACTCAGTTTTCTTCCTGCCATCTTGATGGCTTTCAACAAACAAGGATACTCCTTGAAGAAAACACACTATTTTCAAGCAAGTCATCAAAGTAATAGCTGTACATTATCACACTGCAACACAAAAATCCAGCTCTCCCTAACAACCTGCTCCTGGCTGTCATACAACACCAGATACAGCAACTTCTGTGAAAGAGCATTAATTGCTGATTAAGCTATTAAACATATAACTTTACTAATTTTGTAATTACCTTGTATTGAAAATGCTTTGAAAGAGAAATGTCATCAATCTTTCTATCTGGCTTTGCACAAACCAATGTATAAAAATGGAATCAGAGCACGAAATACAAACCACTCCATAAGTTCTGGGCTCGTAGACAACCTGAACTGCATGTATAACCATCACATCACTACGTCTATTACTCACAAATGTTTAGTAATATTAGCACAAAGATGATAATTCCCGAGCTAAAGATGAAGAAAAGCATTTTGGAATACTTGCAGCCACGATGCTGTCTCCTACCCTCATAGACGTTCACTACGGGAGAACAAATCATAGTTTGAAATAATTACTGAAAATAATACTACTGAGGTCATCTCTCAAGGTCTGGGGCAAATTCCACGATACCTTTCATTGAATACCAAGTTGGTAGGGACCTCAGGGATCATCTGGTCCAACCTTTCTTGGCAAAAGCAATGTCTAGACAAGATGGCCCAGCACCCTGTCCAGCTGAATCTTGAAAGTGTCCAGTGTTGGAGAATCCACCACTTCCCTGGGGAGATTATTCCAATGGCTGATTATTCTCATTGAGGAAAATTGTCCTCTTGTGTCCAGTTGGAATGTCCCCAGGAGTAACTTGTACCCATTACCCCTCGTCTTTTCCATGCGACTCCTTGTAATGAGGCAGTCTCCATCTTCTTTGTAGCCATCCTTTAAATACTGGAACATGGTGATCAGCTGTCCCCTAAGACTTCTTTTCTGAAGGCTGAACAAACCCAGTTTTCTCAGCCTTTCCTGGTATGGCGGGCTTCCCAGTCCTTTGATCATCTTTGTGGCCTTCTCTGGACCCTCTCCAGCCTGTCCACAGCTTTTTGGTATGGCGGGGACCAAAACTGAACACAGTATTCCAGGTGTAACCTGACAAGTTCTGAGTGGGATAATGACTTCTTTCTCTCTGCTGGTGATGCCCTTGTTGATGCAATGCAGGATCCTGTTGGCTTTCTTTGCCGCAGCAGCACACTTGTTCGCTCATATCGAGCTTGTTGTCCACCAGGACGCCCACACCCATTTCCACAGAGCTGCTCCCCAGCAGGTAGATCCCAGCCTGTGCTGCACTCCTGGATCATGGTTTCTCAGGTGCAAGACCTTACCTTTGTCTTTGTTGAACTTCATGAGGTTCTCGTTAGCCCACTCTTCCAGCCTAGCCAGGTCTTCCTGCAGGGTGGCTCTCCCTTCCGAAGTGTCTACTTCCCCACTCAGTTTGGTATCATCAAACTTCATCAGGGTACACTTCATCCTGTCATCCAGATCACTTACAAAGATATTAAACAGTGATGGGTTTTGGTGGGTCGATACACAATTTATTTCCACCACCATATCCACCCCTTTTCAGCCAAATTTAAATGCTATGATACACAGTACCTCTTTTTTTTAGGTGTAGTCCTAGATCTTTAGACAAATTGTTTTAGGCAAAAGATCATTTTCCTCTCTAATACAACTCTGTCCAATTACAGATTGGTAGGAGTTTTCACTTGATTGTTTTCTGTTAGTCACGGTTGTGCATCATCATTTTTATTGCTTTAGGAAGCGGTATTAGGCTCTAAGTTCCTTACAGATTCAGCAGTGGCTGAAGAACCTGAAGACTGGAAAAGAATATGCATGATACCCCTCTTGAGAAAGAGACAAATTGAAGGGGTCATGACTTATAGATCCATTAGTACAACATTCATTTTTGGAAAAGTACTGCAAAGAATAATCAGAATACCTCTCCAGGGGACAGAGTTTTATTTGGTATATATATCATTAATGAACCGAACAGTGAACTAAACATAAACTCATTAAATATTCTGGTGACATCAAACCAGAACTCTGTGTGTCATAGAAGATGGGATTTATCTAAATGTATCCTGACAGACTGGAAAAAATAGAATGACATTCACTAAAGACAAGTATAAGATGCTAAATGCAGACAGGAATAATCGATAAAACAAATATAGAATATAGAACCGTAGGGATGAATGACTCTAGATGATATCACCACTGAATATGTCACGTTTTTGTAGAAAAGGCAAAGAACACTGTGGGTACAGACTACAAAAATCCTTTTGCTTTGCTCAGCATAAGTGAAATGGCCAGCTGGCCTTCAGTGTCCGTTTTAGGGCACTGCAAATAGACAGAGACCAAAGACAACAAGTTCAGATATGGCTAACATGAAACATTAATCGTGTGCAAACATGTACTGAGAAGCAAGACCGGAAAAAAAAAAATTCTACCTATGTTAGTCTAACAACGAACACTGAGAGAGACACAGGATAATAATCTCAAAATATGCAAAATATTGCTTTAAAGGAAGGGTTTAAAAAAAAAAAAATCTATTCTCCACGTCTATGGGAGATAGCATAATAACTAATTGGCTTCAATTTCAGTAAGGAAGATTTAAGACATGCAAAAACATTTCCTGCTACTAAGGTTAATAGACTAGGATAGACCAAAGCAGCAGAAATACATAGAGTTTGAACTGCTGCAAGTTTCTTAAAAAATAAAATAAAATAAAATAAAATTAGATAAGCATTGTGAAAGAATAACACACTATATATAATTGAACCTTCTTTGGAGTCAGAGAATATGGAACATCCTTTCTCTTTTCCATAGCCTCCTAAGCTTTTGCCAGAACTGAATCAGTGCTGATGGGATTGCCACATATGTATATGAATTTTTGATCTCAGTAAATACAAAGTGACTTTTCTTATTTATGTATTTAAAAGGAAAAGTCCATAAGAATATTTTCAGACTTTTCATTTCATCGTCTATCAGAGTCTGCTTGTATCATGGGTGCTTTTCATTTCTTCTTCATCCTTTGTAAGAAAAGCAAAGGCTTTTAGAGAAAAATAAACTCAAGTCAAAGAAAAATAACCTGTTTTTTACTAATAAAATCATCAAAGGGTAATATTCAAATCACAGCAGACCAATGAGAATAAATTTGTCAAATAGAAAACAACACAAAATAAATTAAAAAAATAGCTAAAAGGTGGTTCAGTTTGCTACTTTCTACTCATTCATTCGTCATTTCTGACAAAGTCAAGGGAAACTTTTTAGAGACTATTTTCTTATCTGAAGTCTTTGGTAGTTATTCTCTCAAAACTATATGCTTAAAAATGCTATGCATTAAAAGCGTAATAACTGTTAGTCTCCTCTTCCAGACTCTATTCAGTTGTTATGCAATGTGCTGAAGTCAGCCTGTAGCTTACAAACTTCTTCTCCCTAACAGAATCACTAGTTTAAGATCTCTGGGAAGAAAAAAAAACTCTAATATTTTGCATTACATTTATGTTTATAACTGATATTTTATAACGTTTTGTTTTGTTTTGTTTTTCCTAAGCAGCATTGCTAAATTTCCCAAGGGAGACCACAGAAGATCCAGATGCTGAGGAAACACATTGGATGAATAAACACAGTATACAGGCTAGAGATTCTGTCTGAAAGTGAGATGAGTTATAGTATTCTCTCAGGGAAGTTGATATGACAGGCCCATAGGAAACTGTCCTCAGTTTTCTCTTATCATCTCCCTTCAACACTGAGCTACAGAAGTTACAGTTAGCATTACAGGGCAATGTAAAAGCAACAACAAAGATAAGAGCATTCTTTTTGTGCCAAATAAATCAATGTATAAATATAGTTTAAGGAAAACAACGTTGCTTTTTTGGAAAGCTTTCTGCAAGGAAAGAGGGAGTTTTATGGTACTTTCAACATAATGAAGAATCCTTTAAAATGTGTTAAATGGACTCCTTTTTCAAACACGCAAGGTCAGGTGAATTCTGCAGTTGATAACAATTTTAATACAAGCAGGTGCAAATCGCGGGTGAAATGAATGTACATTTATGAAATGGCTGGATTTGGGTCAAGCCTGACCGCCAGCTGTATCCAAATAGTTAGAATTGTATTGGAAAACCTGAAACTTTTGCATCTTGATACATGTGCAAGCACACAAAGCACTTCTGTAAAAGGTTATCACAAATCCAAAATTATGTAATCGATTATTTCAAGCCCAGACAACAAATTTAATGTTTAACACAAATTCTCTGCTAAGTCAGGTCTTTGGTGGTTTCCTGTTTTTTGTTTGTTTGTTTGTTTGTTTTTCTTTAATCGTTTCACCTCTTTCTCTGTAGGGAATGCAGAATCTCATAGTCTGCGTTACAGAAATAAATACTTTGCAACTCCAGGAAATAGGTTTACTGTGGCATGTAATTAAATACTGCTAATAAGCAGGAAAACACATATGGTGGCATCAATTTTACTTTAGAGGAAGGAACGGTATAAATATTTACCACATCCAGTCAGTATGATGTGAACAATCTCACAGAGTTTTGCTTTCCTTTGACTCCATTTACCATAGCAAATGCATGGTTTAAAATGGTTTTCACACATCCAGATAACAAATTGACTGGTGTAGCACTACGTGTTTCAAAGAATTTGGAAAATGGTTTTGCCTTTAAATGTCAGTTTAGTTAGGTAAGTTTTAAAACATATCCTTTGTCCCTTATATATAAAGTCAATTCAGGTGTTTCCCAGACAGAAATACTTTCTTGAAACAAGTCCTTGAAAGAAAAACAAAACAAAACATTATTTTTAACCTGCCTTCTCTTCCTTATAGAAGTCTGTGTAAGCAGTTATAAGGCAAGCCTGAATTGGAGACGTTGATACGGCACTGTTTAGTCATTTAGAGGTATCCAGCGCTCAGCACCTGAAACACTATTCAGGAGCATAAAAGAGAACTAAGGGTAAATGACAAACTTGCTCTTAATTTCTGATACTGCACTTCACAGAAACGTGTGAGTTCAAGAGTACCACCACAGAAACAAGGCAGACCACTGTGAGGAGCAGCAGAGGCCGTCAAGCGTCGGGAGCAAGGTTCTCCTCTTCCCTCCCTCCTTCCTCCCTCTTCCCTCCCCTCTTCCTCTCTTCCAGTCACCCCCACTAACCTCCCGTCCACCTTCTCCTTTCCCTCTCTATTTGAGCACCTCCGTCATTGCTGCTTCCTAATGCCGCTCATCTCCCAGCCCCGCACTGGTCTTCCCAGACATCCGCCAGTTTGACGTTATTACCTGGGCACCCGCTGGCTCTAAACACGTGGAGAGGTCCAAGGACCCCCAGGGGCACAGGGAAGTGGTCAGGCAGTGTCAATACCCACCGCGACGGAACCGGCCACGTCCCTGTACCCAACTGGAGGAAACATGGTTTGCTCTTCAGAGGAAGGTGCGTAATTATAAACCATCTCACTCGTGGTAAGACCATGTACGGAACACTTATTAGCAATTACCTAATTTGTTGTAAGGCAGATGATATTTACTTGCTTATTTAAATTTAAATTCTACCGTGGAACAAAGATTAAGTACATTGGTAGGCTAAGCATACACATTTGAACTTTTGGGGGGTTTTAGGACTGTCTACCAATATGTTTTGACTCAGAATTTAAACAACAAAAGGGAAAACAGGTGAAGCAGTAGTTGAAATTCATACTTCTGAAACTCTGAAGCAGAATCCTTAGAAATTAATCACAAAAAATGTAAACAACAATATACTCAAAACATAACAGTGAACCATTCTCACCTTGTACATTTAAAAGAATAACGATTTAAAAAATAGAAGATAATTATATAAACTGATAGTGAAAGTTATTGCTAGATTATTTTTCTTCATCTCTTATTCCTATCAGACACACACATATGGTTGCATTTCATGGAAAAAAAAAATTTTTTTTTTTTTTTTTCTAATTTAGTAAAACATGTGACTACTTCTAGGACAGTATAGCCAAATGATGGGAAGACAGTTAATAAAGGAAGAGTAATTTAAAAAGAAGTGGTTATGAACACCTGAAACAAATGTAGATCTCGATTTAGCAAAGCATTTAAACTTAAGAGTACTTCACTGAATCAGGGTTTTAAGACCATAATTAAATTATTGCAATTAAGAGTGGACTCATTCAGAACTAGTAAGTATGTGCTGACAAAGGCAGCTATAAAATTAAGAAGCTTGAGTGAAAATTTTTATTAATCATTCCTTATTTTTCTCATTATAATACCAAGCAAATTTCAACTTTTGTCAGCTCTTGAAGGATACTATGCTGCAGGGTTTAAGGGACTGAAATCTGACAAAGACACAGGAGTTCAAATTCTAATCTTAGTAGATACTGACAACCTCCATGGCCTTGAGCACATCACTAAATTTCTGTGACTCTCCCTGCTTAGCTCTTGTACAGCATTATATTACATAGAGATAGAAAAATATAAATAGACACATATACAAGCTACATAATTAATCAGCTAGATTACAAAACGCTCTGAAAACATAAGAGTAAATACATGCCAAATACAATGAACTCATGTTATATTTGCTACCGCTTGTTAAGTTACTGTCACACAATGTTAAAAGTAGGTATCATTTACCAATTCACTGGAGTATAAAGAAGGAGGCTGTCTTTTTTCCCCCCCTTCCTCTTCCTCTCCCACTTAATCCCCAGAGCATTAGTCAGTACAGAGTCATTGACAATAATAGTTACCAGAATTTAAGAACTAGTTTCTCGATGTTGATTATGCAAAACAAAAAGAAAACAACCCCTCCCTACTTACTTCACGGGTATCTGCACAATTAATTCCACCGCAGAAAGCAATAGTTTAATGGGCATGGACCGAAGCATTCCCTCAAGCCCTTCAGACATCTAATAGCCTGAAGTTTACATCCTTCTGGTGAACTGCTGGGAGAAGCTTGCAATGTTCAGAGCTATACAGGGAACACAATTCCCTAAAGTCCTCAGTAAGGCACACAGAAAACATAAGGATTAATAGGGTGGGAATGCAGTGGAAGGGGGAAAGGGTAGAAGTCCTGTAACCTGACAGTAACCAGCAGCCGGGAGATTATCACACACGCCATTCATGCTCTGTGCTGGCAGAAGACTATCCAGCCACCGTTTTGATCTTTTATCAGAAAGAATCAGAGCCTCACAAAACAGCTTCAACAGCAACGATAACATGAAATCTGTTTAGTTTCTGGTATCAAAGCAATTAGAAATGAAGTACCACCTGCTCTTGCCCAAACCTGGCAGCCTGTCTCCAATCAGAGAGATATTTAAAAAGCTTTCTACCCTATACCAAATGGCTCCTACTCTGTTCAGTGTGTCTGCCTTCACACCTGAAACACACACAAAACAGCACACTGAATCTACCCCTTCCCAGATCTCACACCATTATTTAGGAGGATAGCATAAGCTTGCTGTTCCCTTTTCTTCATATATCAAATTTCTGTCAATCAGGAAAGATTGACAAAAACATTTCTGGCTACCCGTAAAGGATACAGATATATCAAATTAGCAAATCAGGCAGTCAGTGTCATACAGTGCTGCACATGGCCGAGAGATGTTTCAGGTATTTGCTCATGCAGTTCTCAGTATGTGGGACTTTGGAATCCATTTCACAATTCATTAACACCGTCCATCTAAAATTCTCAAAGCATTTTAAATTATGTTAGTTCACAATTTCCCTAAAGTGCGAGTAACATTTTGCCTATCTTGCAAGTAAATGCATTTGGAGCAGAACACACCCTACGTAACTGGGGACCTACATGGGAGCTGGTGGCCCTAGTATCCCTTCATGATCAAGAACTATGTCTATTCAGTGTAGGTCAAGGAGTTTAAGGCACAATACATGTGGTCAGATGTAGACATAGCCTTTAGGAGAAGGTATATTTCCCAGACTCCCACGGCAGCACTGAATAACTCCCCAAGAATTAGAAGCGGAGCCTATGGTGCAGACATCAATATCCAGTCAGGTGAGACCCACTTCTATTCACACTGAGCACATCACCTCCGTTATAACACAAGTAACTCCCTCCCCTCCACCACAAACCCCTGATTTTACATCTATACCTTCACCTCTACACTGCCATAGTTTACTGAACTAGGATGAGGAGAAGGTGGATTTCATTTTACGGATGCCAGTGACTTGCCAGACAGCCCTTCCCATTTGTTCACTTCTTCATGCTCGTGTTTTCCTTCTCCTCTTCTGTAAACTGTTTTCAGGTGGCCAGCGCTTAGCAGGTGTTCCCTTGTTAAGCACAACCTAGCATGATTCACATCCATTTTGGGGATCACTGCATGTTAGCATAATAAAAACAAAAAGTAGACAGTAGTACTGGACAATCCTACTGCTTCAGCCAAAGAAAACAAGCTTTCACACCAAGGCAAGATTGTAAGTTAGAATCTTTTCCTCAGTTCAAACTCTCAATTATACCTAAACTGAATTTGAAGAAAAATGGATTATTTTTGTTAATGCTAGCTAGTATTAAAATTTAACTGCCTAGATGTATAATATGCCTAGTTTTTAATCTCTAAATCTATTCCCCTGGTTTGGGTCTCATGATGATCAGAAATAAATGTTCCTGAAAAAAAACTTGGAATCAACCTGTGCATGGAAAAAAAAAAAAAAAGAAAGAAAGAAAAAAATCACACAAATCACACTGTATTTTAAATGGCCTACATTATTCCACCTTTACAGTACTATGCATACAATAGAGAGACAGTAGGGAGAGTTAAATACTTCCAGAAGGCAATTTGGACCTCATATTGAGATGAATTACTTTGTAAGTAATTTTAGCTCTAGTCACTCTGAAGATGACTACTTATCTTCATCCTTTATGCTGAGAATAAAAGCACTACTCAATTAGCAGCCTCCAGTCAGGTGACCTGACTCTCTCTCCTCCTTTTTTAACAGGTATTAACTTCTCCCCGTGTTAACAAGGACTGATGCCCTTCAGCAAAATGTCTCTATGTTTTGTCCTTCCCCCCCTCCCCCCTTCCTTTCTTTTTTTTTTTTTTTTTTGAAATGTGCTAGCTAGACAGGCTATTATTTGGGATTGTATAAGCCACAGACATTTCTTTTTTTTTTCTAGTTTCAGCCTATAGCAGGAATTTGGATCCAGGGACCTAAGCAACATTCCGTTGCTCAAGCTTATCACAAACACAGAGAGTTGCTTTAAGTGGTAACAATAATTGGCATTGCCAGGGAGGACTGGTAATCAAAGAAAAAAACAAGAACTGTGTGTAAAACATTCTATTGTTCAGGTAGAAAGATGAAAAACCTGTTACAGAATCTATAGAATAGGGCAATAGGTTTTGGTTACCAGCAGGAAACTATAACATTGCTTTATGTGAGCATGTAAATACAGATATTCATAAAGTAAATATTTGCCACTGCTTTTGTTTATTTAAAAACAAAGACACCAGACAACTTTTTAGGCTTTGAATCCTCTCTTCTTTGCCCCAGAAAGCAATTTAATAAAAAGCACTGTCCCTGTTATAGTGGCTTGCACAAAAAAAAAAAAAAAAAAAAGGATGATATTTCTGAAATTGCATTATGGTATTATGTCTGTCTGGGGTGCTTTGAGCTCTTTTCAGTATGGTAAGAAGGAAAAGATTCCTTACAACTATAGTAATAAAGTCAGCTACCATACTCCCAGCTTACTTCAATGCTATATTAACTCTAAAACTTTAGCTAACTATGGTGAAATAAAACTTACCTTAAAAATCAAATCCTTTTTCCCATAACGAAGCTCTTTCAGCTGGGCTTGGATCTTCTTTGACTGAAAGTAAGGATAATAAAACCAAGGGGCTTATTTTAAATATTTACTTTTAAGATCAGAAAAAAAGGTAGTAAGTTCTGACAAGAACAGAAACTAGATCAGCTTTAAAATGCAGAAAAATAACCAAAATCAACATCAATTTCTTCTCCAGGGTAGCATGTGTGTATTCATATACTGTGACATGTTTGAAAACAACAATGGAGATATAAGAAGATAACATAGATTTTGACAAGCTAAAAAAAAAAAAAAAAATACCCCCAAACCCTATTATTTCCTTCACGTTCAACCATAATTATGAAAATCTTAGTCAAGAAGCAGCATTACGCTTCTGTTTCATTCTGGCAAGGTGCAATGACTTTCACAGGAATTCTATATGCAAAAACCCGTCACTGAAGTCATGTAAATGAGTAAACCAGGCTCATATATAGTAATACCCTCTTTCACGAAAAGTTAAACAGCTAAAAGGACTGCTCGCACAAATGCAGTTACTTGTACGTTTATGCATTTGCAAAAAAATAGGGCTTTTGTATCATCAACTATCTTTGCTAGCCCGCTCTTCAGTAAAAGTGAGATTTCTTTCCCTCTGTTTCATAAAGTGACCCTTTTTTCCTTGAAGTAATGAAACATTCTAGGAATCAATAATAATAAATCCCTGTTGTCTCTGTAAGTTAATTTCAAAAAAGGCATTTAGCTATTCCTGTCTTAGTCTAGCATAGAGATCATGGAAAGGAAATCAGTTTTACATATGTTATAGATGTATATTATACATCTACAGAGCTACATATAATTTTCATAAGGATGCCCAAACTTTATGTTATTCCTCTAAAATTTGAGTTTGCAGATCACTTTCTAATACATTCTTGTTGCTTCTAGTGATGTCACAGAAATGAGTTGAGATGAGAGCGCTTTAGGAACACTCACCATAGGCGCATAATATATAATCTATACCAGACCCTCAGTACAAAAGACTGTGATGCAAGCTTCTGAGTTTGTTAGATTTAGAATAGAGAGGAACGTTACTTACCTCTTCCGCATGAATACCACAAAGCTTGTTTCCTGACAAGAGCTTGTTTTTGAGGCTTTTGTTCTGAGAGGGGAAAAAAAAAAATACAGTTTTATTACTGAGAGTTACTGAAATATTTAGGGACCCTCTAAATATTTGATCATACTGGTTTTATTTTATACATGGATAACACCTTCAAGTCACCAGCAAAGACACAGGTAAGAATAGAGATGCATCATGGCACAATATCATCTCTTACAGAATTCTAAAAGCCTATGACTTTGCATTAAACCCTGCTTTCACAGGAACAGGACTGCACATAGAAACCTTCCAAAACACTCTAGCAACTGAAAGCAATTTAGATTGGATATGCTGAGGTAAAAAAGGAAAGAAAAAAACCCTGTAACCCTTACCTGGTGTCAACTGCATAGCTCAGTATCATTTTCAGTAAATCATTATAACCACTGAGTAATAGGGCCAAGTTCTCATCGCTTGACCTTGATGATCAAATTCATGGTGTGTCTCTGCTAAATTTCATAATTTAAAACTGCAAGTAATCAAAAAATTTAGAAGGTTAGCTACCTGATAGCATTTTGCCAACTCAATATGCTTTTTCATGTAGGAGTTTTAAATGTAGTTCTTCTGATTTTCAGGGAAAATAATAAACCTCGATAAAACGAATTTTCAATAGCCTGGTAATTCTTTCTGCACTTCTCACTCTTATTATCCCATAATTGACAGTCAAGGGTAGAGTTTTCTCTGCAGCATGGACATCTTTCAAAACTGCTTAGAAACATAAGTATTCGATAAGCAGATCTTCAAGTGCTGGACATAACATGCTTACACTAAAGAAAGAAATGAAAAGAACACCAAACCCATCAACTCCCGTGCTAACAAACCGTGAATATACATACAGAAACCTGGCCCACCGCGTTTCGTGAATGTATATTTATTACTGAATAGCAATAGCTTTCTTGAACATTGTGCACAAGAACAAGCTGGCACTAGAGAAAAAAACGGTAATTCCATCAAGTTCAAATTTAGGTCCACATCCCACTGAAAAACTGGAAGCTTTATTTCCAGAACTAGAAGCTTGGAGTTTTTCTTGAAAAAAACCTTTAATATGAAAGTGAATGCAAAGAAATTAAAATTCCATTTGAAACCTCCTTTGCACGATTCCAAAATCAGGAGAAAATATTATATCATTTCACACGTTTTACTGTTGCTATCTGCCGTGCGCCAATATACGCTGCTGCAGAAACAATAAATCTTTTCCAGCTGTTTGACACCGGCACCCACAGTTCTGTAATACAACAGAAAGGAACTGAGCTGTTACTTGGAATGAGACAACCCAGGTTCTGCCTTGCAGAATATGATTTGCAAAGGGCTGGGTGTGTGGGGAGAGAGAACAAATGTTGCTCTGGTAAGTCTCGCAGTCGATTACTTTTTTTCTTTATTTGAAAATGATGTTGTAGCTCATCACAGAGCAACACTTTGGGAACTGGGTAGCAGATACGAGCTGAACAAAGATAAACCAACTAGAAACCAAAGAGGTGAAGAACACCCAACACATCTATTACTTGACCAGAGCTACATCTAAAGAGCGATGTTGTACTGTGATCACCCAGGAGATGCGATTGGTTTCACATGAAAGATCAGCATCGCCTCTTAGGGTGACAGCCAAACAGATGTGCCAAAGGCACTGCTTCATTAGGGAATTGCACTTAATTAACCCAGGAAGTCAAGTCATCACTTTGTTTTGACTAACTAGCTTCATTATCCTCTCATTATCCCCTCACAGCCTGGTGATGGTTGGTTTAGGTAACAGACTCTATCCCTATTTCAGAACCGAAGTAAGAATGAGTAGAGTAAGCCTGACATTTTCGCTCATTTATCTTCCTTTTGCCAAGCACAAGCTACTATAAGAAATACTTCTATTAATACATTAACTTCTACATGTGCTGTTTTGAGAAGACCCTACAGTAACCCAGAAAGCGAAGAACTGAACGTCTACCACCTCGACAGGACACACATTGTTTTAGATGGCTGTCACAACTTCCACATTATGTGCCAAAGTAGCCTGGCAAAAAGAATATAGTTAAAAGAATTTGTTCAAAACCAAAATTTGATGAAAATATTTTAAGTAAGGAGATGGAGTAAATTTTGGAGATTTAGCTAGGTTCAGCAGGATTTACGAATCCTGTCTCATTATCCAGTCTATTAGCAACAAAACAAAAACCAGAGTTACCAGAGTGCAGGCAAAATAGTCATGATTTAATCTGTACTTAATAAAGTTTTTAGAAATGAGAGCAAGCATTAAAGGTTACAATTATCAAGAGCATAATAAGTAGGAGCTTGTCAGAGGTAGATGACAACTTCTTGCTTACAATTTGAGTGATTTACGTTACTTCGCCAATCACATGCCACTGTCAAAAATAGCTTTGCATGCTGATTAATAGTGCTAATTTTATAGCAGAATGTGAAGTATATCAGTAGAAACATGTAAAGTATAACAGAGCCTGGTTCGATCAGGATTCTGAATTAAATGTTGCAAAATGAAGACTCTGATCAGGTAACATTCTGTAAGTTTGCTAGAAAGGGGTTATTCAAAATCAGATCAATTAATCAGTGATTTTTTTTAGGTTACAAATACTTATTGAGTCAGAACAGAAGTTCTGACTTCTAAGTCGTAGATAAGGATTCAAGACGATGCTTCCTATTTTCCTATTAAGCATCCTTCAAAGTACAATAACAAATAAGTTTAACTAGAATTTTACACAGCTTTTATTTCAAATTTTTCAGTTGTTATGAAGTACTTTAATGGAAAAGGTCATGGACATTTCAAGTTTAAAAACCAATAAAAGTTTAAGGAATAAATTAAGTATCTGTAAACATCTCTTTAATAGCCTCTTTTAAAATTATATAAAATAATGATTTTAATTAGACATGGCCTTTCAGATTTAGAGAAAGGATGCCATTCTATTCAGACAAAATGGGTAATTTAATGTATTTGAACATCTTAGCTTATAGCACAAACTGTTAGCTGGAGTGTTTGCATGCGATCATATCATTAAGCCAAGTTACTGTAGTATCTAACTCTCAATTTACTACATCTTTTATCTCACTTTACCAGTAGTTTCAATGCATCCCTAAATTCAAGGGCAAAAAACCGCTGGTTGCCACAAATGTGGTTGCCACACGCGCAAGAATCCTGTTTTCTCTTCCCATGCAGTCAATTCTTCCTGTCCTGGTACCTACACTGAAGAACTAGTACCACACGTGACTCCAGTGTCTATTCTGTGTCCTCCAAAAAAGTGAGAAAACTCAATGACAACTTGTCAGATTTGTTAACATACTCCTCAAAGAGCTTCCATACTGAAAATAAAAAGCTTTCTGCCCCAATCCTAAGTAGATTTGTCAGACAGTCGCTTGGCTTTTTTTCTTTTTTCCTTTTTTCTTATATTCCCATCTCATTTGCATATTTTGTTTGGGTTCTGATATTATTTTCAATATGTGAGACCAGGCTTAAAGGAAGCTGAATTCATTATATGATCATTGACAGTAGCCCTACATTTAGGCTGCCTAAAGATCTCCCACCAATATAAAAACACATTAAAAGCTGTAGCAGCATAGTTGCTTTGCCAGCATGCCTTTGGAACCTGCAAGGGAAAAAAAACCTCGCTTGCTGGCTAGAAGGGTATATATACGTTTCTATTCCTAACTCTAGAAAATAATCCCTTCTCTTCTGTCATTTATTCTCCTGAATCAAAGGCCAGTAGCCAGCCAAAATAACCGCAAAACATTTGAAGAAATGCACCCATGTTATCACAAAAGCAGCAACCCCTACTGTGACAGGCAGCACATCGCCTCTCCGGAGAAGGGGGAGAGAGGGAAGAAAAATACAGAGAGATATGACTACTTTAGCATTCTCAGAAAACAATAACCACAATGCCAATAATCTTTTCTTTTCATATTGTTAAAGAATTTTACTAACTTTTAGCTCAATAAAATTCAGGTTTCCTTCCCTCTCCTATCCCTTTTTCCCTACAATATCAATGCATAATGGCTGAAAGGCATGAAAGGGGGGTTTTAGTAATTTTTTTTCTTTTTTTTTAATTCCCATCTCCCTGTTAGAAAACTTAGACAAAGACTTAAAAAGAAAAGCACAAACTATACACTTGAAAGCTCAATAGAAGCACTTTTACAGTTGCAGTTCTAGTTCCTTCCTTTTCTTCAAACTCATTTCATTAAAATCATTAATTACACAGCTACATATTGTATTTTTCATAATATCCCCTCCTCATTTAGCATATAAAATAAACAGCTCGTGAGGCAAGAGTCACAGTTTATAGGCATTGTTAAATGTGACAAACTACCCCGGGTCCATTTTAAAGGGGTTTATCATCACTGAAAATCTGAAATTGTGGGGGTTAACATTTATCTGATGTATGATATATTCTACTGACAGAAGGGTAAAATTATGCCACCAATGTAAAAGGCACAAATTTTCAGATGTCATTTCTTGAAGTTAGGTTATCTTGACCTCTGGCCACACAGATAAATGCTTTAAAGTTTATGTTTCATAATTTGAAACACCAGTATTACCTCTTTGAAACAGCATCAGAATCTCAACCCGAGATGAGCAAACTGTACAATGTAGACACCATCAGTACAAAACAATTTAGTTTGCCTGCTAGCCTTTGAAAGCATGAAGACACAAAGTATGTTCAAGGAAAGAAAATCACTTTCTCTCTCAGAAAATTATTCCCAGCAATCAACTTCAATTCAGACATTTTATCTGAGGTCTGACAGTGGTTGTTTGTTGTATACAAGATAAATTTGGCTCTGCCTCCCCTTGATGAATAGCGCAAATCAAACCATGCTGAGCCCCTGCTCATCATTGGAACATTTCTCTTATGGGCATCCTATTAAAAAAACAAGCCCAAACCCAAGAACAACAAAAAAGCCTGGACTCTACTCAGCAGGAATGTCAGGACCAATTGCCGAGATGAACTGTTTTCCATCCTCTGTTAAACCAAAGCACCCTTAGGAGGGAAATCAGAAGACAGCAACAGACCAAAATCAAATATCTGGACTTATCTGATATCACAATGTATTGGTACCCATTTTGCTTTGGATATTAGCTTTTTATTTCACGACGATGAAAAATGTTTCATATAACATGAAGCAGTGCGACTGCTTTAATCCCAGCAGGGTTGGCTCAGCCCCTCATCTTTCTGAGACAGATAAATTGAGTTTCCTGCACTCTGCTACGTGAGGTTTTTCAGATAAGACCTTGAGAACTGCAGTTCTGCCTTGCCTTTATGGTCAGTGAAGACATTGTGCCTTTTTGTAAGAGAAGTTTGCCTTGATCTTCTTGAGGATGTTTGAGTCTCTTTTCCCCACAGTTTTTCAGTGGACAAGCGTGCCAAACAGCTGGAGGACTCTGTCCCATCCATGTACTGACGATGCAGAGATAAACTGCACACTTTTCAGATCTCTCTGGGTCTAAACTCAGAAAGCACCACTGTCTTTGAATTCCTGGGAAAAGCCCACTTTCACCACGGTCAGGCTTCAGCCCCTCCATGCCCAGACATGCCCTCCAACACCTCTGCCTACGCTGTATTCCGGAGGCACACGCAACACCCAGAAGCCGAGAGCCCAACTGGGTAACCCCAGCAAACACATCACGTTGCTGTAAGCTTTGATATATATGGACTTTTAAAGTCCTGTTTTGTTGGTTTGGGTATTTTTTCTGTAAACCGTCCCCTAGCCTTACACTCTTACATTACAGATGAAGGCACATAAGAGCAAGCTTCCCCAAACAAACAGTATAAATTTCTTTTCCTCTGCACATCTATCCCTTCTAATGCTAGGTGCTATTTTTTCTCCTGAACTTCAGGTAGTCCACCTGAGCTGAAGGAGTTGGCAAGCGACACACAAAAATTGTCTATTTGAGCTTTTAGCAAGAGTTTTGTGTTGGGTGCGGCAGGACACAGGTACAACTATTTCCACGAATCCCCAGGCGCGCAGGGGAAGCAACACCACGGTCTCCCAGTGAACCGAGCACACACTTTTGTTGTTTAGTTGAGAAGTGCTGTGTCCGCAACTTCTTCCAAACATTAATCCCGAATAATTTGTGCGCTGGGGAAGCACACAGAGAAAAGGAAGGGCAGAGTCAGAAGTACAGGCACATAGAGCTTCCTCCCGAGAAAAACGGGTTTTGTTGGCATCACTGCATCTTTGTGCGTATATTACAATAATGCACAATGATAGCCTAACTTTATATGAAAGTCTCCCCTCTAGCAAATAAGCGATTCCTTTTGTCCGAGGCAGAGTACGTCCTGCAGTTGTGCCCCATATAATCTTATTGTGTAAAATTGAAATGCAACGCCACTATCTTCCATCTTTACTTTATCAGCTATCTAACATTTGCCAGATGGCAACACTGACAACTTCAGGCACCTGCTTCCACATGCCCCACAGCCACTCAAGTCCTGCCTTACAAGAAGTCTGTTGTGGGTGGCCTCTAGTATTGCTGGGCATCACCTCCAAATCTCTCCAGTAAGAAAGTTTTGTTTGTTTTGCACTAGTGAAGTGGCACGAGGCTGGCTGAAGACATCTCTTAGCCATGGCTACAACCGCGGTTTTGCTGCATCATAAAACAGTTGATGTAACAATGTCGGCACAATGTTAAATGAACCAGAATAAGGAGATACAGAATAATGACAACAATAATAAAAATAAAAGTATACATTTTGAGTATTTTTAAATCTCTTTATCTCTCTTTCTAAATGTAAACATGAGACAGTAAATATACATATATGTATTTAAAGTAATAACAAGCTAACACATTGCAGCATATTGGATTGGATCCATTATAGATGGTAAATTTTTAGTCACATTCCCACCTGATCGCGCAAAAAAACTTGGAAATAGAATACAGAAGAAAACTTGTGGCACATGTTGAGACTTGGTTCCATCCTAGCTGTGGAACAAATCGAGGTGTAAATGTGAGCTGGTCTCCCACTTAAAGGGAAACAGCAGCTGAGAGCCAGTCAGAAATCTTTCTATAGCTAAAAAATGCATTTCATCTGTTGCATAATAATATTGTTACGCAAATACAGAGTAACTAATCTTTGATCTAGCCTTCCTCATGCACATACTCTTTTCTCAGAATCTTTTCATATATTTCAACTTTTTAATGTTTCCACACCAAAATTCTAAACACTGGCTTCTCCATAAAAGCTCATCCCTACAAAAATTAACGGTTTAAGTGGGATTTGTGTCTCTAAAGCACAATTATTGATAGCTTGCATTGAAAATGTTTGATGTTAATGTTTAAAGACTTAATAGGAAGGTTTAATTCGCAGCCTACTTGCCATCAATATTAGTATTTTGCATCACTCAATGGCCTAGATAAGTAGTTGCAGACCAAAACCCCAGTCATCGTTCTCCTGTCTGAGACTTCATTCCAAACACAGCTCAGCACAGGACTATCAGACTGGTGTGAGATTTCTCCCCTGCCTGAGGTGAAGCGTTTAAGTGCTCTTCAAAGGCAGTTGGCTTTAAGATGTCCTCCACCCTTGTTAGTCCCTGACAAGCCATTAGCATTCTGAGCAGGATTAGAGAACTGCTGCTGTGTTTTAAAACTTCAACGTTTTTACAGAATGAGGTAAATGCTGATTTTCCGTAGCAGTCTTCTCTATTAGAAATGTGGGATGGGATCTAAGGAATCAAGTCACTTCAGGGCTCAATCATTCATGATTGTTATTAGAAATACTTGTGCTCTGAATTCAAGAGTAATTCATAATGCAGTTGTTCAGTCACCAGCTATCTGGCAGTCTCTGGGATGTAAAAACAGTGGCTGAAAAGCTCTTTAAGATTCTGATCCAATACATTAAGTTTAGTAATTACTACTACATTGAAACTACTATTTGCACTACATTTAAAGATGCGGGGTTTGTTTTTCACCCCTTTTAGCCTGTATTTTGAATTGCGTGTCTCCAAGCCACAATAGGCTTTGCTCTACAGCTCTCATCTAAGGTGAGATTTATTTCCCGTCTAGTCCTCACAATTAGAATTGCTTGGAGAACGATGCTGACCCAGAACGCCGTCATTCTTTCATGGAGGACAGTCATTTGGGAGCTATCCTCCTTCTTTCTGTTTGCCAGGTGGAGTTTAGAGTCTTCACTACGACCTGTAAAAGCAGCTTGCCTCTTCCTGCTATCACCTTCATGTACCAATAAAATAAAATAAAATAAAATTTAAGAAATTTAAGAAAAGGTACTGGGAACAGATCTACACTGTAAAAGGAAGACTATAGTACACTGATACTTCTCTAATACCTGTGAACTTGCTTCACTCTTCCTTAATCCAAAGGTTTTCTTTTTATCTGGAATAACTGATGTTTGGCAACTTTTCACATTTGCACCTGAACTTTCACGCATGCATCTAATATTAATATTCTGTCAGAGTTTGCAAATATGTATCCACATAACAACAACAACAACATTAGAATAAAAGCACGTTCCTGAATAACTATTATTATTTATAGGGTTAGGATGCAGTATAAAATGTTGGTACGTGCAATCTTTTCTATGCACGTTTTAAATAGTTCGGTGGGAAAAAAACCCAAAAACCTCTCAATCTCTCAACACTTAGAAGGAGTGGATTTTTATGTTACAGCAATGTATCAGTGTACTGAACCAAGTAGTCTTTTTTTTCCAGCATATGTTTCCTTTGGATTGCAAGGGGTCAGAGACATTTATTTTCCTTATCTCTGAGTAAAGATAGTTTATGATTAGGAAAATGATACACAAAAATATTTATTGGACTGATTTAATTTTCAATTACACCTTTCCAGTCATTTCAACAGGGCTTTGTTATGGGAAAGCAAATGCCACTTCTAATTCTTTCCGTGTCAGATATTCTAATTAAAAACACAGCAGCATATTAAATACAGAATCCCATTTTACAGAATTTATATCTGAAATGAAGGGTAATTGCTTATGCCATGCAGGATTATCTAGAGAAGAAACCTGACAACTCTTTGATCTTTCCCTTTGGTAGAGGTGGCTGAGTGCCCTGGGGATGGTTTGTGGGATCAATAAAGCAGAACACCTAGTTAGGTAGATGTTAGCCTGAAGCTCCTTCTTTTCATTTGTTCGACATTTGTGAACAGAATGGTGAAAAGAAGCTGGTGCTGCTGCAAGCTGCAGGTTAGGCTTAAAAAAACCAACACCAAAAACAGCTCAGTGAGAGCTCTATTAAAGCAAGGTGACAGAAATGAAAAGAGCATGCTGAATGTGACCAAACATGTAAATAAAAATAATCTAAATATAAAATGCATTTCTGACTTTGAAAAAACCAAGCTCCTCTATCACTAGAAGTGTGAAGGGTCATACTAGTTACATTCTGTTCTACAACTTCACTTTTTCTGCTGTACCAGCAGCAGGGGATGAAACGCTGCATTAAGCATATTTTAGATCCAGAATTGTCAACATCTGTCTTAAAACATAAATGGCATAGTTATAAAAGGAGAAGGGCAGGAGATGACTGAGGAATACATTTATGCTGCTCTCTGTGGAGTCTTATCACTCAGGTTCGCTTTAATATTAATAAGCTCTGTCTCCCGAATTCTCTCAGTAGCAGTGCACTGAGTATTTGTTGTTACAGAACTTTTTGGCCAATATATTTAATTTTTAAAAGAAGTTTTGCAAGTACAATCTACAGACATCTAAAATATACATCAGCTGTTTTGAAGAAGCTACTACCATATCTTTCAATCAGGAAATAGATATCCCTGAGGCAGTTTTACTGGACTGATTCACATACTAAACATATTTTCACCATGCTGTGCTCGTTCAATATACTGAGAGATAAGTACCTACATAATAGGTACTAGTAATATCACCTTCTTGCCTCTGTCCTGATATGGTCTGTCCCCACTTATAGAATACAAAGTGATTTCCGGGATGTTTCAGCACTTTCTAAAATATTAATTTTTAAATCACAAATTCCATGCAGGTAAGATCACCAGTAGAGTTCGTATCAGGAGGCAAAGCAAAGCTGGCTCCATCTTTGGAACTGACGAAGTAGAAATGAGCTCACATTCTCTTATATCTTGATAAGCAAATCACAGTAGCAATTTACCGCAGTCAGCACACGTGTAGCAAAACCGTAAGCCACATCCATGTGTCTTCAAAACATCAGGAGCGTAACCTAAACACCATTCACTGTCCTACTATATCAGGTGCAGGCAGTAACACAAACTTTACTTGTGTCGGAAGCTGGCAGGACAGGAGGTATCTTCAGCCTTGAAGTGGCCCGGTTGCGTTACCAGGAGGCTGTGTCATCTATAAGCAGCATGGAGTAAACCAGTAAATAGCTCAATGCAAACGTAGGCACAGGACGGTTTGCATGGGCAGTTAGGGGTATTCTTACTCTACTGGTGCAGAATTTGAATCCAATCATCATTAATCTTCAATTATTTCCTAAAAGTCATTCAGCAAGATGAAGAGAAGTCAGGAGGAGGATCTGATTCAGACGACCCAACTGACATTTTTTGAGCTCTTAACTATATTTCTTCAGGAATCATTGACCTGCTCATGATAGTGAGCTTAACTTTTTATGCCAGGATCCCTCGTCTTGGGAAGGCAGGAGAAAGGAGTATACCCTAATATAAACTGAGCTATTTTTCCATGTTATTGAACAGTGTTTCCCCCTATTTAAGCTCAGTACAGCGATATAAGATACAGATACTTCATATTGGGCTCCTAAGGGTTCTTATGAAAAAAATAACTAAAAAAAAAAAGGCTCTGAGTACAGCTTAAATTTCTCTGGTTTCTGAGAGTAAATAACATATCTATAAACTACCTAAATATCTTCAGGAAAAAAAAACAGCCAATAAATAATATTTCAGTGAAAAACTGAAGACAGTAAAGACCATCATAAAAAAAAGTTGAAGACAACATTTCTTAGTATTTTAAGAGAGCCTAATCAATCAAGAGGACATGGGACTTCCTTCCTCTAAGAACATCTGGAATAGAAGGTGATCTGCCTGGTCATATGCAAATCAATTCCTATTTCTGACCGGAATATCTCGTTTTCGTTAATGCTGCCATGAATATGAACTTGAGTCAATATCTCAAAGTCAAGGGAGGGTTTCAGTGAGACTTGGGGTCATGCCCTAAAATGGCAACAATTTAATATTAAAAAATAAACATTTTCTTAGTAATTTTTAGAAGTATTTTATGTGATAATGCAAAGTTCTTTAAAATTATTCCCACAAAACATATTTCTCTGTAGATAAACTACCACATTTTTTCATGTTGATGACTTCATTCAGTATTGATGTTCAGCAAAGGACAAAGGGACTTTGTTGATCATTTACCTCGGACAATATATAATTAAATGATAGAGGTTGTACTATGTAACTGTGAAATTACACAGACCACAATTCTGAATTATATTAAAAAGGACAAAGCCCCAAATATGTAAAGTATCAAAGCACACGTGTTGTTTTCCACTCTGAATCTCTGCCCAACAGGCTATAACGTTTGGCAAAGACATACCTCCAAAATCTGGCAGCAAACTGTGCCTACAAAAGAAAAGCATGTGCTTCCTTTTTCAGAAAAATACATTATTAGTACTTTGCTACATCTTATACACTGAAAATTAAGGCAGTATGCAAAAGAAGTCTTTTCCTCCCTAAGCAGACTGTTAGTCTTTACTGTTATCTCCTGGCATCCTGCTTTTGTGCACATTCCAAATGTCATCTATTATTGATAATGTTCTCTGAACAGCTGCATTGATGTGCAAGCTGTGAAAAGTAATTTGCTTTAAAGTACTGGGGCCATTTACTGTATTTAAATGTCAGAAAAATATTCTATAATTCTTGATTAACTTCACATTTCGTTCCATATTGTTTCTGCAACAAAACAAGTTTCAGGCTGCTTGATACCAAAACTTCCCCTAAGCCTATTTTCATAAATTAAGTCATAATCCGCTCAGTTCAAGTTAGTGTTAATATTATGTCAGAACCTCAGCCATGAGTCCAGCTATTTTGCAATGCTTAGCATGTTGAATTAGCATCCCTAAACCAGCATCTTGCCTTTCTTTGCCGAACTTTCACCTTCCCAAAGCAGAGGAGTAATGGCAGAATATATTTCATTCTGATCTATTTTAACTGTCCTTTGATCATCCTTGACAAGTCTCCATAAGACAAAAACCCTTAAAGTTTTAAGGAAATTTCCAAAAAGGAAAAACAATGTTTCAGCCAGTCTACTAGACTAGCTTTGCTCTAGTGACATGTCAAGTGTAAATGTACACATTGCATTTTGTAAATAGTAACGTGTGTAGTTACACTGAAAATGGTGTCATAAAGACAAATGATGAATTAGAAGAAAAAACAAGCTTGTGATATCAGTGATAAACTGTACGCATTCAACTCCACACACACACAGAAGGAGAGGTTAGATGGGAAAAGCTTTGCCTACCTTAACCTCACAGACCATGTGTTAATAATCTGCCACGTAAAGATCTGTGAAGTCAAAATGTGCCAAGACAAAACACGTTTTTAAATAGAAACCAAACATAGCCATGAATAACCTGAAGTTGAATCTGAAATCTTGCGATTACACGGTTATGTTGTACAGGTGATATAAATCACATATTGTTTCCAAGCTATGATTTCAACAACAGAAGACTCGGACATTTCAAGTGGGAGCCAACACTTAGTCAAATGGACTGCTGAACATTCCCAGATACTTTATCTACCAGTGATGGCCCACATATGCAGCTGCTCATGGTGGCCATGAAAAGGAGTGTAGATTTTCCCCAAACTACTGTTTTTCCCCCCACCTTGCTTCAGATATCCAATGAAAGCCATTTGGAAAGCATGGCAAGACCTAATAACAGAGAACAGAACATGCATGTCAATGGAAATTCTATGATTTACTGAGTATTCGCCTCCTGACAACAGCCAGTATCTGTAAAGGAGGACTAAGGAATTATTCCTTCTCCATCAGGTAGCAATGAAAAGACCTTGCTTTCAAGGCCTGGCTTTGAAAGCTGTTAGCAAAGCATTTGAAATCTTCTCTGAAGAAGTTAGAAAGGAACTGCATGATTTTACATCGGTCCTTGAATGGCATCACGGTTTAAAATATTTAGCACGTAAAGCATACTTCGGTAAACAATACCACCAGTAAAACAACGCTATGCCCTTACCTTCCAGGCTAGACACTGCTCTGTCTTTTAAGCACAGGAAGGTGGTTTGCAGATGAAAACTTTCTGTAAGTCGGTTTCTCCTTGCTTTAATCATTTGCAAAAAAATCAGTATCAACTGTCAATACATTATCACTGAAAATTGTATTTAACTCAGTAGTCTGATAAATAGTATTTACAAAATCTCTTTGGCTGCATTTTCTGTAGCTTACGTGCAGTCTATGCACATTGGCAAGGTATTTTTAGGACTGGAAACATGCTTTATGAGATACAGAGACTTGCCGTTTTCTAGATTTATGATCTTTGTTATTTTGCTGGATAGAATATAGGCATGTTAATCATAATAGCAATTATTTCAATATTGATTGAACTAAACCTTCACAGGACCTTTCATGCTAAAAATAGAACAAAAAAAAAAAATCTGTGGAGTAAGAAAGAGATAGCTCTTCACTTCTCCCATCTCAACATCAAAGCCACTAAAATATTCAGAGGATGATGAATGTGCATAAGGAATGTTTATGTTCCTGCTTGAGATTATCATGATGCAAAATATTTTGCTGAATGTGCTAACTGATGCATAAAATTACATCAGAATTAATGCCTAGTTGCACTTTCTCTGGATTCCTTCTGGATTCACAACTAAGGTGGGAAAACACTACATGCTGATGAGTTGGAAAAACATTGCAGAAAGTTTGTGCATCTGGAGAACTTTAACAAACGCTTTAAAAACCTCATCTGGTTGGGACTAAAATGTTGCACCTCCCAAAATAAAGAGAGGAAGGCAAATCTCTCCTAAGAAAGACCAGAAAAACCAGAAGAGAACCAGGAAAACCAGAAGGGACTCAGCCAGACAGTCTATCCGTTGAGGACTGCCTTACTATCTGCAATGTCAGTCATGAGTTGAACACATCCCCTGCCCCAGACATCAGTTGGCAGTGCTGGCTAACCACAGCAAGTACATGCTGGCAAGATAAGTGATGACAAAGCTATGTATAAAACAATACAAAACTGCAAGACCAGAAGGAGGAAGTAATTAATTTGTCTGTCCGGTGATTTAAGAGGACTATGCACCAGGTCCGTCATTGCTGTGTAGAGACCTGAATTAATAAACACTGAAATTTTCATGCAGCTGCATGAAATTTATGACTCAGCCAGAGATTTCAACTCTGGGAGCTGGCAAAGGCAGCTATAACCATGGAGAACATTGTTGTAGCATTCCCCCAGCATCAAAGGCATCACAATCCTAAAGGGCTCTACTATCTGAATAAAGTACCAGGAAAGGCAGGAAAACAAAATAAATGACAAATACACATTATTTATCCCCACAATACATTAAGAAAACCCATGTGCGCACGCAGAAGCAAAAGATATGAATGATGCCTCCTCTACAAAGGCAAGGAGAGGTAAATGATGTAGAACAGCCCAGTACCGTTTACTGCTCCCATAAGGGGAAAAGGCTTACACAGAAAACCAAAAGACAAGTATATCAACTACGTCCTCCATAGGTGCAGATTCTGGAGTGACATGAAAACAGTGAAATAAGCTAGTAAGAGTTGAGGAAAAAAAACCAGTAAGCACAAAACCAGTGCAAGAGATCTGTATTTTCTTAAATAGGGATCCAAATAGCTGCTGTACAGGTAGTTTAACTGAAATTACTTAACCGAATTACACTGATTAAATGCCAAGCAAGCGTCGGACAACAGGTCTTATTGGGGTTTGCGTTTTTCAACATTGTATAAAATCCAAGTTGCAAACAAGTCACACACAAAAAGCTGCAACCACACAGGTAAATACTTCAAATACATAAATGCATGTTCATCTTCCCTTTCTGTCTCTGCTCTCTAGTCCTTCAATCCACAGAATTAAATCCTCGTGTGACTAACACGGTGCTTCTGGGCAGGTCTCAGCCTCGCCAGCGCTCAGCAGCTCACCCTTGCCTCACAGACTCACGAAATGAGGGCTGCCGTGTTGCATCTCCCTGAGACTGTAGAAGATCTAAGCTTGGCTTCTTTCTTAACGAGTGCAGATCCAATACCCACATAGCCATCTTTCCAAAGGGGTGCTCTAATTCCAACATTTTTGGTATTTTAGGGTCATGGGAGGAAAAGTATAGAAATTTTAATCCCCTCTCTAAAAGTTTTTCTGCTTTGTACGAAATACATAAACATTCAGGACGCTTATTCCTAAGAGAGTACCCACAAAAATCTGTGCAGGATTAATTTTTCATCTTTTTTTTTTTTATTCAATTGTACTTTGTATTTCAATACCTATTAGATTTTTCCTTTTTATTTCAGTTGAAACTAAGTGTTAATAGGTTTGGACAAGAAAGCAAATTTGACAGTCAGCAGATTTCACATTAATATTTGTCTTGGAAAAGAAAGGATGTAAAAATGTAATTTACCCAATCCGATGATATCAAATAGAATATTGGTCTGTCAGTCATAGGCAGGCAATCTAAGTAATGCATCTGCCCAGCAAATTTAATAACTTTTATGCTCATACTTTTCAGAACTATCTTAGAGATCTGGCTCTAGGTCATAGAAGGTGTACTTCTCATGAATGCTTCTTAAAGCTACAGCTGGCTACACATACTATTTAAAAGTGGTATGTTTTTATCTGCAAAATATATTTCAATATATTCTCAAAGCGGCTGGATTTTCAGAGGAGCAATCTTTTAATGAATTTACTGCTCAACAGCTGCATGTGTTGGAATCCATAATTATTTCTCAAAAATCCAAATCCCACATCGATGATAAAGCTGTGTCTTTCCAAATTCCCACAAGTTCAGGATTTATATTCACAGATTCACAGACTCATATTTCTGGCAAATATGAGTAAATATACTTTGAAATACTAACAGCCAAGACATGACATAATCACGACGTAGACATTAAATATAAATACAATTATTATTATATATTATATATAAATATAATTATTAAATATAATTTAACTTAATAAACGAAGCCAGGCAGGTATGTGGTCCTATTCCCAATTCCGCTAATTATATTTAACACAACTGATAATATCTCAATTTACTTTGTTTAAGAATTAGTCCTACTGATTGCTCTTTGGAATAATTGATTAATCAGAGAAATAAGGTACTTGGCAAGTAAGGAAAGGGGAAAATAAGGCACAGAACAATCAGCATCTTGATTAGGGGCTGGTGAAGAAGAAGAGCCAACCAAGCTATCGTCACCCACGCTGCAGCAAAGGCATCCATCTCGGAGGTGATGCTGATACCATGGCTTAACTAGATAAGAGAATCAGCAAATGCTTGTGTACTTTAGGGATCCTGATTGCAAAGCTCAACAGATGAAACTGAATCGGTCTAACTGTCCAAATACTTCCCAGACTTCCGTTGGGACTTTAAGATGGCAGAATCACCTCTGCTGAGGACTGAAAGTAGAAGAGTTATACAGCTGCAGATTTGATTAGCTGTTTATTTAAATTAACAGGTACAAATACTGTTTTTACACTGATATTTGTAAAATAAGAAACACCATTCCTGAGATTATTAAAACAAACAAACCACAACCAAAACCAACCAAAAAAAGACAGCAGCATCACAAAATAAATGCATTCATGACCTTAAAAAACTTTCCTTAAGACTTCTACAAAACAAAAAGGCTGCAACCCTAACAAAAGACACACATTTCTCACTCTAAGCCACCTACCAAACAGCAATAGTCTCTTTCTTTTAAGCAAACGGTCTTGAATTCTCTCCATAAATATGTAATTCTCCTTATAAGCTTGTAAAGACTAACGGTACTTCACGTTAGTGTTGAGTGTCTTGTCTTGCTCCTCCACTCACCTTTGCAAGAAAGAGAGTTACAGCATAAAACCAGAGAACATTACTTTGGAGTCAACCTTAATTGAATGGAACAAAGTAATATCACTTAGGCTGCATTAAAAGTATATGTAATCAAACTTCAAAAGAAATCCAAATTAGATTGAGAAATATACCATCTAAAGCATCACTAACAATAATAGAAGAAAACCCCCAAAGGTTAAGGCAAAGCTGCATTTTAATTTCCTTCCTTTTAACACTTGCAGGACTACTGCTAGTTACATTAGAAAGATGAGAATGACTAAAAGAAAATCAAACATTTTCCAAAGGAAAAAATGTGGGCTGTTTAACGATTAAAAACAATTAACTTAAAATTACTGATCTCTACGTCAGTCATTGAGCTTAGACCACCATAACTATTGGGTATTATTTTATAACATTTTTAAAGAACACACAGCAACCACGGAATCTGTAGTACATGAAGTGCTACCCAACTGATGGTTTTCTACACTGTACTTGCTCTGTGCAGAGGATGTAAGTTGTAGTAAGCCATGTAGTGCAAATAAGATTACTATGAACTGCATATACACACTTGCCTCTTTCAAATGTAAATAAGTTGGGGCTTTACCCAAAAGATAAAAACAGGAGTTGGCAACGGTCACTGGGAATCTGCATCAATGAAAAGAAAAACATTTACAATGTGTTTTCCACCTAAGCAGGCGTTTTGGTGAAATGCAATGCCATAACACGGCTTCTAATTTAGCTGTGCATATTTTAGCAATCAACCTAGATCTGCTTTTGTTTCTTGCAACAATAGAAAGTTCAAGAAATTTTATTTTTAGTCCTTTTGCAGCCAGAGAAAAACAGTCACCCTCTGACCCAGAAAAGGATGTGATTATCTATAATCGTGTGAGCCAATTCAGTGAGCCAATTCTTGTGTGTTGTTGAAATGATGCTTAAAGGAGCAGCGTGAAGCTTAAAAGAAAAAAAATTAAAATTCAGATTCTGTAAAGCAGACAAAGGAGGCATACTATATACATAGGGGGACTTTGCAGAAGTAGTTCATGAAGAGTACTAAAGCACTGCATCCTTATATCTGTCTCAGCATTTCTGGGTTTGACTGGTTCTTTACTACGTCATACTTACATTTTTACTAAAAATAATGTGCTCTTCACAATGAATTTCCATGCCACATTTTATCTTGTAAAATTAAAATAAGATGACAGCATCGTAAAAAAAGAACAAAAAAATGGATTTCATGACAAGAATTAATTGCTGCCCCATCAGGTATCTTAGTGAATCCCCATGCTGATTCAACAAGAGAGACACCAGTATAGGAAGGAAGCATTGGTAAAGAGCAGGTTACACCTTTTACCCCAAACTAATCAGCATCCATTGAACAGCTACAGGATATGAATTTCATGCCTGGGTGGTAATATTTCCTTGATCTAGTTAGGCCCATTTTTTGGCAAATGAAGGAGAAGATCCTAACTCTCAGGTTCCAGATCTTCACTTCTTTTCTCCTGAGACTTAAGGTTCATCAGCATAAAATCTACAGTTTAAATGCCAAGTACCTAGCATTGGCCAAACCAAATACACAAGAGCTCACAGTTGTAACGCACAAATGCACAGCAAGAAAAGATTTTTTTTAAAAGCACAAATTATGCTATTGGGAATTCAAGGAGAAAAAAAAAAGTCCATTAAATTTAATCTGCCTACAGACTCTATGCAGCAGAAAAAAATGAGACATTTACAGCATAGCAAGCACTGGATTTAATACAGACAATCCATGGGAATTACCTCAGAAACTTAACGGGATTCATCTACACTCTGTGACTACTGAAGCAATGCAGCAGAGAGGCTGACAGACTGTCCGTTGACTCTTACTCGTTCATTTAGGCCAAGCTGAAGCCACAGCTAGCCATCAAACAAGGCATCATCACGTGTCTCCTGGGAATTTTGTTTTACACGACTCTTACTACTTCAAATGTCCAATATTTTTTTGCTCTCCATGTACATAAATTTTAAATGGAAAGCAGTTTCTTAGCAGAAATCGAGAAACTGGAAATTAACAAAAGACAACCCTACTGTCTGCATTTACCCCAAGTCGAAAATATCCTTATTTCCATCACAATTTTTTGTACCACCTTGCTTTGACCTTTAAAACACAAGCACACAGCCAAAACATATCCAGACAGAAGGAAGTTGTTAATGGCTATTCTATTTCTTACAAAGATGCCTCAATTTTTTGGCTTCTTATGGTGTCCGGGGGTTTTTCTACATAGGAAAAACTCCCCAAATCCCTTTTCATGGGTCCCAGTGGCACAGCACCAAAGCCATACAGCTGAAGTGTACTATGCCCAGCGTTGCACAGCACATCCCATCGTCTTCCACTGAAACATTATTTTACTGTGCAAGGAGACCTGTCCCGGTAACCTGCTTCTCAATATGGGCCCTGGCATAAAATCCTTCATGTTTAAAGGTACTTGTTCTTGCAGAATGTCAGCTATCCACTGTTAAAATTAAGGATGGCTGGCTAATACCATTTTAAGAAGGACTAAATGGATACATTTCCATAAATTAGTACTTGAGACAATTGCTGAGTCTAATTTAGAAAATGTGGATTTTCTAGCTCAGTGGTATCCTGAAGTACTTTAAATTTAAGATTAAATTATATCCTTCAATAAATGAGCAAAACTCCACTGAAATCAACCAAAACATAACCTTACATAAGGACCAAAAAAACAACCGAAAAATAACCTTACATAAGGACCAAAAAATCTGGCCACAAACAGAATAAACTGAGAGTGACATGGGAAGATTTGAAATTTTGATACAAGAAATAAGATCAGAAAATCAATACCAGAAAGAGAAATGTTTCCTGGGCATATCCAGAGAAACTGAGCCATTACAGTCTTCAGTGAATCAACTGCTAGCATTTTGGTACTTTTAAGCTATTTTTTAACATCACATTATATTCTCATACACACATAAATATGTATCTGAATCTGTATGTAAAGAATGTTTTTGATTTAAATATACACACAAATACGTGCATACAAATACATGCACAAATACACATTCACATGATGAGGAAGTAGATATCTGACACATACAGGATTAAATATATAGTCTGTACAGGATTAAAAATTTGTAGTCTGAAATAGAATAACTATTTTTACATCTGAAGGTAATCACAATACATAAAAGACAGCATGGCTTGTGGATGAACCATACGAGTCTGACATTTTTACATATTTTTTTTTAATCCATGAAGACCTTTTCCGAGTTCATGTAGCTATTTGATAAAATACTACTCAGACCCTTATTCACAAAAGAAAATTGAGATTAAGACAACACCTTCCAGATTACTTTATGCAGCACCTGCTTGATTATACCCTTATAATTTCACTTAAGAAACATTTCCACATCTATTAAACTACGTATGTTTTAAACTGTTTACAAGACAGAGATTGTTAAAAAAAGATAAAAATTCAAGCATCATTGTGGTGGTTGGTTTAAAAAATTTCATTTGTAAAAAATATGAAATCAAGTTCTGAAGAACAGAAGATACATTCTATGGGAAAGCTTTTATCGGTAAACTTGACAAATGGGCAAAATTATTGGGACAGATACGGCAAAGCAACTTTGAAGTAGTCTAATGAAAAGTGTATTTTTAAATTATAGCATAGCTCTAAGCCCAGCTTTCTTAAGATCAATACAGTACTTAACAACTAAACAAAATCAATGCAACTCACTCAAGTTATTATGCCTAAATTTAGTGACAAGTCGATTAATCTGTTTAATATTTCCTTCTTCAACAACATCTGCATCTCCAAATGTGGCTGGAACAGTGTTCAAAAGGGAGTGTGGGAGAGAAGACTCCAGAACGAAGTCATTTAAAATGTTTCTGGATAACAGAAAATGGGCAACTTGGAGCCAGAATAGCACAATTTCTACATTTAAGACACAGTAGGAGGTTGACTGGACACTGAGGGTGAACTATTTCCTATCACTAGAGTAAAATATAATGAATTGCTGCAGTGATTTTATAGGAAGAGGCCAGTCAAATTTGAAAGTGTTTTGTTCCCACCGCACTGCACAATCAATGTTTTCACATTTTTAAGGCGAGCAATTCCCTAGCAAGGCTGAGGTAGTCATTAGGAAAAGCGACATCTAAGTATTTGAGTTGAACAAATTTGAACATCCCTCCTACACCCACTGAATTTTTTTGCAGCGACAAAAATGTCTGCATTTGAAAATATTCCAGGTTTTCAGGCTGAAATATATGCAAAGTAGGTGAGAAGCAATTCTTTTTGCTGTCAAGAAAAAACATTTTCATGTGCTTTTACTTCTTTTAGAACAACATGGTGGGGTCACATTACAGCTGAACAGCTTGTACAGACACCTTAGCTCAGGTAGTAAAATTCTGAAGCTGTCAGTCATGTTATGTGAGGTTATTTTCTGGAATAATTCTAACATGAATTTCTATTAAGTATTTTTTGATTGTTATCTTTTTATCCTCTTTGAATATCCATACATAATTGGAATTATCATTCCAAATATTGTATTTGGTTTGATCAAATTACAACTAGAGGATAATGAGTCTCAGGAGAGGACTATAATCTTTATAAAGTCACAGGCTATCAACTCTCAGTTGAAAAATACTTTACCATATAAAGTTGATATCTTGCAGCTACCCCTCTTCTTGATTAAAATTTAAAAGTACAAAACAACAGCAGTCTAGTTTAATTTAAACCTCTGAATAGCAAGCAATATTTAAAAAAATAATTACTTTCTGCTCCCACTGAACTTAGTAAATAAACATCTGTATTCAACAGTATGGTCCTGAAGAAAACATAAACACTCCAAGCCTTCTCCCTTGAGATCAATGGAAGTGTACCATAATATGAACAATTTGGGGTTCACCAGTCTCTTTTCTCTGAATTCTTATTGACTTTCATGGAAATCGAGTTATAACTACGAGAGCCATGTCCCTGCCATCTAATCTAGTAGTCTGAGCTTCCGAGTCTCTGGAGAGCTCTCAGCCCAGGACAGGAGCGTTCCAGGTGCAACATAACTTTATCAAGCAACTTCTTAAATTAATAAACCAAGTGTATTTTTATGTCCCATATACCTTTATAAATTCTTATGCTATTAAGTACTGTGTGGTGTTTTCAGAGGCAAAGAATATTCTGACACCGACTTTGGATGACTCAGAGCTCCTCAAGGTAATCCCTCTTTCTGATCCTAAGTGACGAACATCAGTAATTGATAGCATTACTTGTAATGAGGAAATCAACAGCTCGCCTTCTCTTTCTTTATGAACCATGGAAATTTGATTATTAAATGCTCTTTTATTATTTCATCTAAGATAAAAATCAGTAGTGTCTACTCGAGATTTTGAAGTATCAATTTACATTCTCTTTTTTTTAACCACACATGCCATTGTTACTTCCTTTTAAGTAGTCTTTCCACTAGGTAATTTTAACATCTTGATACTAAAAGCAAACTTTTCCACTTGTCTGCATAACATGAATAAATAAGATCAACGCTTTTCTTTTCCTGTTTGGCAAAATTTACACTAGCTTTAGGGAAAGTTTTACATCAATTATAAAATTTCATCTACACTTAAAGTTCTCTGGAGCTTGGCTCTGAGCCACCTTGCCCTTGAGATCTGTAACACTGGAAAACACTGATTTGGATAAGATTCACAAAGATTCACAAAACTTCTTGTACAGGTTCAAAGATCAAAGATTTTAGTTAGGTTTCATGCTACCCTGTTGCCTGATGAAGCTGCAACGGATGTCATTGAGAGCTGCATGTGCAAAGGACAGAATACAACTCTTAAACTTTACTATTCAAGGTAATCTCTTATATTTCATGTTTTGCTGCCTTTTTGAAATAAGATGTAGTGAAGGAACTACTAGGACTTTCTATTCTTAACCCTTAGTTTCAAACATACTTGTTATACTTGCATAAAAATAAAACAAAATGGATCATCAGGGAACTTTAGCACCTCCCTTACCCAAAGACTTATACAATCTATTCTTTGAAGTATTTATAGATGTTTACCTTAGACACTACCACATTACGTAGCATCAGTATACAAGAGCACTAATTACCAGTAGCAATTTCCTATGAAAGGAAATGAAGGCACAGACTGGAAATCACTCTTTCTTTTCTCCATGGATGGTATTTTGCTACAAATGACAACTGAAAAAGACTAAGCTTCAGGGATAAAAAGCCTATTACACAGATTTGAGACTAGATGAGTAAGAAAAAATAAAGAATTCAGACCCATTTTGGAATTTTGGACTTAATGAAGGAGGATGTCAGAAATAAGAATTTAATAAAGTGTCCTGAGCAGCATGGGAAAACTGAGTAAAAACATCAGAATGACTTCAGCAAGATTACAAAAGAACACTGTTATGATTTTCAACACTGCCTTTAATTGAAAAGCTGACCGGCAAAACCCAAGCAGACAGTTTTCTAGATGTTGAAAACTTTAGACCAGGGTGAAAGGAGAGCCCTAATAGGTATGCATTTAGTTTTTAATCTTCTCATTTGTTAAGGATACATTTTACCTAAACATTCCTATTTAAACATCCCCTTCACATTCTAGTAGTTCATGGCTGTGAATCTTTAAGCACGGGATCTGGATGTAAAGAATGAATGAAGAATGCAAAAACATGGCAGTCCCTAGCAGAGGGAGGTCCAGATGTAGCAGATCCGTTATATTCCCTTAACTGATGCTCTGATTCTGATCGCCACTGAACTGCAACTGAGAAAACGTGTCCTACACTATTCGGTCTACAAGGTCAGGAGAACAAAACTTTTAAAACCAAAAGCTTATGCTGACATTCCGTGCTGGTTTTGGCTGGGACAGAGTTAATTGTCTTCAGAGTAGCTGGTATGGGGCTATGTTTTGGATTTGTGCTGAAAACAGTGGTGCTAACACAGGGATGTTTTCGTTACTGCTGAGCAGTGCTTGCGCAGAGCCGAGGCCTTTTCTGCCTCTCACCCCACCCCATCAGTGAGTAGACTGGGGGGGGCACAAGAATTTGGGAGGGGACACAGCTGAGACAGCTGACCCTGACTGACCCAAGGGATATCCCACACCATAGGACGTCATCCTCAGCGTATAAAGCTGGGGGAAGAAGGAGGAAGGAGGGATATTTGGAGTGATGGCGTTTGTCTTCCCAAGTCACCGTTAGTCATCGTGCTGTCCTGGAGATGGCTGAACACCGGCCTGCCCATGGGAAGTGGTGAATGAATTCCTTGGTTTGCTTTGCTTGCGTGCGCGGCTTTTGCTTTCCCTATTAAACTGTCTTTATCTCAGCCCATGAGTTTTCTCACTTTTACCCTTCCCATTCTCTCCCCCATCCCACCGGGGGGACAGTGAGCGAGCGGCTGTGTGGGGTTGAGTTGCCGGCTGGGGTTAAACCACAACACGCTCACTGCAGTTGCTGCTGTATCACTATAAACACATCTCACTGACCATCTTGATGCAGTAGGATTTGTTTTCTGTATGATCTCACATACCGTTCCATAAGAGCCGTTGTCAACTGATTAAACTGCATTTCCACGTTTTCCTTATCATATTCATTAAAGAAACTCATAGAACAATTTTAAGCAAATTATTTTCTAAAATTGGACTGTATTTTATTTCGAAAGAAGGTGTAATCAATCAAGAAACAATACTGAATTCAAAGCCCTTCAGCAGAAGATGATATCTGAAGCTGCTCCTGTAGTCCTCCTGCTCATTCACCTTTGCCTGGGCAGTGCCCCTGCCTCTGACACTTGTGGATGTTTTCTGAATTGTAGAACCGATGCAGTACCCAAAGAGGAAACATGACTTTACCCGCTTTTTTTCTCAGAAGGACAGGCCTTTCAACTTTGGGAAAAAAAAGTTAGTTTTCTCCGCAGCGTATGGAGAGTAAAGAACTACAATGTCCTCCTTTGTAGAATAGTATGAGCACACAGTCTCAAAGCCCTAAAATTTCATTTCTGCTTCACTAAGGGAGGTTTCTTGGTTTTTTTCCCACATCGTAATTCAATGCAGTTCAACTGAATTCACCCTGCAGGGCATGAAATTCCCAATAGATCAGGTGAGACTTTAAACTGCTGTGACTTTACCTTTTATTAGTCCAGCTAAGCACAGAGAGATTGGAGAAAATTCTGTTTTAGGATGATTTACTCAACACTAAAGGTATAACCACAATTTATACAAGAATAGAGCAAAAGTATTGTTTACATGGTAGTTATTTAAAACTGCTTCTCAGCAAAAAGAACACATATTACTGAGGGCTGCAGGCAAATTCATTTTCCACTCCTGGTTTACTTTGTATTGCCTGTACTACTATACATCTTTTATGTAATTCATGTTTTACAAAGTTCTGCCACAGCCTAAGCAGCAAAGAAATATATTGCCTGATATAAACAACTGGATCAACTTTATAAATACATGGGATTGCTGTAAATCTGTAAAGATATTAACATACCTTAATGTAGGTATACACAGAGATATTGTAAAACACTTTGGGCAAAGATAATATGACAAGCTAGACAGTCATTTCTTATCCAATCAAATGTAATTAAATCATTTAAATAAGAGCAAACCTTTTTTTATACACACTTCTAAGTCTAACGTGAGGCAACTATAGTGTTTGTGTGACAAAGTTAAATAACATTTCACTACCTTTCCGTAGAGAATATACATAATTTATTAACTCTTAGGGAAAATTCCTGACTCCTTTATCTCAAGAAAATCTTATATAATCATACCTCAGTTAGGACACTTACCTTTAACTGAAGATGGCTTTTACAGTTATACCAGTAGGAAATGAATGACAAGCTAATAAAATGCACAACACACATCAATGCAGAAAAGTCATTCATTTAAGAAATTAATCCATGACATATATGCATACTCACAGTTGCACCCAAAACGATTGGTTCTGAATGCCAAATAGCAATTGTTAAGACCCATGATTTTTCTAGTATAAACAAGGGTTAACACAGCATCCTGCTTTAGCTTCGTTTTTAGAGCAGTTTTGGCATAATTTTCCAGAAATCATATGTGACTGACATGATAGAAGTGAACTGCTCACTTTGTAATAGGCCATCTCCTAAAGTGAAAATTTTCAAAGTATTTTCTATACATATTCTATTTTACTCTACATTTTTGCCAAGTTTCTTAGCTCCACCAGTGCTTTTGAATTTCCAATCTTCCTGATTTCTTTGTCAGTAATAGAAACTTCTCAAAATAAGAGCTTATCTGTTTACACGTCAATCCTTTATTAGACTACATTAACACAATCCACACGATGTTACAGCTGGAAACCTGGCACATTTTTTCTGGTGTTGCAGGAAGCACTTAGAGACCTCTAAAAAAGATGGTATTTTTAGACACATAATCCCTATGCACTCTATCTGGTCCTTTTTTTCCTCCACAGCAGGGACTATCATTGCCTTTCTGTACAATGTCCTCTCCTCATATGCTACATCACAGCTGCTGCATTCAGTTGGAAAGCTGTTGTTGTCTATTCCCATCGCTGAACTGCAAAGTTGAATGGCAGTAGGGCACACCCTGAAAGAACAGAACTAAATAGGGAATTATTTTTACAGTCATGGAAGAGCCTGATGTTGCAAAATTCACAATTTGCTGATAGAAACTGAGGGCGAATGTGGTATTTGAAAGGACAAAAGTAGGTATGAAAGGAATTCCATTTTCATCATCTATCTCTATATATCTGTATGCAGATAACATTTTAAAAAATACATAGAAAATGCTATCAATTATTTAAATATATAGTATATCCAATCTTACAAGCAAGATTTTTAAAAGCATACTGTATATTCAGTGATTGGAGGGAGGACCTAGATAACATAATGTTTCCTCAAAATCATACCATTTAAATTCAGTCAAATCTTTGTCAAAATATGGAGACCCTATTGAAACCCTCAAAAACAATTACTGAAATTCAGAAAAACTGATATTAGTGGACTTACTTTCAGAGAACTGGCAAACATAGCATAGAACTTTAATAGAAAGCTGTTAGGTAGGTATAGCTATTGGTTCCTTTTCCACACAGTAGCTGATGCACAGAAGGACTAAGCAATGCTCTTAAATCAAATTTCTCTCAAGGCAAGTTTAGTTGACTGAGCCAAGAACACAATGCTGGAGCTTCTGATTTGCAGGGTATGCTAGGACCGTATTGCTGCTTCAATCACAAGTACTATTCTGTGTTTCCTCCTAAAATAAGTGCAAAATAAGCAGTGCCCACTATATTCTCCTACAGCTCTTGGAACATCTTGCAAGTTGACAACATAAAAAAATGGAAATATTTTAGATAAATCGATTAAATTAGAAACAAACAAAAAGTAGATCACTTGTACAGACTTTTCCAGTATTTATCTATAGGAATGCGTTTGGATAGGGTAGTAATAAAAGAGTGGCAGATACATCACCTGAATGCAAGCACTGTCAAGTACTTGCATCAAACTTTTTCCTGCCTTTTGGTGGTTTTTTTTTTCAACATATCATTTCTGCTCTTAAACATATAGACGTGCAAAACCCTTGTAACTTGGGGAGGGGGGCATTTGGGTGGGGGTGGAGGAAAGAGGCCTTTATCACTTCTCATGCAATTTTGAAAACCTAGAAGACCAAATCTTTATTGCGTTTTTTCTACACCTCATTTCCTTCTTTGCTGCACATGATATTAAGTCTCTTTCCCTTCGTTATGCCTTTGTTACTATACTTCTTCTGGAAGATTTAATCCTTTTATTCCCACATAAAGTTTGAAACATTTGTAGAAAGCACTGGAAGGTTCTGTAGTTCCATTTAGAGCATCTAGACATTAATTCACTATTTCCCTAGAGAAGAATGTGGCCTTTTTCTTCTCCTCATTAAAACTTCCCCCTTCCCCCCTTTTTATGACCTAAAAGAGACAAGTAATACAAATCAGACAGATCTTTTTAAATAATCCCAGGAATGATAGTTAAACCCTATGTAATTTGGATATATAGAGGAAGAAGGAGAAGCAGGTGAGCTAGGCTAGAACACATGTCACTAAAGGCCTCAGGAAACTGGAAATTTGTTTTAGCTGCTTGACGTTTTCTACTTCCCATCTAAACCAATATCTCCAGTTTAATCATAGCCTTACCTCTAAGGGTCATCATCATTTTTCAATATGCTGTTTCTTTTTTGCATTTTGAGAAGCCTCGATCACAAATGCCCCAAACAACATTTATACAGGACTCTAGAAACTGTGCACTCAGTGACTCACAAAACCCCTATCTATCTTCTCTGCTGTTTTGTAGTCAAAGTACTTACTTAAAAACTTGACAAAATCACAACCAGGTGTGGCAGGATAGCGGAGATACATATCAAAAGTACTCCTTAAATATTTATGATCTTATAAATGTCAGCCACTCAGTTTACCTTTTTACTTTTATAAGTAAAATTTTATACTTTTATATATTAAAAAAGCTCATACTTCATTTTTTTTTATACTTTCATACTTTTCCCCTATGTGTTTATCTATTCCCTAAGGATTTGCCAAGATATTGAAGAGAAATCTTTTTCATTCTTCATATAGCATAGACACCCTAACCAGACTGAAGGTTCATTTAGCACCAGACATTTGTTATGCGACTGAAAGAAGCTACACAGTAAATGACTGCAGCCAGCACTGCAGCCCCCGAGACAAGACATTATTCTGGTTTGTTCTCAAGGGTTTCCTTGGGCTGAGTTCAAGAGAAACTAATGGCAGACTGTTTGCAACTGCTAACAAAGTGCAATAACAGGTACTACTGTGGCAGGACAGCAAAACACACATAAATCCAGCACACAGACATTCAATCTCATGAAAGAGTACTACGTATAAATAAGGCAAATAGTAACAAATTCTGAAAGGAACAGTCAAACGACCAGAAAACATACACACTGCTTAGAAGTTGTTGAAAAATGCTGTATTAGAAGCCCCTAAAACCTTGAATGACTCTATAAAGCTAAGAAGGCTACACAGGGAACAACTCAGAATTTAGAAAAGCTTGCTAAGGGAGGAGAATAGGAAAGGACATTAAAAAAAATTAAACATAAACAGTGAAGTAAGAGGGAATTTGACAGTGTAAGAAGTTGTGGAGGTATACGATATCAAAAAAAGATTCAGAGAAATTAATGGACAGCAGGTTCATAAACATATGCTACAGGGAATACACAGGGATACATCTTCCAACATCGCAAACCCAGTGATTGCAGATGCTGTGGGAAGGGAGGCAGGCTCACTCACTCTGCCCCAATAGCGTTTGCTATTGCCATTGTCACAGACAAGATCCTGAGATTGATCGACCATTGAGCATTTCTTGTGGTCTTGCCATTCAAAAGATGGGAGGAGTCACACTACTGTGCCACACCCAGAGTGCTATCTGTTACATCACAGTGACTGGGATTTGCCACTGGCGTGAATTTATTCATTATGTACCTTCACTGAGCTCAGGTTCCCCAGAATTCCATCCGACTTCCCTTTTTTATTTTTTTTTTTTCCCATCAAAGGAAGAGAGAAACACAGTTGTAAAATGTGCATGAAATGGTACATCTCTATGTACCCAAGTCAACATACCTATGTTTCGAATCAAAGGAATGTTCAGCCTTCTTAATTGCTCGTTCATTTTAGGTAGTGATGGAGATGTTTAGTCACTCTGCGGAGTGACATACAATTGGAAACATAAAATTGTAGCTATGCAAATTAGATGTTTCTCTGAAAGGACCCGTGGTAGGCCTAAAACACTTGCAACATCAGTACATCCACTTTACCCAGCCAGCTCTTGCAACTTCACACAGGAGGGTATCAGGAAACAAAATGTTGCTGAATCACTCCATCTTTAAATTGAGAAACAAATACTTCTGATGCCAAAAAAAAAAAGATTCCTTTCAAAGCAGATTTTCTAAAATGTGCTGTAAATACACTAAATATTACAGAAGTCTACTGACCTACCTAAGAAAATCATTAACAGTCAGACGGTTTGCATGTTGACTAATGATGTATTTACTTGTGTGCAATAGGAGACAGGATTTTTTATGGCTGGTCAATAGGATCAGACTGATATATTAGAATTAATTGCAAAGCATCCAATGATCACAGGTGGGAAAAGAAAGCAAGGCGGTTGTGACTGTAGATGAAGACAACTGAGAACGTGGCTTAAATAACGTGAGCAACTGAAATAAATATTTCCTTTCCAAGTTAAAAAGTAATGTGTGCTTTTTTTCAGATTGACCATATATATACACTCTCATAGACCAAAGATATCAGAGAGCTCTTTAAATAAGTGCTTTAAGGAGATCAAGTTTTCATACACATCAAACTCAGAACAGTTTAGAAGAGCAAAATGTAAGAATTGAACAGAACAGATAAAGACAAGAAGCCTGGTTGGTAAGAGAACAAGAGATCATCTGAATAAGATACTTTCAAGTGCAAAGTTCTTTGCAAAATGGTGCAAGGGAAAGGGAAACTGTATTCTGATTTAGACAAACTGTTTGGGGAGAAAAAGGTAAGGAGGAAAAAAAAATATGATGCTGGTCAAATGTTTTAAGTTTCTATTCCAAGATCAAATTTCACAATAAATACAGTTTAATATTAAAAAAATTAAATAAAACATGTTTTATGTGTTCTGGGGATCAATCTGGGATTAATTTTCATAACACATAAAGCTTAAAAAAAACATTTTAGGAATTTGGGAGTTTAAAATTTTATTAAGAATCTCAATTCTGAGATTGTATTTCCTTTCTCCTCCTCTTGCTGTTTATTTTTAAAGCAGTTAATAACACTGTGGATCAAGTTTCACTGTGTATCAATAATCTATAGAACTGAATTAAGTATTCCTTTCTGAAAAAATACAACTCATAAGTACAGCAAAAGTTACAGAGGTGTACTATGGACCTATGCACCAGTAGCAAGGAGTCAACAGTTGCATTCAATAAAAGACTATTTCTACATGCACACCATGATTTTTTTGTTAGCTTTTGTGTTTAGGGTATTTCACTGAAGCTTTATGTTTCTACTACAACAACATGTGTTTTAAATATGAAGCAAAACCACAATCTTTCAGTGTAAACTCTGAATGGAGATGACAATCAAATGTTCGTCTTACCTCATTTTGGAGGTCACGGATCATTTTGCTCTTCCTTTCCATTTCAGTCTTCAAAAAGTTAATCTACAAGTTTGAAGAAATGTGGAGTGTGAGTTGCTGAAATGTACCTAAACATCAGTTCAACTATTAATTATTTTTTCACTCTACTGACAGCTTTGACACAAACAAACAAACAAAAAAACCCAAACCAAAACACAAAACCAAACAAAAAACTGTTTATATACCAAATTGGTATAGGCCACAGTTAGGTATTTGCTGAATCTACAAACATTTAGCATGATATTTACTAGAAAACTTATAATCAAGAGAAGAAAATTGCTGTACGTAAATAGGCTTACTTTGCTTTTGCACCTGTAGATACAGTGTTTATTTTTGGTAATGAAGCCCAATCAGAGAACTAAGAATTTTTACAACATTATTAACTGATTTTATGATCTAAAACTTTTTTTACCCTCTAGGGACACAGCATCTATCACAGCAGGTTTCTAACACAGTTACGTGGTTTGAATGCTACAATACTGGTCCTAATGAGATTATTCCACAGAATCAAGGGGTTTAAGTGTATTATATGTGAAAGCATTCAAATCTGGTCTTTAGTTCCCACTTAATTCAATAATTTCGCTTGGAAAGTAGAAATTCCAACCTTAGTTTTGAGACTGAATTTAATCAAACACAGTTTAAAAGACTGTTTTTAAACATCAGTCTAAATTTCTCTCAGGATTGAGCTTTCCTGCTGGCTTATAGAACATAATGGGAGAAAGAAGGATGTAATTGTAACAAAAAGGATTAAAAGAACCATTCATTTCACTCTGAAGGAGGATGCTCTTGGATACCCTCATTAGCAAAATATTCGTCCCTATATACCCACTGCCTCATGCCGCATTCTCTCCTTTGTTGATACAAAAGTCTACCTACATTCATGGGAAACTACCATTGTTCTGACATTGCAGCAGACTTAAGAAAAACAAAACCTCTGTAAGAAAACAGATTTAGATTATAGAGACGTTGACCTAGAGATTAATGGTTTGGATGTCATGCAGAAAAAAAATGGCAGGGAATCTCCATGATATGACAGCTCTTCTTAGAATCATGTCCACACCCAAGTAGACAGATGTCAGTGATTTAAAAACCATCACCAGACCTGACATCACTCTCATCTGTGTCAAAAGAGAAGTCAGTGAACACGATCATCACTTAAGAGAGAAAAGTTGGTAAGGGGTCCATGAGACTAGTGCCACCTGACATGCATAAATTGAACTTCTTTTGCAAACCCTTCCAAAACTTTGTCTAAGTGGTTTGGTTATGGAAACACTAACTCCACATCCAGCTACCACTGAGGGCGATGTTTTAACAGAAGATTAATATATTCAGCACTTGCCCAGGAATCACGTCTACAAATACTGAAGTTTAGTCCATATATACCGTATAATAAATATGAAGATTTTGCACAACAAAAAATAAAGGTCACAATCAAAATATGAGATCAAGATTAATAGGGAAAAACATAAAATGACTATTCCCATGGTGGGTTTTGGTTCTTCAGCTGTTCAAAAGATTTGCCAGCTACCACTAAATACTGACAAAAATCACATACTGACCTCCATTAAAGTGTTCCCTTTCTTAGTCTTAACTCTCAAGGGAATATTAATATTCCTTCAAAGCACTTCACTTCTAAATCTGAATATATATGAAATAATTGAAGAGATATGATACCAAAATTATTATCTGTGTGCTCTCTATACATAGCTTGTAAGTATCAGCTTGGATCTTCTAGGGGAGAGATATTTAAGACACCACAGTACTGTTCATTTAACCAGCAATCTATGTTAGTTAAACCAGTAATTTTTGTTAATTACTATTCACATACACATGCATCTGATATCACTGATGTGGACATCTTAAATAGTGCAAACTTACTGTTTTAGCTTATCTGAATAATTAAAACAAATTTTTTTTTTACATGCCTTTCTTTTTAAAAAATAATACCAATGTTAATTAAGAAGTCATTCAATTTTGCTTTGATATTAAACCAGCATTTTTAAAGCTCTTCTTCTAAATCTCTAACAACTGAAGAACCACTTAGTCATAAAGTACAGCTATAGAGAGCTACATAGAAGGGATTTATATGGCTTGGCTACTGGAGCTAATATATAGATAACCCTATCTATCCATTTAAGTGCACCTATGTCTATAATTTCATGCTTTAAGGCAGATCAGTCTGTATCAGACCATTTGCATGGTGCTTTTATTCAGTCCCAAGGACAACGCATAATACCATTTTCCAGAAGAGAAGTAGGAATTCTACTTTCAGTCACCAAATCCTGACAGCATAACAAACAAGAACGGACATTTATACCCAGCTCTAAATTAAAAGGCACAGAAAATGGAATATTGAAACTAAGAAACTCTCTACAGCTCTTCCTCCTTTCTACCCACTCTTTGTTCTTGTTTGACATTCACCTCTTTCTACATGTTGGCTGCCTTTAATTACTATCTAGCTGTAATTATGAAAATACATAATGAAAATATATTGTTCTAAGGCTGAACGTTGCAATATTAAGCAAGGACACTGCTTCTGTCTCCTGGAGACAGACATCCAAAGTACTCAGAGCTTTGTGTGTTTCAGAGCTCATTACATTTATTAAAGGCAACAGCTTCCATCCAGTGGCCTTTATTCACAGCAGTTTGTGACCTTGAAATGTTCAGACTAAATTTTTCCCCATCGAAATACAGAATGCTTTAACAGATGGCAGTGATCTAATTCTAAGAGTCAGACAATAGTTAGTTATTCACTACAGACGAAGGATGGAAAATTACCAATGTAACGTCGTTACCACACAGTCAAAGCTCAGCTGTATGCTTATTTGCTTACCTCCAGACTTCTTCTATCTTGTTCAGGACTAAGACAGGAGCAATTAAGGTGGGGTTGGAATGCATTCATTAACACCTAACTATTTTGGCAGCATCTGGAAACCTTAACAAGCTCAATATTAATTTTCATGGTCTAATTTTCAGGTTATAATGTAAGAACTGACTCCAAAAGCCAGGGAGAACTGGTTAGGCTATTACCTAAACCATAGGAAATATTCTTTCCTTTGGGAAAAAGCTTTCTACAAAGTGTTAAATACTTTTAAAGCAAAGCTAAATATATTTTTACTTACTAGGATTTCTTCAGTGAACGTAACTTTTTCAGCTGTAAATTTTATTTTAATTAATAAAACAGATTTTTGTCAAAGAGACATTTAGGACCTATCATAAGGGCTGTTACTAAACTAAATATTTTTGAAGTGAAATGAACATCTGAACTTTTTATTAAAAACATTGCAGACATGAGTTTGTGATGGTTCTTAAGATTCTTGTTTGGAGGTGGATATCTCTGAATTAAATTCCCCATATACTCTTAAGTCTTTCATTACTAAGAAAAAGCCTGATTTTTCTTACACTGATTTCACAATAACCATATTGTTTATTTTTACAAGTCACACGTAATGTGTTACTTAATTCTCATTTTTCAAAGTGAACACTGAGCAAGTGGGAAAAAGGCATTTACACTGACATATTTTTCTCCTTTATTTTGACAGACAGTACTATAATTGTATTGTCAAACAATTCCATCACCATGTCTTTTTAAAAATTGTTAGTATGATATAAAATACCAACAGAAACAAAATGTAAAAGGAATACTAAAAGCTTACTCTACTTTGTCAAACTGGTTTTTTTGAGTATTTTCCTGTTTTATTCTTTATCTTCTCCCTCATCCAGAGCTATCCAGCTCTTCTTACAAACTTTAATTGCAGTTAACGGGAAACAACTTTGCAAACCTCAAGGTTACTTCCTAAAAAAATAACTGTTTCTTAAGATACAAGCAGGTAGTGTGAAGTACAGTCAAGTGAAAAGCGCATCTCCAAAAAGCTCTAAGAAGCCTGTTAACCTACTGCATAGATACAGAATCACTACTTACCCTATTTTTCAAAATCACTGGGGGGAAAAAAACCAAACCAAACCAAACAAACCCCAACTTTCAAGTTACATGTCTCGTTTGCCCTCTGCCTTTTTGTTAACAAAAGTGAAAATTAGTCCATGGTCCCTAATCCTGTTTCTAGAAGAAGTGGTTCCACTTCACGTTTAGAGATACAGCTTGACATTATAAATAATTTTTATAACTGCATAACAATCTATTATACATTGCTTAGGTATTTGATATTAAATGCAGAACAAAAAGCTCTGTCAACCCTTATCAATTGTTAAAGAGGACAACAGGTTATTTGGAATTACGTCCCACATATTTTATATACATGTTATATAACTAAACCCAGAACTTCTGACTAACAAGCTTTATCTATTTAAGAAATGCTTTTTGGTATACAAATAATCCACAGTTCTAGCGTGAGATGGTCTGTAGAGAAGCTCCCTCACAAAACAAGGCTTTCTGGAAGACTGCATTTGACCTTGAACTTTGCAACATAGGGCTACTCTAAAATTTAAACCACCCGTATCACAACTAGTATTCCTCTGCACATTTTACTATCCCAGGTAGAGCAGCTAAAACGTGAGGCATAAATTTATCCGAGGTTTGCCATATATTCTCTAGAAAAGACCTGTCCCAAGACAGACTGATGCTGTTCTTCATATGTTAGTGCTACAGATGCAGAAGAACCCAGAAAGGGAGCGCTCACTCCTGCTACGGGCCCCCAGGTCCGCCCTCAGTGCGATTAGTAGTTTAAAGGACAGGAGTGTCTTCACATCTCTTTTTTTGTTTCCTCAAGCCTGAGTTGCTGCTTCTACCCTCAGAAAGTCGTCACTACCCAGCAGCAGCTCTGCTGGCTGCTCTAGGAGAGACTCTACCCCCCAGCACTTCAGCAGATCCTCAGAACAGCAATTTTTCAGCTGCCTACCATTCTTGGCTTCTCTCATCTTAAAGGGCCCCAAAAATGGATAAGCAGGCACAATAATGTCGATAACGTTGTTTCTGATGAATCATTTGTGCAACTGATAGTGAGGAGTTTTGCCATACATTGCAGAAGATGTGGATGCAAAGTGTAATATATTGCTGTGGTGTCTCCATTGTTCTTTTGATTTGGTCAGAGTCCTTGAATACTTTCCAGGTTATTTTTAATGTAATTTGACTTAATTCTTGTAAATTCTTACTTACACTTTTGCATTTATCTAATAAAGAACACCTTCCGGCAGGTGTTCCCTGTTGAATATATGCAGCCAATTAACATACAGTGAGCATTGTATTATGCCTCCTTGGCAAGTGCAGAAAAGAAGTGTTTCCAACCCCCCTCCAGTGTTTTATTCATTTGGCTTTGAGAAATGTAATTCTATTCTTATTTACTCTGATGAAAATCAAGATTTACTTCACCAAATCCTGTAGAATAAAATGTGCTTAAATTGGATTAGAAACAAGACTCACAATTCATTAAACTAGAATTAAATTCAAGCTCCCATCATCTAGCTAGGCTTGCCTCAAAGTACCTAGACCTTCTTTCACGGCAATCGTATTGCTTTCAGAAAAACATGAAACACATGGAGAAACCAGGTGTAAAGTAACCCTGTGTGACAGCAATAATATTTATTTCCATTTCTATTGCAGCTCTCATCTGAGGATCCCGAAGCACTTTTTGAATATTCATTCAGTCTCACTGTATTGGTGAGCTTCATTATGTACATTGTACCCTGAGGCATAAAGAAATAAATGTCACAAACCAAGGACACGGTTCTGCTTTCCCTACAATCAGTGGCAAGTTTAATTTCTATTACTAGCAATTTTTATAATACAGCTCAAAAATTCAGTTTCTCTAACCAGCTGACAACACTCCAAGTCAAGTTCTGTTGTACACTCAGAGGGGTTTTTCCTGATTTCTGCACTAGGTAATATTTTTGCTTACAGTAAACAGTAGATTTTGTTTGACTTGTGTAGAACAAATCTTGTGCTCTTCCCCAGTGCTAGGGTGTGGACTGGATATACACAAGGCACTGCTGCTCAATTTAAAAAAAGCACTATATCACAAAGAACAACAGAGCCAATAATCCATTCAGTACCTCTGAGATCTATTTAACCTACAGCTGAATTAGTCTTGAATATCAAAATCTAATAGAGACATTAAATATCAAAACACATTTTTCACCTTTAATTTGTAGGACTAGAATTCATTGTGCTGATAAAGCTTGTGGGAATGTGTCTGTGCACCTGAGAAAAGACAACTTTCAACCAGCATGTTCTTCGTACTTAGCGGAGACAACTAAGTTCTCATTTTTTCTTATTTCCGGACTATATATCTTGTCTCAGTACAAAATCACCTTAAAAGAAGTGCAGATTTTTTTAGTTGAAAGAAACCTGCAAAAGGAATATTTTAGTTCAAAATCTATGTTGTTTCTAATTAGAAGGTAGCATGGAAAACATGCATTCTCAACTTGTTCGCTCAGGGCATAAATTCATGTCTTGTTCACCAAGGGCATAAGGCCACATATTATAAATATCTGCTAAATTTTGTAATTATTTTTAAACGTCTGTCTTGGAGGAACTTTTGTTTTGTGAGCCTGGGAGACAGTAAAATCTTACTAAATAAACAAGTAATTATCCAATATGAAACTAAAAATAGATCTATAAAACCTTCTAGCAGCTTTTCAAGTCCAGAGTTAGAATCACAGAACACTTGAGGTTTGAAGGGACCTCTGGAGATTATATAGTCAACTTATGCTCAGTGGTGTTTGTGTTATAGGAATACTACTAACCAACATAGGAAAAAATTCCTTTCTACGTCTTAAACAGCAAACATGATTCTACTTTTTTTTTTTTTCCACAATAGCAAAATGTGGCATCTTATGCCCCACAACATTACAGTGCTACACAAAAATCCAACCAATTGTACAGTTTATCCAGAAACAGAACTTCATTAAAGCATGAAATCTTAATGGGAATGAACACCTTCCTATAGTGATAGTTAGATCAAGTCTGGTCAAAATCGGACACTCTATTACCTATTTTGTTGCTGAAAATTTGTAGTGATTCCAAGAAAGTCAATGGGTGTATGACAGTGTATGTTGGTATAGATGAGACATAAGGGTCCATAAAGATAACCTCATCAGGGAAAGGATTTAGGCCCAAGTTTCCAGGCCAAATCTCCAAAAGCGTATACACACACCTAAATCCCACAGAAACAAGTGAAGACACGGATCTTAGCAATTTTGAACACACAAACTTTTTTTCAGCTCCTTTCTCCTGAAGCTTGTAGACTACTAACACTTCAAATCCAAGTTTACATGCAAAGTTATTTGAGCTCATGACAAAATCTCAAGGCAGAAGGATTAAAAAAAGACAGAAGAAACAAACAAAAATAACGAAAGAAGGACAGGGAATCACTCACGGTAGCCTGCTGCTTTTCTGCTTTTTCAGCTGCCTCATTAAGCTGCTTTTGAAAGGCCTCCTGGAGAGATTTCATTTCTTCCCTAGTTTGTTGAAAACACAGAACACAAACTTCATCACAAATGTCCAATACAAAATAATTCTTCAGATTCAAGAAAAGGCACCTTTAATTATTCAGAGCAACAGACAGATGTACTGTGTCTATAAGTCTTGCTAATAAAATCATAATGACCCCATGAACAATAGTGCCAACTCAAGACAAAAATTATCTATGATGGAAATTGGCCATCTTTTACATCTACTGAATAGCCTGCCGTGCAAAACATCTGCCAGTGTATAATTTCTAGCAAAAAGGATTGGCACCAAAAAAATGAGGAAAGTGAGCTACTGAAAACACACCAAAATGGAACCATATTATTATCAATAAGAACTAGTTTATACCTGCTTTAAGATAAATAAATAAATAATGCTCTGATAAAATTCAACCTTTACTTGGCTCTTTCTAGAGGCAAGCAACACAAAATTCAGTAGAAGATTCTAGTAGACAAGGAAAAAAAAAAACCAACACACAAAAAAAACACAAAACCAAGAGGATAATTGCTTGGATTGGGCTTTATTTGAACCAAAAAACCCCTTTGCATTACTGATGCAGTCAGAGAATTTCTCCAAATTGCGAGAATTATGGTGGGCTGAGATCCTCTGCTGGCCATCTCTTTCTACCCACAGCATATGACACACTTTGGAGCTGTGGCAAATTAGAGCAGTGACATATTTCAGAAGAGCTGCAGAGCTTTTTCAGGGCTGTTGCTTGCATGGGTAAACCTTCACAGAAGACCAACACGGAACTGAGTTTACACACAGATAATAATTTAGCCCAGCGAAAACTAAACTGGAATGGAAACCATCTAGTTCATACAAGAGCAGAACTTGTGAGCTGCTGGATCATCTTTCTTGTTAGCCAATAACTCTACGACTTATAGCAATTTCGGCAACAATAGTGCAGAACAGATTTAATTGAAATAGTGATTGAGCAGCATGAAACCAATGCACCATCAGCACAATACAGCATACAAACAGGTGCAATCATTTCAAAGTGCTGATGGTGCACAGAATAAAACTTGAGGTATCATAGTAAGTGACCAAGTTTTACTGGCAACTTGGGAAATACTGAAGAATTCTAACAAAAGGGATTAAAAAAAAAAAATCTAATTTGAAGTCAGCAGAAATACATCTACTTACACAAGCTGAGATTCTAGCATTCTAAACTTTACTGTATCATCCATCACTGCAGAGAATAATCAAAGTTGTTTTCACGGACCAAACGCAGCTCACGTTTGTCCAAAGAAAGAAGATCATAAGATTAATATTGGGATATATTCTGAATTTTGATTCAACTACAATAGATTTAAGCATAACGCTATGTTCACTGTTCTTCACTTACTGCAGATGAAGCACAGCCTGAGGCTTTTGGCATATAAACTGTGACCCTTAGTGAAATTCTGTGAAGGAGATACCCTGGCACATTTTTAACACCTCCTTCTTACTCTGAACTTCCACACCCCTCTGGAAGTGAAATCCAGTAAGCCTGTAAACAGCTGTCAAGTGACCTTAGTAGCTCCAAAGCATTTTCTTGGAGTATATTGTAAAAGCCTTTTATTTTCACAAAGAGGGCGAGGGCTGCTCAGCAGCATATTGCACTGATCCAGGGTCTATCTCTGGGAACTGCTGCTGTGCAGTATGCTCAATAGCCGAATCCCTTAGAAACAAAAGTCAACATGTACTTTTGGGTGGACCTTGCGAGACTAAGGAGTGATTTAAGGAGGAGATTGGGAAGAATATTTGTAGTACGTCGTAAAATTTTCCCTTAATTTTCCCACCTGCAATGAAGATCTATTTACTAAACAGGCCATTAATATTTTTAATCAATTAATCTCTCTGTTTCATAAAAGCTGCACAACAATCAAACCACTACACAATCACATTCCTGTATGAAGGATGGAGTCAGTGACAAGGGCAGCTATGATGCTCAGACATATACCCTCAGTTGCACCCAAGCCATATAAGTGTTTAAATAGAACGTTAGCTGAAGTTTTGCTTTCATCATTTAATTTAATGAAATCATTGTCTGGAATACCTGAAAGATTCTTGTGTATCTAATTCTCCTCTATCACAGTAAAAATGAGAACATCTATGCATATTGTAGTATGGCTCTTATTTGTTGTGTATTGAAGAACTGAAGGTCATTTTATCACAAACCTTCTCTGTAGAAATGCAATTTCATATGTACTTCTATTAAATACAATATCCGCAATAAGATGGCCATGGGATTTAAATATTGCATTTCTAACAATGAAAGAAATATGAACTTTATTAAGTTTTTCAATAATTTTTTTTTCTAAGGAAAAATATGAAGTATAGGTGCATTCATTATATAATATTGTTTCAGTGAAAGTGATCCCTATATTACCTATGTTTTCTTGTTATTAAAACTGTATTGATGATGTTAGTTGCTGGTCTGAATTCCAAGAATTAAGAAAAGCAGAATGATGAGAATTACTTGCGATCAAGCACTAAGGGACTTGAGACTAAGGACCAGACTGGGAGCTTGCATTCCCAGGCATAGAAACTCTTAAATTTCTTAAGTGCTCAATGAATAATCTGAAGTGAATATTCTTCTCTCCTCCTGCTTTCTTCACAGATATCCAGCGCAAGTATTCCTACATTTGCACAATGACTAGTGATTTTGAGTGTCTACATGCATGAATATTTAAGAGGCCTGAACAAATATATATCATCATCTCCAAATTCAGAGATGGAGATACTTTAATAATTCAATTAACAGGGCATTACCATCCACTAGTAATTTTTGAAAACTTCTGTTTTTATTCTCTTTAAGAGAAAATTTCATGACTAAACCTTCCTGAGAAATTAAAAATCCCTTTCTTTAGCAGATTAGAATCATAGAATGCATTAGGTTGGAAGGGACCTTAAAGATCATCCAGTTCCAACCCCCCTGCCATGGGCAGGGACACCTTCCACTAGACCAGGTTGCTCCAAGCCCCATCCAACCTGCCCTTGAACACTGCCAGGGATGGGGCAGCCACAACCTCTCTGGGCAACCTGTTCCAGTGCCTCACCACCCTCATAGTGAAGGACTTCTTCCCTACATCTCATCTCAATCTACCCTCTTGCAGTTTAAAGCCATTATCCCTTGTCCTTTCACTACAGGCCCTTGGAAAAAGAAGTCCCTCTCCGGCTTTCCTGCAGGCCCCCTTTAGGTACTGGCAGGCTGCTGTAAGGTCTCCCCGGAGCCTTCTCTTCTCCAGGCTGAACAACCCCAACTCTCTCAGCCTGTCCTCATAGGAGAGGTGTTCCAGCCCCCTGATCAACTTCGTGGCCCTCCTCTGGACTCACTCCAACAGGTCCATGTCCTTCTTATGCTGGGAGCTCCAGAGCTGAACACAGTACTGCAGGTGGGGTCTCATGAGAGCAGGGTAGAGAGGGAAAATCACCTCCCTTGACGTGCTGGCCACGCTTCTTTTGCTATATCTCACTCCAGCATTTCAATATCTTTTCCTAACATATGTCCAATATCAGTAAATACATCATTTGTTTCAGAAACTTCCCCAAATAACATTCCCTGCCCCTATTTTACTGTTATAATCATCAGATTCTGAAATACAATAGTGTTTGCAGATTAAAGTAAAAGGAAAAATGGAATTTCCTAGTCTGACAGTTTTCAGTCTGGAAACGGAAAGAGAAGGGAGGAGGTAGGGTCTTACCTTTGCTTTTGGCCCAGTTCCAGAAGTTTCTGCACATCATTTTTGGCTGATGCTTCATCATTTTTCAAAGACTGATAGCAAAGGAAGAACTCTATTACCAAAGAGGTCTTTAATATTATTCATCTGTGAAATGATTAATTTGGTCCTCTTTCATAAAATGTTCCCAGTGAATTACAGATATTACCACTTGTGAGAAACAGAGGAACAGCCTGACTTTTCTTTTACCGTAACTCACCACAGCTAACTGTACACAGCTGTTTTTCAAATATTAAATGAGAGCTAATCAAATAAAGTAAGTAGATTTAGAAACAAACAAATGACTAAAAGCATTGAAATTGTATGACGAAGATATGTGTCTATATACAGAAGATACTACTACAGCTCTTTGCCTATATCTGGATCTCTGCAGTGTTGAGTCTAAAATATCTCGCAGTATGATTTTGCTGAATACTAGCTTCAATTGTGCTGCATAAGAAATCCAACTCTAAAATAACTGTTACAAGGAGAAGCACATTTTTCTAAAAAGTAAGAAGAAAACCCCTACCATAATAAGGAGTGATAAAGCACTAAAACAAAAACAAAACAAAAAAAAAAAAAAGAAGAAAAGACTCAAGAGTTCACATTAATTAGAACCAGAGAAGTCTGGAATATAAGACAATATAACATTTTAAGATAATATAGCACAGTACTGATACATTGTACCAGTATTCTTCTGTGAACAGGTATAGGGATTTCACTCCTTATATTTTTTCCATCTAGCTTACATCAACATGACGATAAAAATGCGATGTCAGAAAAATACTGTCCTTTAAAATGGTATGAAATGGAGACAAATCTCAACTGATAATGAGCCTGAACGTTTTCACCAGACCAACAGACTATATCTGGAAAAGACAGGCGTGCTCTCAAGTGAACATCTGGTGCTTTCAGCACCTCAAATCTAGAGCAGGATTTTTAATCCACTTTTCAGTCTGAGGAGTTGATTTGACTCCAGAGTTAATCTGACTACGGCCCTTTCAGCCTACCCATGACACCGAAAAGTTAAACGCAGAGGTGCCTCAGCTCTAGCTGGTGGCTCATCTAGCACAATTTGTCAGCTAAACTTGTAAAGTAACACCCTGCGGTAAATCCAGTCAGTCCGTGTAGGTGGCATGTCAGGTGGGTAAAGTGAGCAGCTAAACTAGGCTGAGTATATGTAACTCATCAGCAAAGATGCAACCTCCAACAGCAAAGGAAATCCTTTATAGTAGCTGCCAGGACAAATGTGTGGTAACTCCACTAAGACAGCTTATTCTTTTTCCTTCCCTTCCTTTATTGTTCTACTATGCCCTATTTTCATACTTAGTTTATTTTCTTTGAATAAGTGGACAAAGGGCCTAACTCATTAGGGTTACATTTTCCATAAAAATGTCTGCTATATGTTAAGTAAAAGATCAACAAAACCATAATTATTCATATATTTAAAAAAAAAAAACACCACATTTTTTGTAATAAATAGATATCAATATGAAAAAGCCAAGGTAAGTAATCCTACAGAAACCAAGGGAGAACCTAACCTGGAGGTTTACTTTAATTCCCTCGAGTTCCTTCGACGTCTTCGAGAGTTGACGAAGGATATTGCTCCTTTCCTTAAAGACTTCTTTCAGCTGTCTTTCCAGTTCTTCATAGCCCTGTCTAACACAGAAAATAAAAGCATGAGATCTTCTCAAAACATCACTCAATGCAGTTGAAAAACAGTCTTAGTTCATCCAAACTGAATTAATTCCAACACTTTTTATAGATTCCAAATTGGAGCGTGTCCCCCTGTTCACCTATATAACAGTGATTTCAGCTAATGTAGATAAATAGATGTTTTACATGTCAAAATGATGTGCTGCATCTGAGTATGCAAATTATCAGACTGAAACACTGCAATTGGTGTATTGTCTGTGATGAACAGGAGACAGAAAGGATGTCTTTAACATGCGTGGTGGTACATAGCCTGAGATTTTTCCTGTTTCTTGACATTCCATGCAAGAAACCAAGAAAAACTTTGAAAGAAGTGTGAAGTTTTGTGACACCCAGTAATTTGAGGGAAGGATGATTCGGATCTATTTTAACTTTGTAAAATTTATTTCATTCCGCAATTTCTCCTCACTTAAACCTCCTCACAGTATAAACTAGAACTGACAAATATGCTAAGAGGAGTCAAAATTAATTATTAATTAATGGATGTCAAAATAGTCTATCCTTTTCAAAATGGTAATTTTTACTTGGAATGTAACTATACATTTTAAAGTTTTTATAAAATCCACAATGAAATAAATCCAACACATATTGTTTTAGGTTGAATGAAACACAGATCCAACTCTCATACTCCATTTCAGGAAAAAAGCAAACATTACAGTTATTTTAAAACAACATAATTTTTCATTTAAAACTGTCATTTTTAGGAAGACTGATCAGTAAATTGAAAAATCCATTCCTTCTACAACTTAATTTTAATATTTTTTTTTTTCCTCCTTGCTCTACCTCTGGTTCTAAAAAGGGGGAAAAAAGAACCTCAACTCTGCCACACATCAGTACTATTTTATTATCAGATACAAGACCTTGAAGTTAAACAGGAATCCTAACGCTCCTTTAATGGATTTTGAATACAGATTTTAGCAAAGAAACTCTGTAAAGCAAATTAAATATGCTATCTAATACCAGTCCTATCTATTTTAGGAATAGACAGTTCATGAAATATGATAGATTTATGAAAAAAAGAAAATTATTCTATATTAAATCATACTTTGGATACCTAGAAGAGATGAAAGTGTATAAAACATCTCTTTCATCAACACAAGACTTTAGGCAAAGAAACTTGACGTTATACTGAAGCTTCAGCAATAATTATATTTGGCTTTGACAGAATGTTGCAAATTAAAAAGCATAGAGTTCTTTGAGTTTGCATCTCTAATGAAACACAAGACACGTCCAATTTCTGCTTGCTGCTGTAAAACAAGAACTGAGATGTTTTGGGCTGCAATGTAGCATGCCCAGTGAAGATCTTCAGCACAATTGCTAGGTCAACTGTTTAATTTTACAGTAGAAGTTCTCTTTTAGAGGAAAGTTGAAATGGAAAACAGGACTGAGATCCACTCCCCCCCCCCACCCCAAACAAAACAAAACAAAACCTTAAGTTTTCCCAGAATAGTACCATAAAAACTACAATCTTCTAACACATTCCACAGCTGGTAGATAAAAGCTCAGCTGTCAGTAAAATATTTTATTCTCTTGATAAGTTTTGCTTTTTCTTTCAATATGTGGATGAACTTTATTTCAAGAAATTGTGGTTTCAGACCATTTCAATTATATTCATCCAGCAGAGGAAAGGAAAAACTGCAGATCTGGTGGGGGAACAATAAGTACCTCTGAGAATGACTGTGAGAAGACACAGGGTGAAGTCAGTGTAAGGAGATAACGCCAGGACTCAGCATGTTTACCTACTAGTAACTAAACAGCACCCATAAGTAATCTGGTTATCCTTGATATGGATGGATAATTAGTGTTATAAAAAATAAAAACTCTCTCAAATAGAGGTCATGGAGTCAAACTCATCATGGGTTTACAGGAAAATCTATATGCCAAGATTATGAACCTTCCAGAATTTAGCATTATTTACATGGAGGCTTTGGTTCAAATTTTTCTATCAAATTGAATGAAAGAACCTATACAAACTAAACCAAGCTAGTGCTAGAATACCTGATAAATATTAGCATTCTGGTCGTTACATGCAATGTAAATAAAATCTTCTACATTAAGTTTCACATCGAAACACGTATAGGATTTTTGTTACCTCTCCAGCTATGCGTGATTTTAAACAAGGTATACATCACTGTAAAAGAGCCGGCTCACCTCAGCAGTAACAACATTACGTGTAATCAGCTTGACAAGCTTCAGAGAATGCTCCCATTTTAATTTGCCAATGAACAGAGGTCAAGGAGGAATTTCCTCATGCTAAAGTAATCAGGTAGTTTCACTAAGGTCATCGCTTCCATTCCTCTTTAAGCGTCACAAAAAGCACGTTAGGCTCAATGGTCTCTTTTGCCAACAAAATTGTGCTTTTGCTTAAAGTTAAACCCTGCATTTTAAAAAAAATAATTACCTGCAAGTGGTAACACTCTGTTTTAATGATTCCTTTAAAGGCCCACGCCCCACTCCACACACAATTCCAGTGTAGCTTGAGCATTTAAAGGCCATCTGTCCCAAGCAGCCAATTACGGTGCCCCATGGGTATTCAGTTGGCACAGATTTCACTCTAGTGCCTTCTAAATAATGATACATAGTGATTTGCATAAACTAGGACATCTCCCGAATTTTTAAATTAAGTTTGACATAAACTATGCATGCACTTTTATTTTCCTTCATATTATCTTTTATGACACGCTGGGCAGGGAGGAGGAGACAAAAAGCCAACAACCAATTTGCCACAGTAAGTCACAAAACAGACCAAACTCTCAGTACTACTAGAAGATAATTTAAAAAAAAAATAAAGAAGAATGAAGATACAAGAGATAGCTATTAGATCTATTAACTATTAGGTCCTCAAGGGTTTTTAATTCTGGGCAATATTATCTCCAATATCAAGCTTTGGCTGTTAGCATTGTGTCCAAGAACAGTGCCCATGGATTTGAAGACAGTAAAATTCAACTCTGCACCCATGTGATAACCAACAAACCCTCAGATTAGCCCTTCTATTTTGGTCACCTCTATTTCTACATTGCAAACTTGCATCACTTAGACCAACAACGTGCAGTTCAAGTGAAAAATGTAAATTTGTAAATATGGTGGTCTAATCATGCATCACTCGGATTATTCAAGAACTCTCATTCTCCCACAGAACTGAATACATCACTTTCACACTTCCTTAATATTAACAGGATTCTCAGGATTGGGTTTAAGGAAAGATCCATGGTCAACTAGTTTTCTTATTCTTTCCTTCTTGAATTCTAAATAACCAGATTTTAGCCTCCCATATATTTGATAAGCACTCTTTGAAAGGTTTCACACACATATACGCAATATAACTGTAAGTACGGATAGGCAGGCCGTTCTAGAAGAAGTCAAGTCACTTTTCCACATCAGCATGCCCATACACTGCAGCTGTGCTATTATAAGAAAAGCGTAGTGTATTTTCTAAAGCTAGATTTTAAAAAATATAGATATTTCTACAATGACATGGTAACATTTCTCTCATATTTGAAAATACATCCATTACAAAACATAGAATCACAAATACAGAATTTTGTCCTGATGAATATCAGCAAAGTCCTCTGAATTTGATTAACTAACAAGAGGATTATTTGTCTAATTAAGAAAAAACTGCAAGATGTAAAGCAATTGGACCAGATATCAACAAGACTTAATCAGCATAATTCCTCTGGTCAGCGAAGATTTAAATTGAAAGAACACCTAACCTGTATCTAGGTACCAGCCTGAATGAAGCATATGCGTCTTAAAGAAGGATGGCCTCATCCCTCACCATGTGGCAGAGACAGAACTTTAGTAGGAAAACAGTGAAATGTTAAACTCAATGACAAATTAAGTGGGTGTGGAGGGAGAGTGGATTCCTGCAGCCAGAAAATTTGCTCTAAACTGAACCATTTGCTTATGCTGACCTTGGATGCCAGTTTTGTACTACAGGACGATTCTGGAAGAAGCTGACTCAGTGACTGTGACACGCCACCACTGTACCACCCTGCTACAAACACCACGAAATCCCAGTGGCTTTCTGAAATCTTCTGACCCTCAAAAACTGTCAGGGTTCTCTACTCATTTTGCAGTATAATTTTATGTGGCCAACATAAATTAAACCCATTCCTAGGAAATTTACTATGTAATTATACACAGATTAAATCTGTTCTCTGAATATAAGGTTACACCAGTTACACCATTCTGCAAAACAAAGTGTCATTATCAGCATATCCACCTGGGATTAAAATGAATATTTATCATTTTAGCACATGACTGTGCTTTTAAAAGCATTCACTATGAAACAGAACAATTTAGCAATACTCTGCATGTTAATGTCATCTGTAGTACTCTAATTGCAAGTTGTTTCACTTTTACCTATTGACGTAGTGTCAGTGTAAATTCCAATATCATTTGTTTTCAAGGGAATGACAGACACTTATAGTTTTAAGCTTAGTCAGCTGTTTTGACTCTTCTATTATTCCTACTGACATGATTTAATAGATTATTGTAAACATTTCAACAGATTCTAATTTTCAGTATGCAACAGAGACAAATGTCTAGTAACTAGAAAGACTTGCGCCCCAGAGATCACTCCACCTCTGGCTGTTATTTCCTTACATATTAGAAGTTAAGCTTTTAGTCTTCAAAAAAAGGATTGAGTTTATTTCTCACTGAATAATATGTACTATGTCAGGACAAAGTAAAATTGATTTTGTTTTCCCACTAGGTTTACAAAGCCTGTCTTTGAAACAAAACTTTTATAAAGATTTCAATTATTTATGGTACATAAATGTCCCTGACTGAAAAAAAAAAAACAAACCCAAACCCCCAAAACCCCAAACCTTAAAACAAAAGACAAAATTGGAACACAGCAGCTTAAGACAAACTTAAATAGATGTCTCTCTCGGCAAATCTGTTGTCAGTTATATTCTTCAAGCCGATCTTTTTAAAAAACTTTTCTGCTCTAATTGCAATTAATAGTTTAGGGCATCCTACTGCAAATTCTAAGAAAATTAGGTGAGATGATGAGAAGGTGTCCTGATTTCAGCTGGGATAGAGCCTCATGGGTTTGCCAATTTTTTGAAAGCAGCAATAGTTAATAAAAGAGTATACTGTATACCTTTTCATGCATCATAAACAGTAAATACTGCTTACAGAGTACACTTGCAAATTGCATGATTGCCTAGGTGTTTCTAAAGCAATCTATTCAAGATATTCTTGGTGGCAGAACTGTACACATGAAAGTGGTTTATATTCAAGTGAGAAAAAGATTAATCACAATTCTAAATCAACGTATCTGGAAGTTGAACATAAGAATCTTAAAAATTGTAAAATAAGCAAACAAGATGGAAATAATTTATAATGGTAACATAGCATTGTAATGCTGCTTTTTCTCTCTAAATATGAGTGGTTTTTATCTAGAATTTCAGTGGGAGGGAAGTAACTTATTAATGACCAAACAGAATGATCAGGTTATCTAAATAAAGTATGCGATATCTACTATATATAATTATAATGTGTATCTATATAATATACTATAATAGTACCCAACCTGAGTTTCAACTACTTTTATCTGATTTCAGTCAATTCTGAAGTAACAATTAACAATGGAAAAAATCATATAAGCATTAAGTTGATGAGCAGATAAGCTCTTGCTGAAATCCAGCCTTTGTCAGATAAAACTATTCTCCATACTCAAATAGTATTTCCATTATATGTTTTGTATTTGGGCATTAACTAGTCACTGTGATTCAGATGGGGGCAGGGAGGAAGAAAAATGAACAGAAAACTCACGGATTTAGGGTGAGATGAGGAAAATTTTTGTTTACCTGACCTTCATAATTTGGGAAAAATATTTGGTTGGAATGTTTCATCCCTACCTACTGAGAATAAGGCATGATCTTGTGGTTCAGGCTTGATTTATTAACAGTTCAAATAAAAATCACATTGTCAGTAGGTGTATGACCACTTCAGTAGACTTGAGTGGCCGACCTATTCTAACTTTAATAGCCTGCAAAATGGTAGCAGTGCTGGTGCATTTTATTTGGTTTCTACACTGCTAGCTGCTGGAGAATCAGACCCTTTGCATCTATTTCCTCCTATTTTTTAATGCACTCGTCGTAAATAAACCGAAACAATCTAGCATCTTTTTTGGCAGACTCTTGGCTGGGTAGAATCAATGACTCATCAGGGAAAAGATGCAACTGTCAGTTCCCATCAATGAGTAAAGGAGCAAAAGGAGATTTCTGAAAACTTGCAGCTGGCATAGGTACCTGGCCCCAGGAAATGAAACAGCAAGTTGAATCATCGTGAATAACGTGATACTGAAAATAATGATCCAAAGGAAAAAGACACTTGTATTTATTCACTGAAAAGTGCACAGCCACAAAAGCCAGGAGTTAACGTAATAAGGAAAGACTACAAAACCCTGTGATTGAGCCCACAGAAGAATAACTCCTCCTCCCAAACACACAGATAAGAGTGTGGAGCCTTTTTTTCTTCTTCAAGCTATCATTCAGTAGGCACTTTACCTAGAGCAATGAATCCTTACTAGATTTATACTATGTTTGTAATATGGAACAGACATCTTCTGAAAAGGAAGTTATTAAACTCTTTACAACTCTTCAAATATAGACTGCATAAATATGGACTTGTCCTCTGTACGTAGGGTTGACTTTTCACATCGATTCTACAAGATTTAGTCTTTAATAGGAAATCCATTCACACCAAATCCGTACTTTTTCTGATAGCTAGCATTACCCTTTTCAGTTCTGATATCCTTCATCATTTATGCCCATAATACTGCCTTTGGTCTCATTTTCTACTGCACATCTAAAACTTTTGGCTATGACCTCAATGCTATTACCCTTAAATACAGTACTGTTCCACTAATCTCCTCAGATAATCAGCAATGCTTTTTTCCAACATCTCTTACAATACAGGCAGGTTAATATTTCTGTCTCAGCTAGCTGTACAATTTAATTGCATAGTTGTTTCGAAATTTTACATTTAATTCTGCTGTTTAATAAAACAAGAACCTACTAACATCGTGACTTCTATAGGAAATTTCACTCTCTCTGTCCTAAGCTGTTATCTCAGTTGATATAAAACTGAAATATTTCTACTTTACCTGACAAAACTGACAATGGGGATCCTCTGAAAGTCTATTTCACTGTTTAATAACTTAGTTTAGTAAAGTTCACTGATCAGCTATAAGCAAGTTTTAGAAATGGGACTTGTAAAACTTTTTTTTTTTAATTAACTCAGAGGCAACAAGATGAGAAGTTAGTCCCAGATCATTTGATTCTATGTACATAACCATGCACATTCACACACACAATGTATACATATATAAACGTGCACACAAATGAGATGTATAAACCTAGGGCTAATGCATTTCTAGGCACAGACATGCCACAGAAGTATTCTTTTTAAATTCAAGCTGGAATCCTATAATCATGCCAAGAACATGCATAGTGAGATCGGCTGGCAGTACGATCTAGATTGCCAAAGTCCACTCAACATTGCTACTGGCTGTGGAAGGGCAAACAACACGGTATAAGTTTAGCTAGTTAAATTAACTTCCCCTACTCTATTTTTAAAAGTAAATGTGCCTTGCCCTAATGATAAGCCACCTACTTTGTGTCATGTAGCACTTCTCAAAAATCTAATACTACTAAGTTAGATTTATTATATTACTAAACCATACCACAGTTTGGTTTTTGTTGTTTGGGTTTTTTTAATATATGAGTAAATCATTTTTCAAATTTGCATCTTAAAAAGTCAGGATAAAGGTGATACAAGTAGTTCAAGGACTCAGGTGTTGGACTAACCCTTCATTTACTACTAAGATCCTAAATTGCTCACCAGTTGCTACCCAGCACTACAAGCACCTAAGAATTTTCTGTTTTACCAGAAATCAAATCCTGACTCTGCTGAATTGCTCAGAGACCCCAAGAAAAGAAAAAGGAGGCACTGAAGCCATGGCCTGGTGACCAAGCATGTATCTGTTTTATGGACAATGCAAATTAAGCGCTGATATTGTGAGTATTTATTAGGGCAGGGAGAAAAGTCAAAGGAATGAGCAGTGTGAAAATTATTTTTCTCCTGCACTTACAGAGACTTGGGAGGGCCTGGAAGTTGTATGGATAATGTAAACTGTAATAAGAAAATAGTTGTGGTTTCTGCTAAGGGAATCTACAGTCCCTTCACTGAAGTGAATGCTACAGAAATTCCCACAGAAGGCAGCCCAGTTGGGCTGCCTCTGCCCTCCTTCAGCACCGAGGGCACCCCATTTACACAGCTTATTCACAAAAGTTAATTCCAGCCTGACATGGGCTAATCCCCTTATATTTGGTGATATTTCACGGAGAGGAACAAACCCCTTCAGACAGACAACAGAGTGACTAGGGACTGAATCACTCTCTAGCAAGATTTGTCTCTCCCGCTGACTGCTGAGGAAGCCTAGCAATAAGCAACATCAGGGTAATGTTTTCTGTGAAAGACTGAAAACAGAATAAAGCTACCAAATAGAACAACTGAATGCAGCCGGTACAGCAGTAATTGCACAAACACCCAGGTCGCAACAGCAAACCAACACACGCAGGTGTCGTAGTGACAGCAGAGCAGCGATACCAGTACAGACTGGCAGGCTGCCCGCTCATCCTAGGGCTGCCGACGTGGGCTCGCTCCCGTCGAGCAGCCTCTGCTGCCGAAAACTAGTGACTTGTTAGAAAGGCATCACCTTTGAACGTAACTTTACTCACAGATTTTCAAAATCCTTACTCTGCTTAAGAATTTAGATGATGTTTCTGCACCTCCGTTTCTAGTCCGCCTGTCTCACGTGTTTGAGATCGCAGGTATTAGCAAAATAATTGGGTTACTAGCAGCAGAGCTATATATATATACACGCTAATATTTGGAAAAAAGAAATTTCTTTGTTATTTAAGCTCATACCATTACAAAATATGATTATATTAGGTTTGTCTTGCAACAAATTTTCCATTTTTTTCCAAATTATTTATTTTTCCTATTTCCCAATATACAAATATTTAAAATTGCTGTTGCATCCTAACTTCTACATTAGTTCTGCTCAAACTTGAATAAAACAGTCTGTTCAGTATGATTCTTCCTCTCTTCTTTCACATGCTCTTGTGTTAATGTGATTCAACCTAGATCATTACAAAAAATAAATACTAATATTTTTCAACTGAAGAAATGAAAAACCCCTCCATTTGATCAAAATTGTTCCAGGTATTCTTACAGAAATTTAGAAATTCAAGAAGAAAAAGTTTATTGAATATTCTATTGTCTTCTTCTGCTGAGACCTTATTGTTCTCTATTGTACAGTTTACAGTGTTTCAGCCTTTGAAGTTTTGCAATGGCTCAAAGCCTTGGAATTTCTGTCACCACTTCTAGGAGGTATTTCCACAGTCTACCAAAATCAGAATATTTAAACACCCCCCCCCCCCCCCAAAAAAAAGTTTCCTGACTTTCAGGCTATATTTTCTTTTTTTTTTTTTCACGTTTTCCCCCTGAATCATGGAAACTCTTGCCACCAAATCAGTTGCGTCCAATTTTACTGTCTCCTTTTTCTCCTTCACGGTGATATGAATTACAATATGCTAGGTACAGAAAGAGGAAGGACAACCTCATGGTTGGAAAGGCATCAAATGTAAATAACTTAGTTTGTTATTGTGATTTGTAGGCAAGTCATCTGGCTAGTTTAATACTTAGATTTTTGTTTATGCACTTTGACATCTGAGATTAAGAAATATCACCAGTACCAGAGTCCTACCTGCTATTGAACCTGGCTGACCTGGAACGACTGAGTGTACTTGGTTATAATCAGAGAATGGTAGGTCTGCATATCTTTTTCTTTGAGAGTGAACATTTCTTAATTTTCATTCAATTTTCAAATCAATCCGGACATCTCGCTCTAAAATATGACTTCAGTACATCAATATCACCAAGCCAAACCATTATTACCACAAGATATTAATTAAATAATTGCATATTAATTATATGATTCCCAAATGATAGGGTGTAAAGTGTGCTATGTTGTGGATGTCGCACAACTGTAAAAAGAATTTTTAAAAGTACATAAAAAGCATCAGAGCATGAGGTGAACTTGTCACATAATTGCTGCTACTAAATTAACAGGATAAAATAAAGGATAATACTAGCACAGATATTATCAACACACTGTTGGCAAATCCAAAAAAAAAAAGGCATCATAGCACACCATTGAGCCCAAGCTCTTCTGAGGACTGTCTCTCATTACTTGACGGCCAGCACTATGTTAAATAGTCTTCTAACTGGCTTAGGGTGGTAGCAGAGCAAGCACGTGTCTGTCTGAAGAAGACAGTATTGATGATAACCTGATAAAAAGAACTTTGTCCTTCTGTATAGTAATTGTTACAAAAGCCACATAATAGCTCCTGGACATCACTAGAAAATCTGTCAGTTTTAGTTGACTCTTCTGATATCGCATCCTCGGTCTTACAATATCAAACCCTTGTCCAGGGGAATACCAGAATCCGTCTTTAACTCTTGATAAACTTTTCAAAACTATCTGGGAGTAGCTTGCCTGCAGTAAACCTCCTCTTTTTTTTTTTTTTTTTTAATCCATCTGCTAGATAATTATACAAAAGATAAATCCTGCAAATCCCTTCAGAAGACTAGTTTTTAAAGAAAGCACAGCACGAATATTCTGTTCCACCTAGCAGAAGGATTTCTAGATACTTGTTTTACTCAATCTGGCACAAAATGAGAAAAACGAAACCCAAGGTCCTTATAATGCATAAGTCACCCGCTCAGCAATTCTGTTTGCAGATCTGTCCTTGCACCTGCTCTTCACCCCTTTCTGGTGGCGTTAGAACAATAAACAGAACAGACAGAAACAATTGTATAGTTCATTTTCTGCCAGAAAGGACAACTTCGAACAATTTACTATTAAATTTATCTTTATGGTACCAAGCCACCTTTAACTTTGTTCACTCCACTGTGAAAACAGATTATCTCAGGATACTATTCTGTGCTTGTACAAAACACAGGACCATGCATGCTGCAACTCATTTCTTTAGGATCTTTAATATAGTCAAAAATAATTGAAATAATTCTTTGTTACTTTTTTGTTTGCATTTGGCACAACGATGATGCTGTTCCACTGACACATTCAGGATGTCTTTTTCACTTCTGATTATGTAACTTATAAAAATTGTCCTCCACATCTTGAATTTTGTCCTCACTAAACTTCAAACTTTCTTAAAATACTCATAAAGCCTAATTATGTAAAAGTGCTGTTCTGGATAACAATCTGTGTTCTTATAAGCTGCACTTAACTAGAGACCCCTAGTCTATTGAGAACAACTGAATTTGCTTTCGTTGCTACTGTATTAGGCATTTTTCTTGAATTGTACAGATGTACGGAATTTCTGTTTTAAATACAATTAAATAGTAGCCCCCAAATGCATTGCTTGCTAGGGTCATATATTGACCAACCAACCAAAACTGTTATCTTGACTTTAGCCATAATGTCACTTCATTTGTACTTCTCAATGTGATATGACCATCAAGTAAAAAAGAAAGTAAAGAGAAAAGACAGGCAAGCTGAAGAGAAAAATACAGCTGTATCTGCCAAGGATCACGGTATGGTCCCATAGGAGAGACTGTGGATTGTAGAAAGACAGAAACAAGACAAAAGTCATCGAGTAGAAAAGAAGAAATAGAAGCAGCAGAAAATAAATTTGAAATTCTGAAGAGCAAACTGAAATCTAAATGAGAGTCAGAAATATCTGAAGAGCTCAAAAGAATTGGCAAGTCCTGGGTAAGCAGTGAAGAGGGCTAAATAAAGAACTTTCAGCATAATTCACATCAGGGAAATTTGGAGTAACAAAATGTAAAACAAACAGGGAATACAAATGATGAGGAATAGACACAAGTACCTGGGAAGCAAGAAAACCGGCAATTTCAGAAAGATGTTAATTTCTGAAACATTAAAAAGAAATGCTGAAAACAAACAAAAACCAAGAGATTAGGTAGATTTTAAAGAACAAAAATGCAAAATAATTGAAAGGGACATTCAAACAAAATTATTTCTCTAACACTTGCCACAATATTGCAAATTTGTATAAAAGAGATATAGTCCTCTCAAATTCAACCACAAAAAGTTATCCAGAGATAGCTGTATGCAGAAAACATTGCAATATATCACAATATCTATCTACTTTCAACAGCCCTCCTTTCAACACATGATATAGAGCTATGTATATTATTTCAACACTTCTTTATCCTGTGAAATGGTTCTGTTTCCCTCAAAAATGTACTGAAACTCAAGTTTAAAAAAAAAAAAAGTAGCACATAAGAATTTAAGTAACAGCTGCTATTCCCATTGGACCAATACCTAAAACTATATTGATTTTTCTCTTTATAAAGTCTGTTTGAAGTTAGTTTTCATACAATTAATCTTAATAAAATGTAATTGTCTAATAAAAAATGCCTGTGATATTTATAGCTTGAAGATTCATCAGTAATATATCTAAAAAAACAGAATAACATGTGAATGGATAGACTCCAATGGATAACACGATAGAATAGACCAGCTTTACCTTTTTACATTAGGTTTGTTTATATATTTTCTTCTAAGACAAATTTGTATTTCCAAAAACTTGGATATAAGATTTTATGTTTATAATAGAAATTTTAGATTAGTAGGAAGTACACTTATTAACCACCATGTTGTCCATCCATTCTGAAACTCATCTTACTAGCGTGTAGGACTTCGGTGAGATCTGGATCAAATCTTAATGAAATCTTTGGTGGTTTTCACTTAACGTTTCTATTTCAGAAAACACTTAAGGTCTATGACAAAGTGTTCACGCAATTTGCTCCCTTTTTTCCATCAGCACTCGCACTGTGTTTACTTGTCTAGTGCCTAAAGCACTTCACAAATGCTTTGGGGTTTTTTTTTGGTTGGATTTTCATCTATCTTGTAGTACCTGAATGATCCAGAACACGACTGGGTCATTTTTTTTTCATTGGAGTAAAGGTCCATAGTGAACAGAATGCCATGAGAGGAAAAGGAACACCAGGTAACGAGGCACGGCTAACCTCTATTTATTAAGTGGACTAAACAAGGGACCAACTGCGTTAGGACAAGCTTCACACTCGCAGACACACCTACACCCCATACATCTGCCTGAGGTGAACCCCAACTGCCATTCCCACGACTTGGCACACTTGTACGTGGGGGAAACGCAGCACTTTCTCCAAAGGGTCTCAGTGTGGTGCACCGGGTGGCAGGTGGGCACCGACGCGCCACGGGGCCCCTCTCCTTTTTACGTTGCCTCCCCCCAAGTCTCTACTACTGGTTGGTTTTATAACCAGGTGTCAGTACAAGCCTACAAACAAATCGGCCCTCGATGATACTGTGTGTATACCTTCCAGCAGTTTTGGGGTATTATTCTGCTGTTATTTGTTGATCCACAAACCATACTGTTATGGTTTAACCCCAGCCAGCAACTAAGCATCATGCAGCCGCTCGTTCACTCCCCCTGCACCCAGTGGGATGGGGGAGAGAATCAAAACCGGTAAAACTCATGGGTTGAGATAGACACTTTCATAGAACAGAAAGGAAGGAAATAATAATAATGAAAATAATATGACAATAATAAAAATATTAAAAGAATTGGAATATCCAAAACAAGTGATGCACAAGGCAATTACTCACCACTCGCTGACTGATGCCCAGTTAGTTCCCAAGCAGCGATCCCCCCAGGTCAACTCCCTCCAGTTTATATACTGGGCATGACGTCACATGGTATGGAATAGCCCTTTGGCCAGTTTGGGTCAGCCGCCCTGGCTGTGTCCCCTCGCAACTTCTTGTGCCCCTCCAGCCTTCTTGCTGGCTGGGCATGAGAAACTGAAAAACCCTTGACTTGGTATAAACGCTACTTTGCAACAACTAAAACCATCAGTGTGTTATCAACATTCTTCTCATCCTAAATCAAAAACATAACACTAGACCAGCTACTAGCAAGAAAATTAACTCTACCCCAGCCAAAACCAGGACACATACCAAGGCTCATCACACTCAGTTCCTGTTTGCATCATCCTGGTCGCCAGGGCTCACTACACTCAGTTACACAACTCTTAATCAAGACAAGCTCATGATGCTCCTGTGAGAAGGAGGAAGGAAAAACTAAAAGACAAACTACAGGTGTAGTAGTTGGACACTGATTCCATAGCAGCTTCATCTTTAAATGACTTGGAACAGTGAAAAAATATCACTAACTCTACAACTTTTCCCTTCGCTTTTTAGAGACTCTGTGGGAACTACAGATATCCAAGAGGTTTTTCAAAGGTCACAGCATAATTTATAATAGAAAGCATTATCAAGTGCAAATATAAATGTTTCTACCCCTTCCCACTACAGTCTTTTTAATTCATTGAAAATGCTTACTTTCTGAATACATCATGATGAGAATTACACGAGGAGGGAAGAAACAGCTATATTTACTACATACAGAATGCAAATCAGGTGCTAAAGAACAATGTTCTTATCAAGTTCCATGCAAATTTATGTTTGCTGTTGAGAAAATCCTTCTGGATGGCTGAAATGCAGCTATGTTAATAAGCAGATATAAAAAGCAAATGCTGAAAACAAATGCCCATCTCACTTCCTACAGACTTTCCTTTTCTCAGACGCTAACTTTTCCCTCAACATATGCCTCCATCAGTAGCCAGCACCTGGTAAGTCTTCTAGATGGAACAAAATGGAGCTTCACTCCAAAGTTTTTATTTTTACCAGGTTCCCAGTGATATAAGCACTTATTCAGCTGCATCAAGAACTATGTGAACTAAACCTGCTCAGAAAATATGTAACTGACATAAAGCAGCTGTGCCCATACATTTGTTTTTTCCTCTCCCTATCTGCTTTGAATGACATTTCCATTGCAAATTCCATGGAAGAAAATGCTACATAGCTAACTTCATCAATACACTTTGTGAGATCAAAAGTTTCGTTCCAAGAATGGTACATGAACATGCCTGAAATTCACCCTATATACAAACCAAAGAGGGTGGTTCAATATATTGGGTGTCATTCCTCACCTGAAAAAAAAAGAGCTTCCTTCGCTCTGTATTCAGCCCATTTTTACTAGATCAGAACTGAGCCAGACATAACTTCATGAAATTGCCTATACTTGTAATTTTTCTTAGCATGACTGTCACACATTTTTCTAAGTTTCACATTGTCTTTTCTGATCCTCACTCAAGTGATCTCCAAAACAACTATATCAAAATGGGAAAGAACGGGCCGTAGCACTACTGTAACAATGCTGTGATCATTTAAATTCATACATCTCCCGCTGGAGAGATTTCCCAGGTTATCAGCATACTAATACATCTATGCTGTCCAACTGCCAGTCTACAAATGTTACTGCAGAATTTAAATTTTCCTAAATGCACAAAATATCAGATTTCATCATTGCATTCACATGATTATTTGTTTTCACATCTAAAATTAACATATAGTTAAAAAGTAAAGAGTTCCATTCAAAAGATGTTCAGGAATTTAATTAAAACTTGAACAACTCTAGGCACAACTTAAAAATCCTCCTAATTCCCCACCCAAGAAAAATAAATATCTAGGACAGCTAGTCTGCATGTATTCTCATCTCTCTGAACACTGTGCTCTTGTGCAGTAAATGCGCACCTACATTAGGAAAAAAGTGATGGTCAAACTGCACTTAAATATCTCTCACCAGTTAAGTAACTTATTTAAATAACTTACATCAGTTAATTTAAACCTATATTCAACTTTTCTGCAATAATGGCTAGTCGTTAGGGAGCTAAAAATGTTAATCACTTTTCTGGAAACACCAAGAACTTAAGACAACTGAGCTTTTTTGCTGTTACTGGACCTCAGATAATGCAGACAGAGTCTTCGGGAAGATCCTATCCGCCAGTATAAGTACTCAGTTTGAAAAACCTTTCCCACTGTACTTGGAAGTATCACTGAAGAGCAGTCTGACTGTGAGAAACTATCCAAGCTTTAGCAGAGATTACTTACAAATTCCCACAGTCAAAGTGAACAGTAGTCAGTCTTTCAGGAGGCTGTAAAGGAGGCACTTCTATTTACCACTACACATTCCAAGAAGGTTAGAAAATGAGTATAACCTATATAACCCAACAGCAATTTAAAGGGTTTATTGATTTAGCTTGTACCTGAATTGTAGAATGGTTTTCTCAAGGGGAATTACAATATGAGATCACTTATCAAGGACAAGTCCACTCTTTTTCAGTGATGTATTTTGCCTTGTAGTATTTATACCCAAATGTTTAACTACAGAAAATATGCATGAAGGATTTTAATTATAGTGAATTATGGTATTATTAGATATGAAAAAGTATTAGTTGCTTACAGGGTGAAAGTTGTATTTAACATATCCATTTTATGAATTGTGCTGACTACAAAATCTGGGGTATTTACTTATGATATTTCTATCATAGTTTGCTCCCTCCCCCAGTGAATGGTTCATTATTCTGAAGAAAAAAAAAAAACAACCAACCCCAAAACAACAAAAAAAACACCCACCACCAACAAAAAAAACCCCAAAATCAGAAAGTAACAGCTGCATTTTCAGAGCAATTGCTCCTCGCACCTGGTGCACTTTCTCAGATGAAACCAAGAAAGGAATTGTACACAAGGGGAAAAAAGCCTTTGTATGTAAAACTGTACATACTTATATCTAAAAAAGCACCGAGTCAGAATACAAGGTATTTTCCTCTATATTTCTTTTTCTTGGGGACCAAATTGGAAACACTTGAAATCTTACAAAAATATGCTTTTCTTGTTATAGGTACTGTTCAGTATCATGGGAAGAATCTTGTATTTATTTCAGTAACTTCAGAGAAGCAGAGGTGATGAAGAGCCTTGATGATATATTTACACACTCCCAGTTGGAAGAATTTAGAAAGAAATGCCTGCACATATAAAATTACACATTCCTATGTAGCTCAGAAATCAAAAGTGATATTTGTGGTAAAAGACTTTGGATAGTCATACTTCAAACTCCCATGCTTCACACATCCATTTATGCTACAAGCAACATCCAGCACAATTGTGCCCTCATATATGTGCAGAAATGCCAGTAGGAGGCGTGAACTCTGAAGCATTATTAAGATCAAGACTTGAAGAATCCAATTCTTCCAGGCTTGCTCAAAGCCCAACACGTCTTTCACCTGTACTTTCTCTTCCCTCTTCTTGTTGCAAGACTTGGCCGATATCCACATTTTTCAGGAAGTAATCATTGCACTTGTCTGTAAGAGCTTATTTATGGCATGCGGTTCAATTACTGAGGCTGTTATTAAGATCAAATAACTGAAGCACAACAGTAGCAGAAAGAAGTGGCAGCCCAAGTCAGACCAACAGGACTACTCTCTGGACAAACAGAGATTATTTTTATTTGCATACAGTACTTCCTTACCTATACATCAGGTTTTCAAAGACTGCAAACGTGCAAATAAAGGGAATAGCAACACATTAATTACAGGAAGGAGGCCAACTTAACTATTATGTCAACAGAGTGGTTAACATTGACCTCAGTGGCAGCTGCATTAGGAGCCATATAATGATCTATGTCTTGCTGTTTAGATGAATACTTACGTGTCAATAATTTGTGTTCGCTTAATATTAAAAGTGGTTATTAATTAATACCGAAAGTCAGGTTTTAAAGTCAAAGTTGGTTGGGCACCACAGCCTCACGATAAGTATTTTGTGGCAATCGTTGTAATGGAAACTCTTTGATGTGAGCCAAGAGCTTCCATTCTCAGAGGAAAAATCCCAGATACCTTAGCACATTAAAAGCAAAAGAATTATAAATATTTTAATGGAGTTCTACAGAAAATATGCTATGTATAAAAACCTGTATTTTTCCACTAAAACACACTCCAGTAACAAAATTAGACAAATTGAATTTTATATACACATCTCATAGACTTGGCAGGACAGTACCTTTTAAAATCTACTTCAGTGAAACAGATCCAAATGTTTGGTAGCATAACATTTAGCATTTATGTTATAAACCTAGTAGCAAACTCACCAAGAATTACATAGTCATTACACAGCTCTTATTGCTCTTTATCTTACGATCTTCTGTTTATATTATACATAAAAAGTTGGAATTCTTATGTTTATACTCCTTTTGTGATGAATTTTATGAAAGGAAAGGGAGAAAGCAGTAACATTTTCAGTATTCATTCACTTTTTTCCTCATGGCACTTCATGACATGAAATAGTCATGAGAATTGTGCCTTCCTCTATCAGCTACGCAGGTTTGACTTTATGAACCCAAAATATGACAGCATTTCACTTGTTTTCCTTACACAGCCTGCTAAACTAATGCATGTTAGCCTAAACCACAATGTCCTTTCTTAAAGGGACAACTATTAATTTCTCACTATTTATACCTGAAGTAGTCTTATTGTAACTAAAGCCATTCTCACTATTATTAATGCTGCGTGTGCATACACAAACGAGGGACTGATGCACCATTCTGTTGCGTTGGGTCACTAGAAATTTTCCAAAGACAACTGCATGCTGCACTCAGTAGATATCTTCTGAAGCTACCCAGATTTTTACTTCAAGCTAGAAAAATATGAGAGAAGGGAAAGCACAATACTAAATGATGCAGTATGAGTAATTTCAAAATTATTTTAATTTGATCCGGTTCACTAAATGGCTCTTGCTGGAAGGAAAAGGTAGCAACAAACCTACAAAACTGAAGGAGGAAGAGCTACATCGCCCATATTCAAGGGTCCATTTATTAGTGTGCAGGAGATTTTGGTTCATATTTTCAACTACTTTAGCTCTTACCTCTGACAATAATGTAAAGCAACCAGGTTTTAAAGCACTTACAGGTAACACAGCAGTTCTTGTTGACATTGCTCACACTTTATAGGGAATTAAGTATTCATCATGGTAGGAGTACAAGAGTCCCATCCCTCATGTGAATGATTCTTTCAAAAAGAAAGAGAACCATTCTCAATGTATTTGCCTATGTTCTACAAAGTAAAACAGCTATAAATAAATGAGATTGATGGGTACTTCACCTTCTCACCTTTCAAAGTAACTAATTCGCTCCATATTTCATGTATTAAACTTCACAGGTAGCACAAATCCACAGCCTGTATAACACAGAGAACATTTCAAGGATTTTGTAATACTGGAGAGGGGGAAGTTATGAAAAAAGAAATCTAATTTATTTGAAGGTTGGTGGTGTTTGGCTAATGAATCAAAAATAATTATTCAATCTAACTTACTACTTTTAACCCATATTCAAAAGTTTATGTTTTAAAATACAAGAAGTTTAATACAGCTTATTAGTTGTACAAACACCTAGCCCTAGAAAGGATGCCGAGTCTCCTTTCTGGCTCTAGAGATCATTTGCTTTGTTTTGACACATTTTTTTCATTGCACGTGGTAACACCAAAAGTCCAATGTACGTTTAGGCTAAGAAAAACAAATGTCACTTTTTGGTTGACAAGTGATTGGGCTCAATCACCTTTCTCTCTTTAGGCAAGACTGGAAAAAAGTTTTCTGAAATCAACAGCCAACTTGCAGTAGATCCTGCACAATACTTCTGAGGAACAGAGAAAGAACGCTTAGCTGCCTAAACACGCATTTGTTCAAACGGCAGTCGGTATTGGTACGCGGGGCCCTGCTAACATTGCTTTGAGAAACAAGTGTAATAACACTAATTCCTCCTCAGGACCCTCGCTGGGCATACTGCTAGGAGAATGGTAATTTTGGCATGTTGTGCTAGTGTTTTACATTAGCCCTAAGGTGAGACTACCCACTAGCTAGCGTAAGACGGCACAGTTCTGTTGACGGCAACGTGTTTGACAAGAAGTTCTTTGTTGAAGATAAGTCCTTTTTTAGGTTCTTTTCAAATTAGTTTACCTTTGCTGCTTAGCTATAGAAGTCTATGCAGGAGAAAGGACAGGTGGACTGGGAGCAGTCAATTATTTCGTGTTTGCAGCCTAATGTCTATCTATGCTCACAAGCCTGAAGCAAGAATTCTTAACTGCAGCTGATTGCTTGGTATACACTGCTTTTATGGGGTCACTTGCAAAGATTTCTTATTACCCATCATTACTATGACAAACCCTTGCAAAACAATCAAATATTGATAACAAATTGAAAGAAAAATAATTTGATAAAAAATATTTTTCTGTCCATCTTGTCTTCAATTTTTTTTTTTTTTTTAAATTATTGTTTTATCCCCAACTTTTGGAAACACTGGAGAGCTCCATACTGAAGATGTTCCAGGCATGCGTCTACCCCGACAAAGGGATTCTAAGAATGGACCAAATGCAAACCAGTATTCTTTATTGTCTAGATTTCAGTTGTGGGACACCTCCAGCTTCTGCTAAGCTTTCCAGTGAAATACAGTACCTCCTACATCAGGAAATAAAGTGTTTAGGTTCAAAAGGCACTATTCTATACTCAGATCTACAAATTAGAAAACAAATTGCCCTGTTTCATTAATTTACAGCTACAGAAGCGCAATATTTGAAGCTGATGTCTGCCATAAAATCTGCAATCTGGATGTTGGTATAGTTCACAATTGGCCATAAAATAGTAACCTTCACCTTCTGTAAAAGATTCTGAATGAGTCCCTCAAGTGTTTTCTTCGATAGCTCCTCCAACATAATTTATACAGCATATAGGTTTCTTTGGGGAAGGAAGGGCTGACACTGATTGTCATAAGCACTCTGCTCCCAGCGATATACTAGCATTTTTAAATAAAGATTATACAATAGAGATTGGCTATTATGAAATTTTCATAGCTTAACACTTTAAAGGTACTTTTGGCTAGTACCATACATCCAAGAATGAGAGAAGCAATGCAGGAGGCTACCTTGTTTTAAAGAGGAGGACAGCTCTAAGGAGTTAATTTCTATCTGAGCTTCGTGTGTATTTTTTCCAAGTCTTATAACCTTTGCTTCAGTGCTGTATTCAGAAAGCTTATATACTTCCATGAGAGATCTTTGAATAGTTCCCTACTGCCAGTTTCCAAGGATATATTAAATTCTCATCAGAGTGAGTTTTTAAAGTATTAAGTTCATATAGCCTAGTTTAAAAATAGTAGCATAGAAATACTTAATGTAGCCAAACTGAAGAAATTATGGTCACTGCACCTTAGGTGTTCAAAACCTGATGTCTAATTCATCATTCATGGTTCATTTTCTACTGCATAGCCTGAAATAACCTGTGAAGCTAAGGCTCTTCAGCAAACATGGTTCAAAGGAAAGAAAGGAAAGAAAGAAAAGAAAAGGGGAAAACAGTACTCGTATAGTTCTTTTCTTGGGGGGGGGGGGGGGGCGGGGGGGGTAGGCAGGAAGCTATGCTTTAAATTATTCCTAGCAAAAACGAATCTAATTGTCTAGTTAACTGAAACTCTCCCTGGATAACTGCAATTTCCTCCTCTACTTATTTAAGCTTTGCCCTGTAAAGCTTGTTTACAACTTAGGCTTAAGCTATCTTTGGCAAAGCTGTCTATTTACCTTATGGAGTGTAGGTTTTTAATTAGAACAGCATGAAAAATATTTACATTAAATAGACAAAACTGAGTGGAAAAAAGAAGCATCTGGATCTGATGGCTTTATCAGTGAAATCTTAACGTAGACTATCTTTCATAGAAATTGCTTTTGTTTAATGAAACAAACTCAAAGAGCAAGCTTCCTTTGCTCCGTTGTATGTAGACATCCACTGCAAAACAGAACCTACCTGGTCCTATAATCTCTAGTTAAGCTTACAATACATATTTTCCTACAAAATTTAACTCACAGGACCTCCAGGTAGTCCAAATCCAGTGAAGAAGCCTGTGCCAAGTAAGTCTACTGACAGTGCTTTCCTATCCTCTTCAGAAGCTTTCTCTGGAAGTTGAAAACTGCCAAATAGTAGGAAAGGCATCATATTTAAAGTACACAGAAGGACAATACATACAGAAAGCGGAATCCTAAGGCCTGAGGGCCTTTGCTGCAGCTACTCTCTTTGCACACCAGCGGAGCAGAACTGTGAGTACTCAGGCGAATCCCTAATGTAAACACCATGGAAGAAACTGGAAAATGAGCCCTCATTTAAAAACCAATGCAATACTTGGGTCTTTTTAGCAAACGTGGTCCATTTTACTTTTATAATCTCCAGAGTGCAATGCTGTTGTCAATCCCAGAGATAACATTTAAAGACCGATAGATGATCTAGTATTATGCTAAGCAGGTTTTCTGCACTTTCTTTTTGTTGTACTCAGTGCATGCACGTGCTCTTCTGTCCACAGCCCACCAAGGAAGGTACATAACACTACCAAGGAACGTATATAGAAATTAGTTGTCCTCAGGGTTCCAGCAGCTAAACAGAAAATACAAACGCCCTCTACCCAGGAGCTAGGAATTTATTATCATTAGCTTTATGCTGAAAGGCACAAAGGCTAATTTTTGATGCCGTAATCTGCTCTTTAATGATTCAGATCCTGGTTGTCTAATGCTTTGCACATAAACCTACTCCAGATGTTCTCAGCCTGCAGGTTCCTGGTAGTCAAGCAACTTGTCTCCTGAGGTATGAACAGACCATTTTTATTACTGTTACAATTAGCATTCCAGGTACACCGGGCAAACACAGATTGACATCTGATATGAATTGTATGAGCACTTTAAACCTCAAGGAACTTATTTTTATGTTCTATACAGCAATTAGCTTGAAAACAGACTATGTTGTCATTTCCATGGTAATGAATCATACCTTCAGAGAACTATCAAACACAATCAATGAAACTAATACGTTACTATGCAAATTATGACTCTATAAGCCTGCTTTAAAATCAACCAATTATGATGGGGACAAAGGTATGACATATAAATCCATATCATTCTCAGTCTCTTTTTTTTTTTTTTTAACTTAGAAAACTGTAGATTGACAGCAGAAGGAAATGTAGACAGTATTATTTCAGTCTCTAAAAGCAATATTAACCGTTTGTTTCCAAATAAAAATGAAGCAAGATCCAACAAAGACAATGGCAAGCACCACTGAAAGACAGTCATAGCACTTACATTTATCAAGGAAAACAGAAATTTTAGTGAAACACAGCAGATTTCTAAGGCATACCTAAATTCTGAACTAAGGAGATAGTAAATTTGTCAATTACTCTGTTATAGATCTGTAACCTGTAATGAAACCCATCCCAGTACTGACCTAGAAGCATTTATCTTCCAAGTACCACCTATCTTCCAATCTAATCTTTGTTTTCTACTCCATACTAGATACCCGAAGTACTTGTTAACTGGAAGAGGAGCAGCATCTGTCAGGTAATCAAATATGAGAAAGCAAACTAAAAGAAGGCAGAAGAAGGAGCAGAGTAACAGGTTTAATACCTAGTTGAAAGGAAAAGCGTTTCATCTCCTCCCAAAACATTCCAGTTTATTGCAAAGTCTCCTGACTAAAGAATATTTTTTACATAGATACAGATATCCCCCTTATCTATATTATTTTCACCTTTATGTTTGAGCAAGAGACAGAGGAAACACTCATTTATTAAAATACAAGCAAGAGACAGAGGAAACCCTCACGTATTAAAATACCTAAGGAGATTTCCAGCAGTGTTACAGTAAACTCTGCTCAAGGGCACTCTGCTCTCAGGCTTTCCTTGCACACCCTCGAACCTGTAATAAAACACTAAAATTCATATGGCAGGAGTTTGCATGCAGAAGAAAAGAAGGAAAATCTAAAATAGAGAAACATTAGACTGAAGAAAAAAAACCCACACCAAAACTCACAACACAGAGCACATTGAGGTTTGACTACTTAGCTCAAGAAGTTCATTAGGATTAGAGGAAGCAACCTAACTTGTAAATCTTTTCAAAGCATTGCCAGATGCCACAGTAAGAAGTTGCCTTAACAAACACAAGATTTTATCAATTTCTTTCAAATATTACCTACTTCTTCTATCCGTATGAGCAGATCTGATTATCAATGATATGATAAAACTCAAAGAGAATCAGATGAAGTGTACTAAGTTTGACATCCAGCACTATCCTCTGCCCCAAGCCTCCCAACCCTCAGGGACTGCGCTAGAACCATTAGAACAAATGAACAGTGTTTTGTTAGCTTCTAAATTCAGTTGGTCCAGAAATTATACAGAACAGACATATATAAAGTTTCATTTAATGAATTCTAACTGAAATCCTATTAATTTCCCCATCCCACTATCGTATTTTTCCTCTTTCACCTATTGAAAAATATTGTGGTTTTTTCCCAAAAATTCTCCCCAAAACACTAATCATTTGTTTTCATAACATTTATCACACTAAAATCAACTGGATACTTGTAATAGCCATGTGAAGTCACTTACATTCCTGGTTTCTCTCAATTAAATAGTGAGGGGAAACAGCTGCCTTTGAGAAAACTGAGAATAAAGTTGCAAGGTCAATAGGTATTTGCTCCTTCTACCTATTTTTGCTTAGGCAATTTATTTTTCTTCTTTAACCTCAGTAAGTAGCCAGAATGGTAGTTATTTATGAGCTACATTCAAGTACAGAAGAACTGACATGCCACTGGAAATGACAAAATATTAATATCACATTCTTATAAAAAACTGTACAGGAAAAAAATCTGTCCTGATACTGCTCTGCTCTACGGTAGAATGAAATAAATTACTATTAAGTTAGTGAAGGTTCACCAGAATTAAACTGATGTACGAGATAATCAGGACTAGACCATATACAAGACTGACATCTAAATACTTTTTGTAACTGCTATCATCAAGCCCACCAAATCACCACAGGGAATTTTAATCTACAAAGCTACGTAAACCAGCACATAGTTGCTCTGACAGCAAAAGTTGCTTTTAAAAAGTAAAAAATTTTTAAGTCATCATGCTAAGCCTCAATATAAAAGAACAATTTTCACTATCCTTTTACATAAATTTAAGAATCAAAGACATCCCATTAATATTTCATCATCACTAAATGATCATATCCCATTCCTCCATTTCCCTTCTTTGCATGAGGAATATCAATATTAATGTATATGAACAGAAACTTTTTCCTATACAACCATCCTTCCAGATTTCTGCAACAGCGAGAAGAGGTTAAGGGGCTGAACGTAAGTTCAACAGCAATAGGTTTTCTGAAAATAGCTGTAAAGCTATAAAATTGACCTGGACCTGTTGTACAGATTATTAAAAGAATCTGGCTTCAAAAAAAAGCCCAAAGAAAACTGACTTTCACACAGAGCTTGGCCCCTGAAAATTGAATCTCTTTGGATGATTCAAGAACACGCTGAAGCAGAGACACTCTCAAATTCAATAACAAAAACATTTTCAGAAGTACTGAAGTTCACCTATGTTGATTCTCACTTATGAATATAACATTTGGATACGCATAAAACAGTTGCAGTTTTTCTGTTAGTCAAATCAACAGGGTACTCTACTAAGATGCATTCTGGCTTTCCACAGACGAATCTCGTTTTGAGTACTCTGTCCATCTCATTAATTTTCCTTTTTTAGAGTACGCTGACATTCTGAATTCAACATGATCACCTATTGCCAACCTCCAGGAAGGGTGTTCTGCAGCATGACATGGGAGAAATACATATGCTAATAAATAATTGCATGGTATTCCACATAAACTCTTCAAAAGCCCTGGTGTTTCCTATGATTTCTAATATTTTCCCTATCAGGGAACACATATATATTTGCATGTGTATACATATACATGTACATATACACACACCAATAACTGCATGTATATGTACATTTATGTCAAAGGATTTTTAAGTATTTTTGAAGTGTTGTCATTGCTATCACATACTTCCCATCCAACTGTCTTAAACATTTGTCTTGTTTCTGCATTGATTTTTAGGTACCATCATAGGACGCCTCAGAGCTTTTTGCATTTTACTAAATTAATTTTTATAAAGTTCTGATGGTTTCAGTTGCTACCCTGCTACTCACCTCATGAGTATTCTCAGTTCATATTTTGCTGACAGGAATACAAGACTTGGCTTTTAAACACTCATTCTGCATTTAGAAAAGAAGAAAAAACACTGCAGTATTTGAGGAAGTATATCATCGTCTTTAAACTAGAACCAAGTCAAAGTAGAAACATTTTAACTGTGTGCCTGCAGATACCAGAAAAATTAGTTCCCTGTCTTCTGCCAGACATCAGGCACTGCTAATGGTTCTTCTATAACCCTATTATTCCTTTATATATATTTACACTTTTAAAAGTATATATAGAAGCTATCATATTGACAGTTTCAGGCGAGCAACCATTCAGCATTTGCTTACATTAAACAGTCATTTCTATACACCTCTTTGTCTTTTCAGAGATACGTGAACCTCCTCATGCACAAGAAAATGCTCCCACAAGCCCTGATGACTCACTCTTGCCTTGAAATCACAACTTGTAAAACATTGCCTTGTTTATAAAATCTCTAGGAAGGGCAGAAACAAGCAATGGACCAGATTTTCAACTGATGTTACCTATTTAAGTGAAATCTGTTTCTTAACATTTGCCTTAAAAGATGTGGTAAACACCAAGCAAGCATCTAGACTGAATATAGCCAATACAATTTTACTTACAAAAATAAATATTCTGAGACCTGAATCTGACTGATTTGTCTATTGGCTGCAAATATTTCTTTCAGCTGTTCTGTTTGCAATTTTGAAATGAAAGACAAATTCCCGCAAACAGCCTCCCTTTCAATTAAAAAAAAATTGGAAAAAAAAATCCAGTGTTTTTATTGATCCACCATTATTAAAAGGACACTTACCATAATGCAAGAATAGAAATGCATGCACGGTGTGAAAATATTACATATATCGAATGGAAAAAAAAACCTGAATGACACAAATTTTTGGGGGTACTTTTGAGCATCACTTCACACATTTGTGTTTCAACGTGGAAATTAAGAACTTCCAGAAAAGTGACTTGACTCAAAAAACCATTTGTCATTTATCATTTAACTGGACTGGGATCTTGGATTTGAACTCAGAATCTTCTTTTTAAACCTGGTTTCATTATATAATAGTTTTTTGACAGCTGCCCTTTATATTGAATGTTTTTGTACAAGTATAAATGTATTGCCTCTTTCAAGAATCACATTAGAAGTCAAATGTTTTACATCTCATGAGTTTTCCTGAGGTTAAATAAATAAATTGAATCAGAAATTGAACTGAAAGCTTGACCTTGAAGTTGGCTTTTCATTTCTACAGCTCCCAAAGGTACCATAGTATCAATAATTTTCTTGCTTATATATAAAATTTAAGTCAAGAATATCTGCATGTTCGTTCAGCAGAGAACCTGGGAACTTCACTTCTGAAGTAACTGAATCAAAGAGTTGTTTCTTTTGCTAGGGGCTGTCATGGACAAAACTGTCTCAGCTTGGGAAATTTTTACTTAATTTATTATTAATCAACACCAACTTCTGATCGTTGATCTGGGTATTGGCAAAAGAAGGGAGCATAAAAGAAAAAAAAAAACAAAATCAAAGAACTACTTCAAGTAAATACTCTTCCTTCCTCTTGCCCACACTCATCCTACACCAAACATCTTTCCCCCGCACCTCATCTCAACTTTCCTCATATGCAATGACAGGTTATTCTTGAGCCACCACAGGAGATCAGGGGCAGCGCATAGCAGTTTTTCCCTGCTGCTCTTTACTTCTTGGTGCTTTTTCTCTGCTCCAGCACCAGTCCTCCATGGGCTGCAGTCACTCAGAGGCGTTCCTGCTCCGGCACGTGTGGTCCAAAGACTGCTATCCCTCTGGGGTGTCCCTGCCCTAGTGTGGGTGACGATAGCTATAGCCACTTCAGAAGTGCCCCACTTTGGCACTGAACATCTCCCTCCAAGAGCACGTTTCCAGCCATCTTTACGATAGCTCTTCTTCAACAGTGAACTTCCAAGATTGCCTCTTCCACATCTTCAACAGCATCTTCCTGCCCCTCTTTCTTAAGCATGCCTGCACAGGGACACCACATACTCCCCTAATAGGATGCAGCGTTGGCATGCGATGGGGTGTTTACATCAGTCTTGGCAATAACTGGAACCAGCAAAAGCAGCACACAGGAATTTATGGCCTCCTCCCATGCGGGGCACTCCTGCAGAGCCTTTCTACCAAAACCCTGCCAAATATGCCCAGAAAAGCTGGGAAGAGTTTAATAAACATTCACTAAAAATTGGTTTATGGTTTGTTTAAACATGCACACATAAGGGCTCTCTGAAGCAGACAAATTATAATATAATACAATAGATAAGGTGCATTTTGCTAGTTTGGTTTATGGACGTTCAACAGAAGTTACAGACAGTGGCTGCAAACTGAAGCCATGTCCCCCACAACCAGTTAAATTAGTAGGAGGCACTGGATAGAGCTTGCTGAAGTCCTTCACATTGCTTAGTAGGCACAGCAACGTGCCAGCTTAAATGAAGCAAGTAATGGTTAAGCCTAGAATATATTCTTTCGAACTCTTAATATAGAGTCATAGAATCATTTAGATTGGAAAAGACCGTTAAGATTATCGAGTCCAACTGTAAACCTAACACTGCCAAGTCCACCGCTAAACCACGTCCCTAAGTGCCACATTTACTTTTTAAATACCTCCAGGGATGGTGACTCAACCACTTCCCTGGGCAGCCTGTTCCAACGCTTGACAACTCTTTTGCTGAACAAATTTTTCCTAATATCCAATCTAGACTTCCCCTGCTGCAACTCGAGGCCTTTTGCTCTCATCCTACCACTTGTTTCTTGGGAGAAGAGACTGACCCCCACCTCACTACAACCTCCTTTCAGGTAGTTGTAGAGAGGGATAAGGTCTCCAGGCTAAACAACCCCAGTTCCCTCAGCCGCTCCTCATAAGACTTCTGCTCTAGACCCTTCACCACCTTCATTGCTCTTCTTTGGATGAGCTCCAGCACCTCAGTGTCTGTCTTGTAGTGAGGGGCCCAAAACTGAACACATATCTCTTATCTCTCCCCCCTCCTTCTTTTGACAGGGGCATGGAAAGGGGCAGGAAGAAGTTCTTTGAAAAACAAAATCCTTCCAGATTTAGAAGGAAATTAAGATTCCTCTTGATCCATGCACACACCCCCTTTATTCCACCAGTATATGTCAGCAAGATCATGTTTGACTCATTCATTTACAATAATTACAATACGCAAACGACTGCTTATTCTGCATATTTCACCTGCCTTCAGAATGAAAGCTAGAGAAAGAGATAGCATTGTTTTAGACTGGTTCAGCACGCTTTAAGAAAAAAAGTGTGTAATGTTTTACAGAGTGGAAAAGTGATTTTTTTACTCAGAATATTGCAAGCATCTATTTTCATCATATTCTTTCTCACACATTTTATGATGTTCTTAAAACTTTAGTGAATGGCAAAAGTACAGATAAATAAATGGATTAGAACATCTGAATTCAAAAGTACAGTAATGATTACAATCATTTTATTCTACATATCTGTACAGATACTCCTTCCTCTGAAGTAGCCACCACCAAGAACGTAGGACTAGGTACATCTCTGCATCACTACAGGATGGCAATTTCTGCCTTCTCATGACAATAAGAGTTCAGAAGCATCTGGGACTTCTGGCCAGAATTTTAGAAGAGACTGCAAGATGACACAGGAGCAAATGCTTAGATCCATAATTTTTTTTTATTTCCTATATGTATATTCATTTAATGATGATCAACTCTAGATTGAGGGTATTATTATTCCACTGATTAAAAGTTAAAACAATTAAAAGTTAGCAATTAACTTTTCCTAATATGTCAGTACATATTATCAGTGTCCCTGCAGTGATAACCTAGCAATAGTTGCACCAAGTACAGAAGAGGTCAAGAACTTATAAAACATGCTTAGCTGTTTTTTCAAAGAACAACTGATTTACTGGAATCCAATTTAATTTCTTGCTTATATTGAGTTAAGAATTAAAGTGCACTTCTTAATATTTGCATTCCCTAAAGAAAGCACTATAAATTATTGACAAAGTATCTAAATGTAATCAAGATACATGGATAATAATCATAATATATTTTTAAAAATACATCATCTTAAATTCAAATATACTGTTGATATCCAGAAAAAGAGGCGGTTAGAAATGCCGGAACAAACTTTGGATGGGATCATCTTTGATTCTCTACAAAAAAAAGCTGAAAATAGGAAACATTATCACAGGACCTAGCAGGGCACACATGCTGGGGGCAGGCCTAAAAGTATGAAGGCAGGTACATCAGGATTCACAGCTACCAGTTAAGTGCTTTACAGGACCCTCTTGATGAGGTAATCATAACTGACAGTCATCAGATGCTGTATTAAAAAGTACACCTCTGACAAGCACAGCATAGAATCCAGGTTTATTCATGCTGACTAAAATGAGATTTAGTATTATTTAACCCTTTTTGCAGGAATCATTTTTTACTCGCTACGTCAACTACATGGCAATTACGACAACAAAATAGATAAAAAAATAATTATTTTGAAGAAAGATTTTAGAAAACATTTGAAATGCTTTCTAAACCCATTTCATATAATGCAAGAATCAACCAGATTTATTATAAGTAAAAATAACCTTGAAATTCAGCCATCACGCTTAACATTGGAAATAATGTAGTAAAACTTCAACTTCCTTTGACAATTCCTGACTCCTTGTAAGACTTGATAAATTTGACATTTGTACTGTTTTTCTGAAGAAGCTGATTTGCAGAACTGGCATTTAACCTTAACTCAAATCAAATGTCATCAATTCTGCACAGGAATCTGCTGGAGAACCCAGGCCTGTGTGGCTCTGAATGGAGAAATAGCCTTTTCAAAATTTGATAAGCAGCACTTTAGATTAATAATCTCATAGCATATTCAAATTATCCTTAACAAAAGCAAGGGAAAAAAGGCTATGTGAAGAGGGAACATCAAAATTTAGGATTTCCTGTCTTTTATGAAGAAAGGTGAAAAGTAGCCAGCTGGAAAGCAGCTTTGCAGAACAAGACCTGGAAGTCCTGATGGACACCACGTTGATCACAAGCCAGCAACGTGCCCTTGAGGCAAAGACAGCTAACAGGATCCTGGGCTGCATTAGGAAGAGTGTCACCAGCAGGAGGATCCTACTTAGCACTGGTGAGATGCAACTGGCATGCTGGGTCCGGTTCTGGGCTCCCCAGTACAGGAGTGACATGGACATACTGGAGGAAGTCTAGAGGAGGGCTCCACTGGATTGGAGCATCTGTCATAGAAGGAAAAACTGGGAGAGCTGGGACTGTCTAGCCTGGAGAGGGCTCATCCTACTATCATGTGTAAATACCTGATGGAAGGGTGTCAACAATACCAAGCCACACTTTTCTTCATCGGCATCCGGTAACAGGACAAGTAGCAAGGGGCACAGATTGAAATACAGGAAATTCCAACTGAACATAAGTAAAAGCTTTTTAATTGCGAGATCAGGTTGCCAGAGAGCTCGTGGAGTCTCCACCCATGGAGATAGTCAAAACAGCCCTGAGCAACCTGCTCCAGCTGACCTTGCTTTGACCAAGGTGGACTAAGGCCATCACCAGAGGTCCCTTCCAACCTCGGCCACTGTGATTCTGTAAATACTCTCAAGGAGATAAAGATTTTATTAGCTTTCATAAGATCTTAGAGAATTCATCACAGCAGCTCATCAAACAAATTCAAGAAAGGATTTTCTAGTGCCATGCACCTTGTTTTTTCCACACAAATGCAGAGTTTGAAGTAGCGCTCCCAGAATAGGTTTCTTCCTCCATAACTTTCAATGCCCGAAGCCTTACTTTGAGGGTTCTCATACTAATTTCATTTTTATGCATTTTTTCACTAAGCAGATATACTTTTGCAAAAGACAAGTGAAAGAGGCTTAAGACACTTTATTAAAATTGTATTTCTACTGCAGTAGGAAAGCAGTTTCTTACACAACTTTGATGGAATTTATTGACATGAGATCTACACTTGATTTTCACTTGTATAAAAAAGAAGACCAACAAAACCCAGAACCAAGATATGAAACACAAAAAGCAGAGAAAACCCTTAGATACCTGAAGTAAAATAAAAAAAAGTAAAGTCTTTGCTTGCAAATTTATTTATTTTTTTTGTCTGTACAGAAACAGACACTTTCCTGACCTGAAGGAAAAAAAAAGTAATTTTACAGAGAAAGTTGAAAAAATCCTTGGCAGTTTTTCTCATTTGGAAAGGAAAAAAAAAATTAAAAAATGACACTTTCTTGAATATGACAATTTAGTTAATAAAGGATACATTAATCTTCCTGAAACACTTGGCAGAAGAAAAAAAATATACAGAAATGCCAGTCCTTGGTCATTTGAAAATGATTTTCTGTCAATGACTGACTTTACTGCAAATATAAGCCAACCATGTTCATATAATTGCCTGCAGTTATCACCTATAATACACACACTGTGTTTTAAATCAATTTACTAACTTATTCTATATTATTCAAACAATAATGAAAATATCTTTCCTTCCTTCATGATACAGTCACAATAAGTATTGCATTTACATAATTCTTCAGAGAAACTGTCCTACTGCACTACATTCTCACCTATTTAAATGGATCATTGACTTTTAAGAAGTCAGAAATTTCAATGTATGTTCTAATTGACTTTGCTTGCTCCCCAGATAAAAGCACCACCAAATACTTTAAGGCAACTTTGACAGAGGTCTGCTTTGGTTCAGTATAGCTCTTCGAAAAAGGGTCTAAGAAAATCACGCTGTTCATTGCATTGTTCATCCTCACTATTCAAAGCCTTCAAGCAAGCTAAGCAGAGCTATAGCTACTTTCAAGTAAAAGGTTTTGTGCTGGACCCAGTCTTTCTCCAGATGCATACTACTCCTTATTCTCTTTAATAGCAATTAAAAACTAATGTGGCTATGAGGGAGAAAGACTTCCTTGCACAGAGCATTTGCAACATTTATAATAATCTTATAAATCCTCAAACAACTCTAACAAGTATGTGGAGAAAGAAACTGCAGATACACACAACTAGAGTTACCGATTTTAATTTCTTCAAGTTTCTCTCCCCTTTTCAGTCTTTTAGAAGTGTGATTTATGAAGTTGTACTTGACATTTCAGATTTGATCAGAGATGGAAATTGATAGTTTTCAAGTTTTAAAGGACTCGCTAAAGGCAAGTGAAAGAGAAAGGCCAATGAATTACTTTTAACAACATTACTACGTTTCAAGCAAGCTCTGTGTCATGAAAACCAGCATAACAAAACCGTTTGTCCAAAAAAGATATAGAAATGAAAGAAAAGAGAATAAAGGGACTAAACCAAAACCAGGCACTACACTAAAGAGGCCCCAAAAGGTAGTGGTGGTGGTGTTCGGGTTTTTTTTAAAAGCAAGATTGTACATAGATATCTCTAAGCATTTTTTTTTCCTAGAGATAATAGTCTACATCCTTGCACAGGTTTCAGTACAGCTATCCAACCTAACACTCCCCACAAGTCTCAAAAAGTAGGATATATAGGACAATTTTTACATTATTCCAATATTTTTTCTTTGATGCTTTAGTCAGTGACAACCTTAATGGACCAAGCCTTACACTACATAACCAATAACATTACATTACACTGCTGCTACTCCCTCCTCTTAGAGAAGCAAAGGTGTGCTAATTATATCTGGAGCTATTTATAAACTGTGATCCTTTCCTAGAATGCTCATCAAGCACATCACTGAGCTGTAGCACGCTCTCAAGCTCTGTGCCAAGGTTATATTCAAGCTGGTTGGTGCTTCTTACCGAGGAAGCAACCAAAGTCAATCAGAACATCCTGACACCCTAAAACTCAATGATCCCATTTTAAGCAAATAAAAATCTAGCACGGTCTGACAAATTAGAGTGTTGCATGAATTCAGACTAATACTTACTGCAATTGTATTGTAAATTAAGAAAGGGTATTTTTATTATTAAAAAAAAAAAACTTAAATGGCTAGGAGGCAAAGTGCATTGAGAATTTCACTCCTAAGTCATCTAATTATCTTAGAGCTTATATACATATATATCTAAACGCACACATTTCCACATATAGATCCTACAGCCTAGAAGCTTTTTTCCTGTTTCCTCCTCTTGTCCCACTGACTCTGAAAAATAGACTCTCTCTTAAAATATGATGCAAGAAGTTTCTGTTATTTTTTTGTTAAATGGCAGATGGCTCTCACTGTCTTAATGACATTGCTTTCATAACTAAGTGCTATGCAGAGTTAAACTTCTTTTACTATTATACTGAAATGTAACAGATACACAGTGGAATATCTTTAGAATGGAAGTTTCATCAACGTCCTTGGTTTTTTTTTGTCTCCTGTTAGGATCTTAGGGTTTTTTTCGTGGTTTTAAACAAACATATTCAAATATCATCACAATGAATACCCATAAAGGTTGTAGACTTTAGAGCTTCTCAAGTCCCTATAGTTTTCACATTTACAAGGACTACTAACATGCACTTAAGCCCGTGCTACTCCTCCATTATTAATGGAGTATTTTATATTTTTCCCACATAAACAAATCTAAGAGATCATAACGCCCACCTTTTCATCAATTAAAAAAACCAAGTACTGTGTATTAGGCACAAGTCCATATTCTTCCAGCAGTTTGGATGTCAACAGCAGACATACTTCCTGCTGTATTTAACACTTTATTTAAAATGCAGCTACTTCATCCAGTAGCTAGCATTTCTTTGTTCACATTACACAAATGCAGGCAGTATAAAGCCACGTCTGCTTTGAGAGTTAATCATTTTGGCTCATATCTCTCTCCAGTACTATGAACTGCCACAGCACAAAACCAGTTGCATCATTAGCTAGTTGGCATTATTCATTTCTTAATGGTTCTTCTCAAATCCGCAATACATTTTTTTAACGCATGCTGGACAAAGCAAACAGAAAGGGTTGCCTGAAGTAAGAATGTTTTGATAGTTTTCCTATCAACGCTCAAGAAGACTTTAAGCTATGTTCTTTTTTAATTAAGGCACTTCAGGTCACACAGTAGACTAGCCAGAGTTTCAGTGCTCAGTGAGTTACTTTTCTGACTTTAGCAGGCACTCGGACTTTAACCTTGCTAAGCTTATGATGATCTCAATACACACCACTCTTTGTACAACATACTGTATGGCTTGTAACACTAGGGGTTAAAGATACATCAGAATCCTTGAGAACATCAGGCAAACTGCTTCTCAAAAACATAAAATTACTATGTAACAAGCCCAGAGAATGCTACAGTCCAGACATTTAAATTCCTTATAAAACAAAGTCATTATATTACCCTTCTGGCTGGTTATTTTCAATCTGTGACATTATCCCTTTAGGCTAGATGCATTCGCCTGTCGTAAGTTTAGGGAAATGAATAACCTTTGAAAAATTAACACTTAGTTTTCTATTTTAAAAAAATTAGGTGAAACAAACTTTAACTCTCATGAGAGCAAATTCCTATAGGAAAAGTATTAGTCTAAGCAGTTACAACTTGTGACTCCTGTTTTCCATGTCTTCAAGGACTGTGACAGTGACACAACATGATTAGGGAGGATAGGAAGAATATATATATATATATATATGTATGTTCTTATACATGTAAGAATATATATATAAGAACAAACAGGCTCAAAATGAGTTTCCTTCCATTTTCCAGAGAGGCATCAAGCTATTATTTGTACAATGCAAAAGCAGTAAAAACATTTGACACAACCAGGAAATAAAGTTAAGCTCTGAGGAAATTCCATCAAAACCTGTTACAGGCAGAAGTGAATAGTGACTCTGTAGGCTATGTTAAGACTGAAATTATGTTCTTCCCATTTTAATAAAAGTAAGTTCAACAGGTCAATAGAATAGCAAAGACTGAAGTAATGGCACAGATAAAACTTCAAGAACAGAATGAAATTAAATCCTTTTGTTTCATAATGGCATTCCCCAAAAGCCATAAAATCCTCAATTTCACTGCTGTGGACTTGCATGTATTAAAAAGTACATGAACTGTCCCATATACACTACTGAAGTACCATCATTAGACCATATTTGCCAACACTTTAAAAAACAAACTGCAGCAAAGAAAAAAGGTATAAAGACATATGTAATCAAGTTACATATATCTTTTCAATACTAAATAGAATTTACAGTAAGAAGAAAACACAAGTTTTCCAAGTTTGTGACTTCAGTAACGGTTAAATGATTCTGGCTTTTAAATAATATTTTGTTGCAAAAAAAATTCCATAAAAAAATCTGTTAGATGTAACTTTTAAATGAATTAAAATGACAGTACATTAAAGAATGCTTTCCTGCTACTAGTTTAATGCACCTGACAACCTAAGGTAATAAGTCCCTTTTTTATACAGATCCTTTAACCCTGTGAATGGACAATGCTGTCACAACAGTATTGTGCAGCAGCTTCCCATCAGAAGCATAGCTTTTAATAAAATATCACTAAACACCGCAAGTATTGCGTTTCTGTTGTTTAAGCTTTCCTTGTTTTCAAACTGAGCATCCATTTACAAGCAAACATTAAATTGAAAAGCTGTGGTTGCTGTGAAATCCCATGAACTTTATATGTTCGTTATCTCTAGACATGCAAGAGATCTCTGCATGGAATTACTCTTATCGCTTCAGTAAAGACCTATAGTGAGCTGCTCAGTGATCATACCATAAAAATATCTAGATTAATGTCTACGTCTCTGACTTTCTGTAACTTAAGGTCTAACTCTGCATCTAGTCACGCCAGATTTATGCCAGGTTGTACATGATATGATTTCAAAAGTTCTAATACAATCAATTGTTGCTCTGACACATCTTCGTCTTCTCGCGTTGGTCTTGACAGAACTTCAATAACAGTAGGGCAAAATAACATCTCACAGAAGACAGCCTGTTTTCACTTCTAGTGACATGCCTATCCTGAATATTAACTGGAAGTTACTCTTAATAAAAATAAATCTTTTGGCCAAAAGAGGCATTTGCCTGCACATTGTTTGCACAGTGATGGGCACGTAAGAGACAGAATAATGAAAATTGCGCCGTGTGAAGAGCTCTTGTTAAGGTTTTTTTAATTAAAAAGCTTGATATCAAGTGTGTAGTACGATGATGCACATAAACAAACATCCTTCAGCCAATGATGCTGGTTGCATATTTTTGTATTATATTTAAGAGGAATTAAAACCAGCACCATCTAGGAGTACATGCGATAGGAAGTAGTACAGTGAAATTCAAACACTTTGATACATTTTACGAACAACCAGAGTCGGAATAACTGTGCTATACTAAATAAAACAGAAACGTAATGTTGTCCTGTCTTTTTTAGTTTCAGGACCATATTGAAAATAGCATTACTCCTCCTATATGCAAAAACAGATTAAATACCCACAGAATTACCTTTTTTTTAAAAAAAAAAAAAAAAAGAAAAGAAAAAAAGAAAAAACTTGCCCAGGTTTCTTTGGTTTTAATTGGTTATTTAACTTTTTAATCATAATCTGACAATTCTTAACAATATTTATAAAATTCCTGTTGAAATTAATATGCATACAGGAAAATAAAAACTTTTTCAAATTATCACCTGAAGAAACAGAAGAGATCTTTGACAGTCTTTATCTGTCAGATAAAGGTCTTCTACACCCAAGTTAATGAACAACAACAATATATAGGAAATGCCATTCTCTGCAGCGCAAGAAAATGACATAATTGACAATATCTTGCAACTATTTTTAGATCATACATATGCATGAGCTGCATAGTTGCAGCAAAAATCTAGGACCCAGTACCAAAAATGTAGGTCAGAGTTGTAAAGTACTAGATGTTTGACATGCAAATAAGTAGAAGTTAAATACTCTGATACACTGGATTGCTCTATAACTAAAAGGTAAAGCATTTATAGACTCGCTGTCCTTTATAAGTAGAGAAATCATGTCCATAAAACCAGACATTTTTACTTTTGAGAAACTATAAAAATTCAACCTCATCTTTGATTAGGATTGCCATTTAGAAGACAGCCAGTGAGTTAATACAGATATGGTAAAACAGATTGAGCAGTACAGCAATGCCAAAGAACACTGGATGAGATAAAAACACACACACAGACATTGTGCTCCATTCTAGAGGACAAATTTGAGGGGTTCTTGTAGTTTTGGGGGATGTGAAAACTGTTTTCCTATGCAAGAACATATCTCCCATCGACACAGAAATTTGAAGGTAATGCCTCAAGAAACAAATATTTCATTTGCCATCCTGTTTGTCTTGTTGATCAGCATTTCCAAGAATTTGCAATAGAAATGAGAAACAATAACAGATCAATTAAAGTGAAAAAGAACTGCAAGTCCCTTGAACAGATTTCAGTCATTAACTACCTTGGAACTTTTAAAGTGTTGGGTTTATGACTACAAAATAGAGTTCGTCTCAAAAATAGCTGTCTTCAACATTTAATCATTCCAGAAAATACACAAGACATAAAATTAAGATAAGGAAATAAATCAAGAAAGCAATGTTCCTGATTAAAATGGAAAGCTTTGAAAATATTCCATAGTGCTGTATTTTTATTTCCACTCTCAGTGAACACACATCTCTGAGCTTGCTTCCGAGAAACTTTTCCACAGAACAGGATAAAAAAGCAAAACATTGGAAGTAAACAGACTCATAATGAATTTGTCTTCACATATCCCTGAAAATTGGTAGACCTTTAAAGTTTGCTTAAATGCTCCATGAAAGATTTTTTGGTTTGTAATAATTTTCTCCTGCTCTGAAGGTATATAGCCTGAACATGAATTCTAACAGAAGGCATACTTGCCCATACTTTTCCAACCTAAGTGATAGGAATGCACAGCACTGTGCATTTTATCTTCTGAAAAGACTCAGGAAAAGTTCCTTGGGTATAGGTCTGAAATGGCTTACGTGTCTTTTGCAGATAAATACCTCTTCTGCAGAACTGGGATGCCATATTGGAAACAGAAAACATTACTAAAACGGTCTCAGTAAATCACTAGGAAATAAGTGAGAAAGAAGACAATCTCCTCTGTTCTCTACCTTGTGCAATCAGTTATACACCTGTACAAGGAGAATTTCCATGCTTTTTAATCAGTCTAGATTTATACTTACTTGGGACTGACACTAATAATATATAAAGCCCATTAGTCACAGATGCAACAAAGTCTTTCCCTCTTGCACAGGTTCATTTGAATTCTTCCTTCATTTTAATCAAGGGAATACAATCAAAATACATGCTGCCCTGCCCCCAAAGCATTCAGTATAAAATGAAAGATCCAAATTTTACAACTAACTCAAGATAAACATGTTTTCTCTCCATGGTAATCTCACCTCATTGCATTGTATAACTGAAAAAAAACTCTTTCCTGAAGTACCAGTTCTTTTCCTATAGAACTTTATCATTACTCCTTCCAATATGCACCACCATAAAAAAGTGGTATTAAAAAAAAAAGATTATTACAATAATCTATCATCTAGATAAGATCTTCACTTAAAATTTCTTATCTCAGGAGTTCATAACTACTGCTTTATCTCAGACTAGAAACACAGAAATAATAATGTCTGTCCAAGCATAGCAGCATTGCCTTTCTTCCAACATGTGAGATATCAACCTTACATATGACCTCTGGAGTAGTTTTTGCTGTTTGGTTTTTTTTTTCCCTCCCTCTTTTCATATAAAATTAATTCAAGCAGGGCCTTGGAGCAACATACAGCAGCAGAATTTTTATAGATAATGGACATTTTTCTCTGATTCATTTAAAACTAAAACAATAACTGCAGTCTCCTCCAGAAAACAACAGCTAAAGTCTAATACCAGCATCAACAGATGAAATGAGACATCTCCTTCACTCTGCTGCTCTCAAATATCCCAGAATTAACAGTTCTGGGTGAATAGCTAAATGAGCTAACACGAGAATAGCGCTTACAAGAAAAAAACAAAACTCATTTCCCAAAGGTATTGAAACAAGGAAGCCACACACATTAAATGTTAATCTCACCTGAATGAAGCTTTTCATTCTGATCAAAAATACTGAAGTAAAATTTTTGGCATATCTGAGTCAGCATTTCATGACACTTTTTAGTTCAATTAGTCTAGTTTAGTTTATTTTCGCTCCAGAAATGGTGACAAAGCTAAAACGGAAATACTGAGCTGTCCGGTGTATGTAAATCTCAGGTTTTAAACACACATTTTGATCTACATGAATGATGAATGCTCCTATGTTTTATAGCCAAATGAACAAAATGAGGGAGGGAGGTTCAATTTTTTCATGCTCTTGCGCTTAATTATTACTCGTGTGCAGTTTCTGGCAAATTTTCAGATTTAAATGGTTTGTGCTTGATTGACACGAATAAAAATACTGAAAGTAGAAGGCACCTCAATGTTCTCCTCAAAGTTGGACAGGGTATCTCCCCCAGTAATAATGGTTCCTGTAAGGACCAATATGCAAATATATACATGCCCATTATCAATTACTTTATAAATGAACCAGCATTTTGATTATATCGCTCTGGAATGGGATTGTCCAAGCCTTCTGACCTACGGCCCGGGTGCCTGTTCAGGTACCTGTCTGTAAACCAGTAACAACGTTCCCATGAGTCCCTGGACACGGAACACATGGTACCCAGGTACGCCAAAAGAATAGAGCCCTGATGCCAAGAATGCAGAGCATGGTATCGGATGGTAACATGGCCTACATGTCCCTGGGGAAGTAGAACAACTTTTACTGGAGAAAAGACTGAGAGGTAAAGAAACAGTAGGAAGAGTACAGAGAAAGAGTACAGAGAGAATGAAAGAAGAAAAGCTACTGCATAAGCCAAAATAAAGGCATTGAAGTTATTCATATTTCTACACAGCTAATTCAAGTGGAAATAGGCAACGAAGAGCAGACTTTTTTAGTAGGTTAATTTCTGCTACAGATACTAAACTATGTGGGGAAAAAAGTAAAGGAGGAGAAGCACGGAAGAAAAGCAGCTCAGAAAAGGTCCCGAGCACCCTGAAAATACTGAAGATTATTCTTTCTTCCAAGCAGGAATGTGCAGCACTGTTCTCTCTCACTAATCACATCCCATTTTTTGGTTGCCTACCAAAACAGATTATGATGATACAAATATAACTAACCCCAAATGAAACAGGAAAAAGTTATAGAAATAGACGAATGGTTAAAAAAGGTAAAATCTTCATGAAAAAGGTGTTTAAAAATAAAGACAAAAACATGGAACAAAGCCTCAAGAAGCGTCTTGATGGGTATACTATTTTGGCAACTTGCTGTTCTATAGCAACTGCTTTATCAGCGATGGTAACTTGCACCTAGCCTTTATGCCAACATGACATGTTCAATTAACATTTCCAAGCTATTCAAGTAAAAGTGCAGATAATAAAAATCTGATTAATTCTGATCTCATATAAGGCCAGGCAACAGTGTACAAGGGAATAAGAATGGGAAAATGTGCTCAGAAGCATTGTCTCACTTGATGTACTTGGTCTCTAGGTACTACTTAGAAAACTCTACCAAAACACATGAAACTCCAGGAGATCCAGAGTCTTTTCATCTGCAGGGGCCACTTGGATGGACCAGGTCTACTTCCCTCTGCACAAAGACATCCCTAAAACACTTTGCACCATGAAAGCTACAACAACTTTAGGCATCTCCTTTAATGTTTTCCCAGTGCCTTTTACTGCAAGTGGAAAAAAATGAATACTCTGACAGAGTTGTAAATTTAACTTCACACTCTAACCTACATTTCATTGCAATATTTAAGGAACTTTTTTTTCCTGAACAGTTTGGAAAAATTGTATTATCGTCTAAGTATAACCTTCTTCAAAGAGATGGAAAAGTAACGTAATTACACAATACCTCTGTCATTTTGAAAATCATAAGTGAATTTAAAACAGTAATAATGAATACTTAAAATACATTAAGTGTATAAAGTACAAAGGAAGATAGGTTTTAAAACCTTTTGAGAAAATTAATGTCTTTTCTTCAGCTACATTAACATAATTTAGAGCAGCAACGGCTTGTGCTTTTCATGGCTTGATTCATTTAAATAAGAAGTTACAGTCTAGGGAAATTTCAAATCAAATTTTACCAACAGAGCTCGACCTCACCTCTATTACCAGCCACATAAATGAGAGCAGAATTTCCTTTATCTACTAGAGAACAGCAACAGAAACATCATGTAAAATATGGAATCAACTTCTTAAATAATTGGCATTCATTAAACTACTGTAGCTAAACCAAACAAGCAAAGGATAACACAAATACATACTACTTCTTGTTAATAAAGTATAAAAGTGCAGGTTGAAAATGGTTCTTGACCCAGCGTGACTGGCCAATAAAGCCCTACAACGGGAGAAGGCCCAGAGGAGATGGGCAAGGGTAACGCACCCGTGAAGCTCAGGGAATAGTCCCAGGGTATGACTGACCGCTGCTGTTGCAAAGAGAGCCGGCTATCATAGCACCGAGGGGACCAGGGGGTGGCCTGCTCTTTTAGATAAACACCTATCAACAGCTGAGTGGATCAACTGACTGTATCAGTTGAGTGGATAACTGATGGTATAAATGTTTCTCCCAGAGTTCATGAAAAACGTGTGAATGTCTGAGTTAGCTAGACCAGCATGGCAGGCGGGAGCAAATATGTGGCTCAGCCCAACACTGTATAAAAACTGAGCAACTAACAAAAGAATTTTAAAGAGAGCAACAGGCTTGATCTGACTTCAACCCACATATTGCTTCCCAGTGACAAGACGGCCAGCATCAGGAAAGTGAGTATATTATAGAGACCGATAATAGAGATTGCATTGGTATTGTGATTAAACCGTATTTTGCGATTGCTACATTTTGCTAAGTATAATTTACACTTGTATTGTGATTTCTGTATATTGCTGTCTCATTCTGCCAAATCAAAAATCCTGTGTAACATGAATTATTTTCACACAAGTTAATTTGATATTAAACAGTATACCCTCTGCACGTGGAGTATCCAGGAAAACCTGGTCAGAGTATTGGACTCCAGCACCCAGACAGAGATCCATCAAAGCCAATATTTCTACAAGGAGAACACAAACTCACTTGCCCTCCACAGGGAGGACAGCCAAGCTACTAGTCCCTGAGGGTAGAAGCAAGGCAAGTAACACATAATACACAAGACTTCAAAAGATTTTCCTAGATCGTTCCAGCCAAATAAGCTCTGAACATAGACCTCGTACAACAGTATGCAACACCACGCAAACATAAGGACTGTGGTTGCTGAAGCACTGCACCCTAGTCAGCAGCTCTGTCCCTCAAACAAGTTCCAAAGTTCCCCTAGAAATCTCAGCACTATTTATCACATAGCAAAAACGTGCATTAGTTCTCCCTCAGGTTCTCTTGATTATCCCCTCCTGGGTTTCTTGTTTTGACATTAGACTGGATCTTCTTTTGTAGATATATTCTAGTTCTTCAAAGCTACCGTTTTATGAAATAAGGAAAAGAATGGCAGAGGTGTTACTGGGGTGCAGTTCAGGAGAGGAAAATGATTCTCTGTCTCATTGAAACAGTTTCAGGTAACTGCAGTAATAGCCAAAACTTTCCACCTGGTGTTTGCTCAGTTATATGACCAAAGCTGATAGCTGCAATTTGGTCCTACCTAGTAGATACACACACGTGATCAGGATGATTAGGTTTTTCTTAGCACTCTTGCCAATCAACACCTAAGCATACCAAGCTAACCACTTTTTCCAGGATATTCTTAGTGCCTCAATACAGCTTCATACCTAAAGCATGTCCTCGATTCAGAACCAGTTCCTCCATTCCCTTCTCCTTGTTCCAACATCTGGGAAGAAAATTAAAAGCAAGGCAAGTGAGAGAAATAGCTGATTATTGTTTGCCACTTCTTGTGTTTTGTTATGGGTTGTGGTTTGGGTGGGGGTTTTTTTTGTGTTGGTTGGTTGGTTTGTTGGTTTTTTTTAAGCACAAGTAGCAGGGTTCGGACTTCCGACTGCTTTCGCATTAAATGAATACAAATGAAAAAATTTTATACAAGAAAGACATTGCAGCAGCATCATAAATTTTCCTGGACCTATTGAAAATTCTAGAACACTTCCTGATAATTAGAACTGTGCTGACTTTCTTTTGCACGAACAGTTCTAGGAAACCTTTGCTGTTATCCAGAATCATTTGTATAAAAGCACAGATAAAACATCCCTAGATTTCTAGCATCATTTCTAACTCTTACCTTCTGTAATACACTATTTATTTGACTTCTTAAACACTTAAGTAAATTCTCCTCCCTCCTCCAAGAAAACAGCAGAACTGATTTTTTGGCACGATGTTACCATCCTGCTAGCTGCTATGCCTCTTTTCCTTCGTTCTGTCATTTCTCTTTGGAATAGACAAATGAAGAAGCTATTACTTTTGTGTTTGCTCAGTAGTTAGCACAAATGGGACTTTATTCTGACTTTGCTCTGGTCATTATTTTAAGAAGCAAGATAAAAACATTATTACTACATATAGAAGCATACCCTATCAAACAAGTCTAATAATAACTGACATATTTTAGAGCATGCAGAACATTCTGAGTCACAGCACAAGCTGTTGTCACCGATTCAGTGAAAAAGGGATGGTATCAGAGCTTCCTAGTTTATCGCTTCCCTTTCTTGTACTTACTATGAGCGTGACAGATAAATAGCCAAGAAGTCACTTATGGTGCTTCCAGCCATTACCTTCCGGTTTTAGCAATGACTTTGTAATAAACTTTCAGCAATGTGTGATATATATTACTAGATGGGCCTTTTTTTACTTTTTTTTTTTTTTATTTGAGATGAGAAAAGAAATTAAGAGTGAATTGCAGCTAAAGAATTTGCAAACAACAAATCATTTTGAGAAAAAAATTTAAAACATAGTCATTTTTATTAATGGAATAAACAACAGAATATGGTCAATGTTTTTAGTTTAGCATGCAAGCCTACTACAGCAAAAAGCATACCTTCCTACCAACCGCAAGATAAGTCTCCAAATCAGTATTTGAAACTTTTTTTCCCCCTGTTTAGTTGTCAGCATCCAGCAGCTTTCCTCTGTAACCGTGGCTGCTGCATACTGAGCATTACTGAACAGAGAGATAGCTCTGTCTGAGCTCTTCTGAAAAACTGACTCTCTGAGAAATCTGCTCTGTGTGGGGAAAAAATGGAAAAACTGGCACTGGTGACTAAATTGTATCATTTTCTCATCCAAGAAATATACAATGTAGGAAAAAAAAAATAACCAACAAACTGTGACGACTTGAAGCAAATCCACAGGCTTCTCCTACTTAGTTGCTATCTAAACAGCATTAGAAATAAGAGATGCCTCAGTGTGTGCCCTGAATTCTGAAGAAAACAAGTTGGGACTGGACGTTCCTGTGTCCTCCCTGCACTCAATGCAAACTCCGTACAGTCAGGCCACCGCCACGCTCAGAACTGAATGGGATTCATTTCCATTACCTAAGAGCTAGTTATATTCTGATTCCCAGGCATTTATTTTTTGCATTTTCTTTTTCCACATCTGTGAACTTCAGAAGAGCAAGTTTACTCAGAAGTTAATGTTTTCAATCTCCGGAAAACGCTATTTTTCTGGGAGTCTTGGTTTCAGAATTTCACTTCCCTTTTTTGTCTGATGGTGTGCAAGTGAATAAAACATGGAAAAGTGAGACCAAATTCAAGGAGGAAAAGAAAATAATGGTACCCTCTGAACAGGACAATGGATCTGCATTTCAAAGAAACGGCTCTGATGCCAGGGCTATTTTCACTCAGCACTTTTACCCCTTGTATTTGTCTCAAACTGCCTGAGCTGATCTTTCACTATGGTGCCAGAACATCCAGTTTTGGTGGGATTGTTTTTTGTCCTGTATAAAACACTTCAAGTTTTGCTGAAGTAGGTACTGCTTTATATTCAGCTTGGATTTCATTCATTCCAAGTGGTTAATTCCAGGGGAAAAGCATTTCTTCTCCTAAATACTAACTTCTGTATACTTTTGTGAAGTCGATTGCCCCATAACTTCCAAGAAAACATGAAAGCAGTTCCTCCCCAGCATGCTTCAATACCCATCTCCTTTCTGAAGGACTGCACTGAGATCTAGTAAGAGGTTTTCCGTTAGCGTACAGGTTTCTCATTCATCTATTAGCTTAAAAAAAAATTAAAATAAAAAATGCTGAGCTTTGGAAAAAAAGACTTAGTTTGTCTAAAAAAATTTCATATCAAGCCATAAAAAAGTGGCCTTGAAGAGTACTACTATTCTGTGAAAAAGGACTTACATTAACAAAAAAATTCTCAGAGCTCTTGAAATCTGGAATATAATATTTTAGCAAAAGGAAGAGTAGTGTATATTTGGCTGAAGAGAAGTGGACGTGTTTTGATTATTCTGTTATGCAACAATTTCGGGGATTTTGTTCATTTTCTGCTTTAAGATAACGTATTTAATCTCCTGATAAAGTTTGTATCTTTTCCTCTTCTAAACACCTGTACACCTGGAGGCTACAGGTACAAATATTTTTGAAGAACAAAGTTTTCTGAAATGAAACACTATTTTGAAACAGATCACATCTCAAAATTTATATAGAAAATTGCATCATCTGTTAGTCACAGTTAATTATTCTAATCATCCTTACCCTGAAGGTGCCATGCAATCTGGGAACAAACCCCACACTGTTTACATAAACAATCACACAAATAGCAAAAGATGGACAACACAAACAGAAAATAGAATGTCCTAACTTTTCAGGACCTTTTAGAACGGGCAGGTAGATGCACTTCCTAGGAAGAGAATCGCTCAGACTAATAAAGCATTACAGTTTGAGCATTTTAAATGTAGCACTGGGACTGTTCTCACATAGCAAAAGAGACTGCAAATAATTCTGTGAATACGTAACATCTCTTCACAGAGAAGAATAAGGACTGGTTTGGGAGTATTTCAGAAGCGGCTGTAGTTCTAATGAACAAAACTCTTCTTGAACTTCAGGCACAATACCAGGAATAGAATGAAGCAAGCTACATTGATGAGATTATTATAGGAGACGTTTGGATCTTTTAATTAAAAAAAAAAAAAAAAGGCAAGAAATCATTGGTTTTTACAATAAAGCTTAAAACTAGGTGTTCAATGAAGATCAAGAATTTAAACAGCCCTGGTAGCTTTAAGATATTTATAAGAGGGAACAATAACTTCAGATAATGATTAAAGTCAATACAGGAAGAATACAGGATTGAATTTTTTAAAAACTTGCAGCTACAGTACTTCAATTAATAGAAATCATTGTTTACCCTACTATTTCTCTTCTCCATCCACGGATGTTACCGGGTAAAACTATTAAGTTCCAGAAAAAGGAAGAATCTTAAGTATTTTGCAAATTGTTAAAATCCTCAGTTGTGATAAACAGATATGAGGCAATCGACAGAAAGAAAGGGGGAGTGGGGTGGAGAGAGGAAAGATACTCCCAAAATACACATGTGGCTGTAAAATGCTAGAAAGGATTTTCTAAACAAGGCCTCATTAATCTTCAGAAAAAAGTGTTGAGCTGCTGTTCTTTTTCCCTTAATTCCTATGAAGAAGATATTTTGAAGGCATTGTTTAACGTTACCAGGATATTCATGTGCCTAAGAGTTACTCTTCAACTCCCATGCCAAAAGAAAAAAAGCTTAAGAAAGAAAATACGTATGGAAGGGGACAAAGATCATGGAAACTCATGAGGAAACATCACTCGCCATATAGGGAACCCTGCATTTAGAACAACTGCAAACTAGAGAAATGAACCCTAAATGAGGAAACCTTCTGTTTACCCGAGTGATGCAGTGAAATGTGAGATGACAGGAAATCTTAGGAGTAGTATTTCATTTGATTTTGATTCTCACTGATTCACAAACAAGCTCCTAGTTTGATTTGTATACAGCCAGTGAAAGCAAAGAAACCTGAGTAAGTACAGCTGTATGAGCTACACAAATTATCTTGTTTCTTCACACCTGTATACACTTAGCCTATTTCTTCACGTCAGATAAATAGACAGTCATCCTTGATGCAAATAATAATAAAAAAACCCCTCTTCAGTTACATGTGCACATGTAATTTTTACACTACAGTGGATTTATTTTGATTGTAAACTACGTTATGTTCAAACCCCCAATTAAGCAATTCACACTAAATTTCAGATGAGCAAAATAGTAAGCATATGGTTAACCTGTTGGAACATCCCAGTTTAGCACATGCTTAGCTGTGCTCTTTCCAAATATGAGGGCTCTTTGCATGTAACAAGCTTTCCTTAATTCACATCTCCCATGTAGCACATCCCAGTAATTATGACTGCACTAATGTTAGGAAAACATATGCTAAAAAAAGACAGGCTACATCAGACAGAGGATGTGCAACTATCACAGCCAGAGGAAATGTGGTTCTGTTCCCATCTCTTTCTATTATTTTCTATGAGTTATTTTCTTTTACTTATCTCCTCTCGCACCATTTACAAATACATGGAGTGTTTACAAAATCTAACTAACTTACTGAGGCAAATTTATGCAATAATACATGGGCTGAATTATTTCAGATGTTCACTTAATCTGGAACATCAAAGTGGAACTTGGAAAAGCTACACTATGTTATTTAAAGAAGTTTGATATTTCATCTTTCCATCAACAAATATAATTACATGCAACACAAGGGCTCTGCAGTTTATCTTCTCTTAGAGGTAGTAGTGGGTGCAAGTTTCTCATATTAGTTCCATTGAAACTGATAGAAGCTTAAAAGTATAGATTTACTTTAAAATTAAAGTAACAGTAACATTTCCAACATTACAAATAATTCACATTTTAAAATGGACATTTTCTAATGTGAATTATATGTGAATGTATGACTTACCACATGCCTGAAAGGCAAAAGAAAAAAAAAACCTCTAGAAAAGCAATGTAATGAGTTTCTTTTGCACACTTCAGCCAAGAGAGATTCAAGTCACTCGATAGGTAGCAAAAAAAGCCCCCAAAGCAACAAAACCCCACCTATGGAGGAATTTACAAAGAGATTGGAATAAATAGGAAAAAAGTCGATAAGCCAGCAAATACCATTTCCAGTCTGCCAGGGAATTTGCCTGGGGCGCAGTAAAGCACCAGCACCGCTGAATATTATGCAGGAACATAACATAATATTCACCCCGTGAATGCACACTTCATCACCCATAGATGTTACACACTACAGTAAGGGCCCAGAGCGTCTCACTGAGAAAGTGAAGGCATCTTTTGAGAAAATGGAGCTTCTGCTATGTTGGAGAAGTAGCATCCCAGGAAAGGACTTCTGTCCTCTCACAAATTTATCATTCAATGGAGCAATGTGAAGAACTTGGTGTCTTCAAGCTGGAAGAGCAGCAACCGAGAGGAAGCACCTACAACTGGCTACCGTATTGCTGAACACTAAGCATATCCAGATGAGAACTTTGAAAATAGGTGTCAAAATAATTCCATTTTTAATCCTCACAAATAAATGAGAAAACTAGTCAAATCATTTTAGCCCACAGGAGAAAAAAAAAAAAAAAAAAGGTTTTTTATGCATCACTGAGGTAATAAATCATTGAATATGGAAAAAATAGTGCCATTATTAGTAAGAGATAATATATCAATGAATATATTTTGCTAATGAACCCTTTTCAATTAATAAATATGCAAGAAATAGTACAATTTAGTATGGGAAGTCAAATTAGGAAAGCTCATTAAAATCTGTAAATCTGTTACAGACACCTAGTGTTGAATAATTCATCAACTGTTTAACACATTCACTAAAAAAAAACCCACCATGTAAATTACTTTTATCACTGGCCTAATTCTAATTTTTTGTTTTGTGAAGGGATTCTTTTTTCCTAGCACAAGTCTGAAAGTTTAATTGCAAATTGATTAACATGGAGCTTTGCTAATTAAATCAGCTGAAGGAGATTTAGGCTGACACCATGCTAGGTACTCAAATTAAGGGACTGTCCCATTGCATTAAATATACTGCATTTATCATAGATAAACTAACAGGCTGTTAATTTGAGCTGACAGATAATGGAGGAGGAAAATGAATCTTTACAGTATTGTGTGTAATAGATACACAACTCTTTTACTACTAATTGTAGCTTTACAGGTTTCTGAACAATTAGAAAGGGTTTTAATAATGTTGCTTTCAGTTTGAAATGAGAAGAGTAAAATCCCTCACTAATACTTTGCTTATGTGACAGTATCAGTACTAAAGATCTGCACATATTTCAGTGTTGATAGGTTGACTGTTAGTAAGTAAGAAACCTTAGAAAAATCCATTTAAGTTTAGAAACCTTTGACCAGAATGTGTTAATAAAACTAAAGAAATTGGCTGTGTAGTATCTAAATGAAACCGTAGCTCTCAATGAATCCTTATTATCTGGGCATTATCATCTAGATGGTGGTATTCAGTTAGCGTAAAGTGTACAAGTTTCATGAACGCAGTTGCAAGTTCCTTTAATTTTCAAAGCTTCTTGGCACTGTCAAATGCCTATCTCATTCTGTTTTCAAAGTTATCGATATGAAAAATTATCAAGTCAATTAATAACATAGGTCTAGAAATTCAACTTAGATTTCTCCACCAGAGCTCCAAATCCCAAGTGAAGAGATATCCAGGAAAGTAAAACTGCTTCATCCGTGCAGACTGCCATCACCCGTTATTGTAATTGAGCAGAGCCACCAGAGAAGCTGATGAACATCCCACTATCAGGAAATCACCCCAACGACGTAGTTTAGCTGCAGCCACATGCAAGCTGTAGCCAACAGCACAGACCTGGTTTCAGACCAAAGTCACACGTGCACAGATGCAAAGGGGTAACTCCGTAAGAATCAGACACATTCAGGCATCATACTGCTGTGCACAGAGACCCCACATACAAACACGGCACCAGGTACCAAAAGGAGAAATGTAACACTACCCATTGGTATGCCCTTGTAGCTACAACATACTAAACATATCTGGAAAGTTTTTGCCTCTCTCCGTTCAGATAAAATACATCACGACATGCAGCACTGGAAATATATCTGGAAATGATTTGCCAGGTCCATCCATGGACCTTAATGTCAAAGTGGTTAGCTTAGCAAATTAAAGACAACATCGAGGAGCATCTTTTCCTTTCTTTTTCACGGTGTAGTAAGTTTAAGACAGACCGTCACCACGTGACCCTCTCTCCTTGTTCATGCCAGCACCAGTGATTATGTACAATCAGTCACAGAGAGACAATCAGGGCTTGCATAAAGCTTCAGCAAGATCACTTCCTCGATACGGCTCCTAAGCAAGTACACTAATGCATATATAAAGAAATATACATCTGAAAACAGGAGCTGCATCACATGGTTTTGATACCAGATTAAGTGCTGGCTGATCACAAAATTGCTGACTCAAAAGAGTAACGCTGCTACTACCCAAGTAATTTCAATCAAAATAGCTGTCCTTTCACCTGAGAAGTCAATACCTTCTCTCACAAAAAAAAATAATCAGATAAACAAGGTCAGTTTAGAGTATATGAAAAATGCTCAAGTTTTTGTATAATAAAATCTCTTGCTCTCCTCACTCTCCTTCCAAATGACTACTTGAAAAAGGAGAGCAAAAACCCAACAGTGATCTTAGATTAAGAGTAGAGATTACTAAGGATATTAATAACATATAATTAAGACAATATCATATAATTAAGACTAAAAATTAGTTAAGAATCTGTATCTGAAATGAATACTACTTAATTGTTAAATTTTGCCTGTATATTATGATACTAATGGCAAGTGTAATCTCAAACATGGTGCTTATTCAGCTACATGTGTAGTCGATACAGAAGGCCTGTACGCTTCCAAATTATTAAAGTTCCATAGTTAAAGATTAATTTTTTGTAAAGTACTTCCTAACTTCCATATGAAGTGCTCCACATGCACTCCAAAAAGGGTCATCAGCAGAAGGTGAAATAGTTGCAGGTTTGTTTACAAGTTAAAAAAAAAAAAAAAAAAAAAAAAGGGTATTTAGCTAGGAATGCACTATAGATTTTCAAGAAAGGTCAGAGACCTTTTCAAGACCAGACTCATGATTAAAATCAAAACACATTATTGTGCTCAACTTGAGAATTCTTACTTCATGAAACTCTAATACCCAGGGATGAACTGCTGCTTGCCTAGTTTTCAGGTTTCTAAATACTTACTCTCTTTCTACAATATCTATTTCCCTGATCCCTGTTTACAGAAGTGTGTGTTTATTAGTAGGACAGATGTCTCCTTGCACTTTGTTTTTCTCTCTCCTCATGTTATTAACTTTAAATATTCTTAACCAAAGATGAATTAAGACACTGATAATGTTAATGTATTGCTAACTTCTTGTCAAACCTAAAAAAGAAAAAAGCAATATGCTTTTAAATCTAGATTGTCTGACTTTTACTTTTTAATCCTTCTACAGTAATAAACGGATGCCTTCTCTCTTCCATTGTAGGTTGATGGTATATTTTAAGAATTTTAATTTCTCTTCAGACACCTTTTTCAGATGGCCCATGCAGTTTAACTCCTGCATTTGTCACTTTTGGCAATGTCTGCTTCAAGACGCCCTGTTCCATTATGCTCATTAATTGCTTACTGATCATGAAGCAGCACACTGAGCTCTCACCTTCATCTGTTCTTTTCATTCTTCACCTCTGCAACTCAGAGCATTGGCCTTAACTTCCAATTTTTACTGAAGTTGTCAGTGTTTCAGCCCTGTGACTCAGGACGCAACTGCATAACTTTTATTTGTGTCAGCAAAGAACCACCGTTTCAGATAATCTCACTGACACTGCATCACTAACAGTTCAGCAATATAAGCTAGTTATGTGGGGGTTTTTGAAGCTATTTTTCTTGTCACACCAAACTTCTCTGCTGTTTTTTTTTTTCCTATTAAAATCCATGCTGGATAAAAACCATACAGCAGTCTCAGCCACCTATTAAGATCATCTTGCTCATGAATGGCAAAATCTTTTCTTTGTGTTGCATGGGGCTTGTGCTTCAGCTAGATTCACCTGAAATTTTCTGTCACCTAAGTGACAGGTAGCACGGACTTAGACTCTTCACCACCATGTTGTATTTAGTTTGCTTATGTTATTTCCCCCTGCTCTCATGGAAGAACATCAAGAACAAAGTGACTAAAGACTTCATAGCCTTGGTGTGCTCGTGCAGAAGGTGCCTAATGCTACCCTACAGGGACAATACACGTCAGAGATTACCGCAGAATAACCAAGAACTCCCTGTCACTCACCGATTCCTTCTTCTAAGGAATTTTGATATGAATAATTTGATGCAGGCAACGTAGAGTATGCAGTAGAATAAACAGGAAATAGGAAAGACCTTGAGTTTAAGAAGAGTTTACAACATAATTTTACATTATTATACACCTGTAGAACTAAATATATTTTTATAACTGTGACTGAATGGGTGTTATGTTATAACTTGGGAAACAGCATTATCTGTAGTAACACTCAAAAGTTTAGATCCTGGAAAAATAGGGGTGGAACTTAATCAGGACACATCCATAAAGAAGTCACATTAATTTGTAAGCTATATAAAGTGTATTCAAACTCGTTACTGAGGAAATACCACAGTTAACTACTTCCCACTACTATTATTGCATTAGTCTTACCAACCAACCAGTTTGTATTTACAACAAGCACTTGCTAAAAGTCAAAGTTTTCAAGATACTCTGTTGAAGACATATATAACAAGAAAACATTCAGTGTATGCTGAAAACATATTCTGACCTTTAATCTCTTTTAATGAGTTTGTGTTTCATAAAGCTAGGAACAAAGCAGCAGTTATAACTACAGCTGAGCTTGTCTAGTCTATGATTTAAGATAAGCAAAGTTTATATTGTTTCAAAAGATAAGCAAAATCTAATTGGACAAATACAGCACAATCATCGATGGAATAAGGTGTCTCATTGATAAATGTATTGTTATTTCCAAGCCTTAGAGATTAAAGCTATTAATTTCTGATTTTGTTTTTCCTATAATCAAGGTTTGCAGATAAACAGGTAGAAGAGAACTATTTCTAATCCACAAAGTAAAAGCAAGATAAAGGCTCCGTTATCATTCATTGCTAAAAACTAACAGCTCAGGTATTCTTTCTGCTTTACCATCTAAAATTCAATTTTTATTTTAGTCTATTATTTATTTGTGCAACAGTAGTCCCCAGTGGACTGAAATACTGACATTGATATAGAGGCCCTTATGTGAAAGGCACAATTCCAAATAGTATGAAAAGTAACTATTTCTGCCCTACATTGCTTAACAGACAAATCGCAAATTACAAGGGGAGCAAGAGAGGCATACACAAGTGCAATAACTTGCTCAAGGTCAGATAGCAGGTCCATCGTAGAGGCAAGAATAGTCCCTTGGTAAGAATCAGGTCTCTTGATATCAACTGGAGTACCCTACTTACTAAAATTAGCTGATTAAATGTGATAAAAAAGGATACATCCTTTTTACAATGAAATTATTGGTAAGTAGATAAACATTTCAACCGTATGTTTATGATTAGTAATAATTCTTCTTTCTGCAGCCTTTGAAAGCTGATGGCATAATGACAGCTCCACTACATAAGAAGTGCTCTCTTTCACAAAGTAGGTACAAAAATTACAGTTACCTTGCATATGAAAGGCCACTGACTTCTAAAATAATTTCAGTGAAGACGACTACTGATTTGTAACCTTGGCCACCAAAACCCATGCATTGTTCTTACTGAATGGCACTTCTAAATTCTCAGGCTTTATATCTTCCTGTATACTAGTATTATAGGGGACATTGCTTTAAAAACCAAACATTTCTAGTACTTTTCAGTAGAGAATAGTACCTGACTATAACAGCAATTCAAAACATAAAAAGTGCCTTCATTTTTTTTAGGTGTTAGTTTAAAACAAACAAACATAGCAAAAAAAAAACCCCAGACAAACAAAAAAACAAATCACAGAAACCCCAAACCCACCAAAAACTAACAACAAAAAGCAATCCTTGTAAACAACCACCATAAGAAATCACTGAGAAGCCTCAATCAGAAATTATGAATTGTCAAGCAACTGGGATATTCTCATTTAAAATTATCAGACTGGAATAGAGAAAGATAATTCCAGGTTTACAGCTGCATACAGAAATTTTTATTTGCATTATAGCTACATACACACACATATTTTGCGTTACAGTTTTATCATACCACTGTGGAGTATAGTTCACCTCAAAATATAGCATCCTGCTCTTCCCTTCTGTTTTCAAAAAGGTTGGCCCCAATTGCTCTTGATTAGAGGATTTAAATCTACAAAATACTTTATTCTTTCCTACACAGTGTAGATAGCAGATAGGTAAAACTAAAGTTCTATCCCGAAGTAATATTGGGAATGACGAAAATGTAGGGTGGTCTCTTCTCTATTAGCAGTCTTCAAAGAAAGTGCCTTGCTAAGGAAGTTAGTATTCCACTGTGTACTGAATTTTTTATTTGGAGGTTTTGTATGAATTAGACCTTAGTGTTATAAAGGGAAGTGAAATCGTCCTCTGTGTGCATGGCAATTATAAACAAAAATACATTATTATCAATAAAAGTCGAATTCCACATACAGCTATTCTTTTCTCTCTCTCAACCGCACATATAACTGCTACTATTTATGGAAATCTTGCATGCTGTTATACCCAGGATCAAGGTTTCCCCAGATGCTGTACTAGTACCTAAGAATATTGCTACTCTGATGAGATCACAAGCTAAACAGAAGAAGAAATTACCTCAGTTGCACAGTTGTACTACTTACCTGAAAGCTAACATCCATATTAATAGTTACTGAGGTTTTATCTGAGACGGGAAAGTTGAGACAAATAAGGGGAAAGGAGATAAAAGATAATCTAGGCAAGCTTTCTGAAAGCCCAGATTACCTATGTTGCTTTTCCATTAGAAGATATTCAGGTGAAATTAGGTATTGTGTCTCAGCCAGTACAGCTGCTTGCTCAGTGTAGTTTTACTGGTGTAAGGTGCTTAGAGAAATCCCCTACACTAGCATAAAGCTGTAATTTATGTATGACACAGCCAACTTGATATTTAAGAGCAACGTTTCTACACTAGGGTAAGCTGTACCTTCACAAGTCTCAGTATCTACCCCAGAAGAGATTGTGTGGCCCAACAATACTGCTACCTAAATGCCTTTTGCACAGAAAATGGTTTGAGCTTTTACGGGTAGTGGCTATATAATCTAGGAGTAATGGATGTCCTGACAACTGCTTTAGAGTCACCTCAAAACAGATTCTGAAATTTTAAGCATTTCTGAGAACGTTCTTTCCTAGCCCTTGTTTGATTTATAGCACTACCTACCTCTATAGTTCTGTGAATCTATTCCCCTCACAAAGGTTAAAATGTAAAATGAAAAATGGATGGGCAAACATTATGTATAGGTTTCCACATTACAAGTACAAATCACAGCTAAGAGAATGTAAAGACTTTCCTCTCTCTGCTTCACTGAGCCTGGAATAAAAATATTAAAAGTCATACTCTAACGTTTCTTCACATGGTACTTCATGTCTATAATGCAGGTACTAGATAAAGAGGTGTAGCTCCCAGTAGATGAGGACAATTCCGCTTACATCAGTAAGAGCAAACTTGAGCAAAGGAAAGTAAAGACCATCTTTTTATTTCCTATTTTATTCTACCACAAAAAGTATTTTCTCTTCTACTTAATTACAGCTTCATGTTTGTTAATCACACTGCAGATTTCTTACTACAACTGATGAAATAACAGATTCTCTTCTCCTTTGAGAATGCCTGCCAGGGAACAAGAAGTTTTAAAAAACTAAATGGCATACAAACCCAGCGCAGACTTCTTTAAAGTAAAAAAACCCCTTGGTATCAACTCACACAACTAGTGTTTTTGTTTAAATTTATGTTTTTCTTCTACAGCTCTTGTTTTGTCTGCTTTCCTAAATAGCGCATGATTTAGGAACCTACTTGATTATGCCAAATACTAGCATTGTTCATTCCTTCCTACAGAGCAGCACTGAATAGGCAGACCACTTGCGTAGATTTTTCTACCATTTGCTTGCCCATTTCAGTGATACGCACTTTCCTATGTGCTAGAGTCATTTGAATGCAAAGCACTTTCTAACAATGCTACACAGAGAAGTGAATCAGGATATAATTTTATTTGTTAAAACACAGAGCACAATTCCTGTAACCCCTACCAGCCTCTGACAGCAGGGAGACAAAAAAACCCCATCATTTGAAATGTGCTGGTGGACAAGCAGGCTGGGATTTTTGTATGTATTTATAATACACATTTGCTTACAGCTGGTCAATCTTACTACATGTGTGGACGAAATTTACAAAATATTTCTACTCCTCCACCTCCCTGTAGAAATAGCTAACCTAGGGCTTTCCTTGTTTAGTCAGGCCACCCACAGCCAGTCCTCTCCCGACAAGTTGTGCTCAACTTAGTTTAAAGGTCTACTCACATTGGTAGGCAAAGACAAAACCTGTGCAGCTACTGCACAGATATAAAATAATTCTGCTAAAAGATCTGCCATACTTGCACCTTTTGTGTGTCTGTATTTAGCTCTACAGGGTCACACAATCTGAAGGTCTCGGTCCCCCAAACAAGGGTAGAGTGGCTCAGCAGGCAAGCATTCATTTGCACGTGGTTTACTTTGAAAACTTCACTGTTCGCTAACCTTTCCCACCCTCATACAAGAAGCAGAAACATGAGCACAGGAAACTCCACAAGCAGATAAGGCCTCATGCCATTTTTCTAATGGCTCCTCCCACCAGTGGATCCTTCTCATTTGCAACTTTCTATTGTCAGAAAACTTGGTAACACATTAAAGACCCTCCTTATTGGCCAAGCAATATAATTTACTAGTAAAATTAACCATAGAAGCCATAAAGAGCTGGAAACCAATACATGTAATCAAAACCCTATCTAGTGTGTGTGTATATATATATATATATACACACACACACACACACACACGTGGTCCTAATTAAACTGCTTGATATGCTAATACCAGTTACTAAAGTACAGTCACGACATCCGACACCTTCTGGGTGGCAGATAATTAACACTTAGTAAGGTATATAAAAGATGCGTTTCCAAGAGATATTTGAAATCACCAGTCAGACTACAATATGTTTAATACTGCACTTGAAAAACAAGCTTATATCTTAAAAGTAACAAGCAAGTTTATTTGGCATCTCAAAATACTCCAGGAGAGAAAAATCTAGTTATTATGAATTCCTCTGCTGCTTTTGTTTGCTTCGTTTTGGGATGATTTCGGGGTTTGTTTTGTTGTTGTTGTCGTGTCCCCCCCCCTTAATAGTTTATGAACAACAATTGCTCAAGGGTCAAACATGCCCTCACTGTAGTCCAGAAAGTAACTTGTACTTTTCAGAAGTTCTAACTGAAAGCTCTGCTAGGGGGGGAAAAAAAAAAGTTACCATTTTACCTCAGACTAAATCACAAAATCCTGGCTATTTTCCAGACTCTGGACTGGCTGCAGCTTCTAGATAAGCTGGCTGAATGGCTGGAATAAATGGTTTCTGCAGTGTACAGACCTGTGACCCAGAGCAATGTTGCTCTAAGGTGTTTGCTCCATCTATCCTACAAATATACATTTTTTTAATTGCTCATTGAGGAGAAAGGGGAAAAGAGTGTTTGTGCATCAAGTAAGTATATTTTCTGATTTAAAAGATACCAGAAAAAGTAGTGTTCAACTATACATATTTAATATTACAATGCTAAAGTCACCATAGATGGATATCACACAGCAAACAATTGAATGATTTCCACCTTTCAGGAAATTTTTTAGAACATAATCCACTTGCACATTAAAGCCTAAACATCACTTTAGAAGTACTTTGCTAGAATACATGGCATGAATTTTTTTTTTTTTTTTGAAGAGCCAAATAGTCCACTTCAAAAAGCTCTAGGTCCAGTGATCATACGCACTTAAATCAGAACAAACCCAGTCAATTCTATTTATAGAATCGAACTATTCTATTTATAGAATCAAATCTCTGCATTTCCAATGAATATTTTTCAGTTTCTTACAAATACACAGTGATTAATCTGTCAAAATGAGCTTTCAAACTTATTTTCATTCACATCTAGTTACAGAAAGTACAAGTTGGATATTAATACTTACCTACACTAAAAGTTTATAAAATTTAGAGGTACAAAATTTCTGTTTGAAGAGCAATGATCAGAGTAAAGAGGGATGTTTGCATACTTACATGAATTGGATTTCTAACTAGCTTTCTGCATTAGCTAAGGTTTCATAAAGTGAAGATTTCTGAACGCAACTTGACACTAAGCAGGAATTCAACAATTAAATTAATGGATTGGGGGTTTTGGGGGGGGGGTTGTTTTTACTTTGCATTAATCACTTTTCTAAATATAAACATTCAACAAATTACTACGTTCTACAGTACGCATTCTCAACATTTTTAATTTTACTAAGTACTTCTACCTTCATTTGCCGATTACTTTTGTCAAAAATCTCAAGGGCATACTGAATTTTAAACATCACTGGTTTTCCACTTTTTGAAATCATAATCTAACAAAACATTCAAGGTGGATGTCTCTAATTTAGCACATCTCTGACCAATACATTTACATTCGTAGTCGTTACGCATGCCATCTAGCTTGATGTGCTCATTAATAAATGAAAAACGTTCCATTGCATTATTGATTTTAGATACTTGGTGACTTTCTTCTCCGTGAAACTGTCAATGTCATAGCTTTATACTTCATTTTTTTTGTACTTCATAGACAGTCATTGCCAAATATTGCCACATAAATCTTATTCTTATATTTTCCAACATACTTGTTTGACACCAGTACAGAATTTACACTATTCAAGAAGAGTTTAGAAAGCAGTCTGCTCTTTTTCATCAAGACTTCCTGCTGTCAACAGCAACAACTGTGCAAGAAGTTACTTCTTCTTTGATTGCTGCACTGTCACTTACAATTAAATGGTTTTGCTATGCTTTAGCATTTTTTCTAGCACAGGGAGGATACATTATTCATATAACATAAACTACCCAAATATCCTTCAGCTGGTAGAACTGTGGAAGAAAGCTTACAAAGTGCAAATTTCATGTGATGGTTTCGTGATATTCACCCGTTTTGACAGCAGTACCGCTCCATATTTCAAATACTTCTATCTGCTTCACAGTGTAGTTTCAACAAATCAACACTAGGAAACTGAACTGGCTTGTCCAGAACCAGAAATACCTGGAAATAGCTTTTTACTCCTCAGAGCAATGCATGCTTCATCTTGAGACTCAGGACCTAGTTATTACACTTGCGCTGCCTGCATTGATGATCTTCAGGTCTCCTCATTCTGCCTTAATCTCTTGACCATGTGCACGGGTTGAGAACAGTACCAAGATAAATCCCTGAAAACACACACCAGCTATGACTAATTGCTGACACCTTCAGTTTGGCAATGAGTTTCCTTCTAAGACAATGGTAAAGCATAAGTGGTTCCTTTTTTTTTTGGGGGGGGGGGGGCAGAGCTTAACACACTTCACTGGCTTCAATTTTCAAACAAAAAAAAAATCCAAGTTCTTTCTCATTTCAGGTTTTAAATTTGGATTTGTTATGTATTTCTATTACTGTAAAAAGCATTGCACCAGCTGTTATGGGTAGAGTGAAAAAAGTTTCTGGAGGCTTGATATTTTCGTTTATCACATATATATGCAATATACATCTACACAGTAAACCAACTTTTGTATGGCTTTGAGTACTTCCCTAAGAAAGCATAAATTATTTTATTCCCTACTAACATTCCTTATAAAAAAAGTAAAACTTCACTTTCCATGTTTAACCAAAATCACTTTGGGTTCCAAAACTGAATTTTTTTACAGTTTGTTGAGTATAAAATAATGTCTAAATTTTAAGTCTTAATATAGAGTACTCAGCAAACTCTTTGTATTCATGTCTTTAAAACACATTTGTATGGAAAATATTATAGGTCTCATTTTTAAAACAAACTGCTTGAATAATTGTGAGCTTTATGCAAGGTGGGTAATTCTGCTTTCTTACTTCATTCTGTGTGAAGAGAATGACAGACCATTCTGCTCAAGTACACCATGTTCTCACTATTATTTCAATCCAAATGTATTCCGAAAGTACTGGGAATGGATTCTGGACCAGAAACTACTATTTTTCTGCAGTAGAATGTAGAGATTCCAGATTAACCCCAAACCAAAGAGCAACTTGGTTCTAGTTCTGCAATTAGCCTACTATCTTTCAGGTAGTTTTATAGCTCAATCTTCAACTGGTCTGCTAAGCTCACATTTTAACTCTGTAACACAGATGTCCTCTCCTCTGTGCAGCACTGGCTAATTTATTAATACTGTTGAACACATATTTCAGAAACATAGTCTAAATGACTGAATAAAAGAGAGACGAAATACAAAAAACCAAGCGACATTACTACGATCATAAAAAAAAAAAACACAACAAAGCAGAATCAGGAATAAATCCTGCGTTGTTTGAATTCTTTGTTTGTGTACTATTTGATATTTTTCCTGTACCGTATTATTCTCTTAAAAGATTAAAATGCCTGCAGTTCTTTATGCAGTTAATTCTATCCAGGGTGGTTTTCTGAATGGAAGTGCAGAAGGAGAACATACAGAATTAAACAGGTGAAAATAAAACTGGCTGGCCAGCCTTCTATTATTTCTCATATATGAATCTGAAAGCCTAAGTACATTTTACATTAATAGTGTTCTTACAGTAAAATTAAAGCTAATGTGGAAGATGTAAACAAGAGGAAATGACACATGGAAAGCCAAAGAATCAGGAGATGCCACCAGAGAATCACAGCAGATGTATTACTGAACACTTGCAGTACTTCCAATGTTACCAAAACAACACAAGGACCTGAACTGTTTCAATTCAATTTCCTAGCATCATTTCACCAATTCAAATGAGTCAAGTTGCTTAAGCTTTCAGTGAGGGCCCTAAATATACTCGGCCTTATAACTAAGTCACAAACATACTTTCAGAGAACTACATTACTTACAGAAACCACTTGTATTAATATCTTTGAAGAAAAGGAAGGAAAAAAATTCAGCTTTCAGGGATCATTATCTTTGTTAGCCATTCATTATATACGAATTCCTTAGCAACAAAAACCCTCTAGACAGCAAACCCTCCATCCACACAGCAAACAAGCTCCCTCCAAACAAACCCCGAAAGGCCACAAACAACACAAACCCATCCAAAGAGAGAGGAAAAAAAAAAAGACAACCACAAACAAACAAAAAACCCAACCAACCAGACAAAAAACCACCCACTGGCAAACCTGCCAAAAAACCCCCACTCACCCACCAGAGAATAAGCTTCTGCCAGGTTTTGGGGGTTTGTGTTTTTTTTGTTTGTTTTTTTGTTTGTTTGTTTTTTTGTTTGGGTTTTTTGTGGTGTTTTTTTTGTGTGTGTGTGTTGGTTTTTTTTTTCTATTATGAAGTGAACACATTTTCATCCCAAGAAAGTTCATTAACCCAGAAAAAATTCCTTCTTTTGTTTAGGAAAAAATATCTTAATAGTAACTAGGAAACACTTCTGTGAAAAGGAGCAAGACTTATTCAACCAAATGACTAAGCACTAAGTGAAAAGGAGGAAGGCATCTTGGAAAAAGCTGTTTATCTACAACACTCCTCTCTCTTGGCAAGTCAGAATCCCTATTTAAACTTTCATTACCTTCATAGCATATATCTGGAAACAGTTAATTTGATAATTGAGCCCTTTTTCTTGCCCTCTCTCCAAAACTGGTTGATTATTTAAGAAACGTAGGAACAGAAGAATATGATGCATGTTATTTGCAAAAGTCAATCTGTTCTACAACTTTGACGGGAATAGGATTAAAGCTGACCCACTTTTGCAATGAAGGAAAGCAGCACTGATACATTTCTACACCATGGCAACCATAATCTGCATTACCTACTTATGAAAAAACACAATACCAAGTACCCATCAAAAATTAATAATCTTATTAATATATGATTAATAAAGATGCTTTCTAATGCATACAAAACTTCTGCACATCAATCCTCGCTTTCAGGTCACTATCTCTACTCCCATTACAGATAAGAGCATTAACAAAACCTTGCAAGGGGAGCTAATCAACACAGTTAACAACTGTTCAAATAGTTCAAACAATGATTTTTTTTTTAATTCTCAACACAAATGTTTCAATATGGACAATTTCATAGACAAAATTAAGGGTATATATTTAGTCCAAAGCAGAAGAAAAATTAATACCCACCCCCACACCTCCCCTCCTGCCGCCCAATTTATTATTAAAAACAGCAGCTAAATTCACTGTGGAACAGAAAGAGCAACATTTTGGTTCGAGACAAGTGAGGTACTGACCAAAATAACCAAGCATCCAACAGCGACAAATAGAACTTCAAATCTTTATGTAGTCTTCATATTTTCTCTCTTCAATGTTTAAGTACTCTCCATAATTTCTCTTCAAGAATTTGCATATATTTAATCCTTTCTCCTCTAGTATAAATACATTTAGTAAAACACGTTCCTAGAAATGACAAAAATCATCTCTTCTGTTGCCTCTGACACAAATGCTTGAAAGATAGGAGTCCACTATGAAATGGGGGAGAGTAAAAATAACATCCGAGTAATTCATTCTCATAAATATGAGTCTACTAGTCTAAATCAAATTTCAAAGTAAGGCATGCTCTCATGGTATCCTTCAAAGACTACAATCTTGAGAATTGCTTAATTATCAGAATTCATTAAACAAAAATTGCCTGATACACACACATTTACATCTAGCAAGTTGCTTCAGCTTGATGCTGAAGAGGCAGGCAATGTAACTGCTTAGTCAATACCAAATATAGCATGGCAATGATGTGACTTTAAACCTGAGGATTAGTTTATCCTTGTGCACATAAGCCGAAATCATTATGTTCGGTATTAAATGGCACAATGATAAATACATATTAATGTTCTGAAGATTTGTTCTCCCTGGCTCTTGGGTGGTTAACAGATTTAGTAGAAAATCAACATTAAATATTGTGACACATTTAGTCACATTCATTTGCAACCCTCCTGTACCATTTATGTGACCTACCATACAGTACCACAGTACTTAATACTACTAGGTGAGAGGCAGTACAGAACAGGGCTAAAGGAAGATGCCACAGCTACTGAGACAGGCAGGCATTTATGGTAAAGCTATAGTACAAATTCCAATGCATATTTATGTGAGAATGGATCTACATAAAGCTTTTCTAAAGAGAACTTACTAAAATCTAGATCTTAAAATCTTAACTAGATCTTAATAAAATGCAGACGACTAACTCTTTCAATTATTTTTTGATTCTCAGACAATGTTGACATTATTCCTAAAGGATCCTTAGTACAAAGGAATCGTATGAAGCATAAGGAATGTACTTTTGCACTTCACTTTTTTTTTATACCTTTTATTAATGGTATTTACTTTTAACAGTCTAGAGGAACTACACGTGCACATCACATAACATTCCTATACAATAGCATGAATAGAACAAGAGTCAAACAAAATTCGAAGTCAACGTTGAAATAGTTCTAGAAAAAAGTTCTAATTAATTTTATCTTGACTACAGCATATCAAGTTATAAGTGACCTAAAACTGTACAAATAGCTTGCAGTACACTTCATGATTTATAAGGCATCTTTGACATTAAAAAACCCTGAAGGATGTTAATTCATGCCATAGTTTCTACAGACGCAAACTTCTTACTCTCTGTAAAATTCCACATTGACTATTCAAGGCCAAACCCAGGAAAAGAAATAAAACATCAATTAGACATTTTATGATTAATCATTTCGATTAATGATTCTATGAATTGTCAAAAAATTGTCAGAACCATCCAATCTGCCGGTTGCCTTCATCTGTGGTTTCTACGTGCTTGTCTACATATACCATTGCTCCTGCCTGGACTTCCGTCTTTTGTGTTATGTGAGCCCTTCAATGGTGTTGATTAAGGTTGTAAAAGCAGGCTTTCCTCATTATGCTTAACTAGCAAAAAACTTAACAGAAGCATTCACAAGAGAAACAGACAACTGGCAGAAGAAGAAGGCAGTCAGGTTTATAGAATAAAGAAAAGAAATATGCAGTGAAAATAACAAGAGCCTGAACAAACCTTTACCTACGTTAAAAGTAGCAGCAACAGAAGACCGTCATTAGACATCAGCAGCACACAAGTACCAGTACCTCTCCGAGGTATTACAGAATCCCATCAATACTCATATCATGAGATTATCTATCACACTTTGGAATACAGGAAATGGACTTGCATTTATACATATAGAATTTTTCAACTATTATTCTGTTCTTATGCAGAAAAAAGCTATTTCATCATCATTCCTGTTATCAATAAAAGTTCATTTGCTCTGTTTCCTGCTTGTATGTACTCTAAAGTCTGCAATATAAAATTTGAACCCTGTTCCTGAAATGTGGTTGACCCACGTAAACGATTTGAAAGAGTCCTACCTTCCCTAATTTGTCCTCTTCCACGCACTAGTGGAGTCTCCAGCCTAATTCAGATCTCTTGGGATCCCTAGTAATGCACGCGTTCACAGTACCAACCTACCGTGCTGTCCAGAGCCTCCGCAGTCCCATACACTCCAACCATCTCTCACTTCTACCTTCTCCGTCACAGGCACGTGCGAGGACCCTCAGGGAGAGCTGAAAGCTTGTTTCCACTATGTCCATTTATTTCTCAGAGGTAGTAAGACCCGTTTATTTAACACGCCACCATCACTCCACTTTTCTCCATGCAGGAAATGTACAAGTACATTTACATTTCAGACAAGAGAAAACCATTCGTATTAGGGCTTCTTTCCTTCTGACCACATTATGATAATTCGTACTCATTCTCTGCTGCAAATGTTCATGGAGAATACATTTTATATTTATTTCCTCTGTGAATTTTGTTTTACATAAGCAATAGTACTAGTAAAAATAGTTCCAAAATAATAATAATAATAATAATAATAATAATAATAATAATAATAATAATAATAAAGGATCATCAATAATTGTGATCAAGGAAAATTAAATAAACAACTTATATAATTATGTGTGTGGTTTAGGGGCTGTGTCCATCCGTAAATGAAACCACAGAGAGTAAAAATCATATTGAAAATATCTGTATTTATCATTTCTTACTGATGCAAAGGAGGAGTATTCTTATTTGATATATTGCAGGTGCCAGTCAAGTTCTCCTACCGGGAGCTGAAATCAAGTTAGATCTTCCTCCCACTGTTCCCCAAAGCCTATTATGAATCTTGTACAGAAATGTGTGAGGCCAAGTCAGTCTCAATGACATGATTTGAACACCTTTGATCACAATATAAGTGACTTTGCAATTGCAGTTAGGAAAAAGTCCTTTCAAATGCTTCGACAGTCAGTGGAAGAGGCCACAGAGAATAATGCACTGAAAAAAAAGAGAATGCAATCCTCTCTCCTTTAACTCTATGAGCCACCAAATCTGTTACATGTGACTAAATTCCTAAAGAGCAGACACAGAAGACCGTGGTTAGGTCCCAAACAGAAAGTTTATTTTTAAGGTCATTTATCACTCACTAAAATTAGTCTTCCTTGAAGTTAGTGTTTTCCAGTAGATAAAACCAAGCAAACTGTCACTAGTATGGGATGTTACTATCACTCTCTACCTGTTTTCTAAAGCTACAATAATAAGGTTTCATAGAAGTATGACAGGCAATGAAATTGTATTTACTATTTGTTTTACTTGCTAGTGTTCCTATCAATAAAGAGCAATCCTTTCAGAACAGTCATCTGGTATACTTGTATCCAACAGATTATTTTTAAGAACCGTGCACATTTTAAAGATACAGAAACAATCTATACTAGCTTTAATTGTTTTATATTTCTTAATTCACTAGACGTTCACTTTAGAGTATTCATGCTAGACATACATCAAAGTTTTGATCAGCACTAAAAAGCCACCTACACTGTTCAGTAAAAGATAACTATCAATTTCAATTGGTTGAAACAATTTTTTTTTTTCTAAAATGGGAACACAGTTTCTGAAAAGGAGAAAACAAATCAATTTCTTTTTAGTCAATAATATAGGTGGATACAATAGATTTAGGCACACACTTAAGATACCAAGTAAAACCAACAAAACAGATTATTCTGCTATACTGTGTACTCTATTGATGAAAGGAAGTTGAATCAACAATCAAGTACTTCTCCTCGCCACGAATTCTTAACCTGAAGTCTTACCTCAATTTGACTATAATTTTATAGCCAAACCCCTGCCCAATTATCAGCTGGATACCTTTGTGACAAAATAGGTTTGTCTGTAACATGTATGATATTGCACAATATCATTTAAATCTGCACTGAAATGGAAAGCAGCAAGAAAGTCTGATTCATACAGTCCTTTAAGTAGTGACTATATATTTCTACTGAACAAATATAACTCATTGATCTAATGGCATATTAGTTGAGAAAATACAAATACATTTTCCTTAATGTTTTTTTCAAGCCAGATTTAACTACCGCTCTGACTTGCATCTGGAAAGAAAGAGATGAAAAATAGTTTTGATGTGACATTATAAAATAACAGAGAGGGAACAAATGACTCATGCTTAGTCATTCCTTTATTACCATTGGATGGATATCTACGTCATGATTTTAAATTCGTAAGAAACAGAGTTATTCCACTCACTAGAAAAAAAAAATTCCAATTACTTGCACTGCACATAGTAAATCCAAAGCTAATTTGCTAACATCAAAGATCATTAACCATATGTCAAGTCCAAAACCAAAGGGCTCCTAATTAATGCCAAAAACCTGAGAAAGCAGGTCTGAACTACTCTTCTGTACGATAGCAGCCTGAAAAATCACAGTGCATAATTCTGCTTTTGTCACTCAGTTTTTCCATTTATTTGTTGCCGGAGAAGCCATTTAATGTGCGCTGTTGCATATGCAACATTAATAGTAATCGAACTAGAAAATATAGCTTTTCTGACCGCTGGCTATTTTGTTGGGTTCTATCTGCATTAAAATCAACCAGGAGAGTGGGCGATTTAAAAATTGTTGGATTCCTGAGTTTAAAAGGCAGACTTTTCCATAGCGAACTCACTTAAAAGTCTTACCCCATCCTCATTACTGCACAAATTTTGTGCAGGTTAAATGCACAGCACAAGTAGAAGTTTGACAGATTCGTGATTTTTTTTTCCCCTCAACCTGATGTCTGTAACAATTTCACAGGTCTAAATCTATACTGTTAATGAAAAATTATACAGGCTATATTTGTAAATTTGACAATTGCATCTGCAGACCTTTTTAGTTAGTATGTTGTCAATTATTTTTTTTTATTTCAAACAGTAAGGTTTCTCATCTAACACTAATTTCTGAAGTATATTTACTGTTGTTTTTTTAAATAAATAACTTCATAAAAGTTTGTAGCCAAACTACAACATGGTAGAGGTTACACGTATAAAAGACTAAAGTGAATTTTGTGTTTCCATCAGCAGGAGATATGTATTAAGTCACAAATGCCACAATATGGAAACATCAACCATTTGGTTATCATTGTAGTATCAAAATGAAGTAAAAATAAAAAAGAATTATGTTTTTTAAACTGTAAGGTTTCTAAACAACACTTTACGAACATATTTCACATCATTCTACAGCACACAGAACTACATGTGATATGAAAATTCTCGATCTCTCCCCTATGGAACCAGAATAAATACCAGTTTCCAAAGAGTTTATTAGACAGATTTTATCATTTAAGAGATACAGAGAAGGAGAGGTACTTCCTACCATCTTTTTATCACCATAAAACTGAGTAACAGAGAAGGTAATCTGCCCACAGTCATAGATAGCATCTCTTAAAAAGGAAAAGTTACATTTGGTCAGGATTTTTAGCAGAGGATTGCTCAGATAAGCCTGGAAACAATCTCAAATTGCTACATACTACAGAAAGAACAGACAAAAGAGTTAAGATAAGTTTCTCCAGTTCAAGAACATGATTATTTTCTTAATAACATGAGTAAAAATAAACCTTTATTTCAGCAAATCTGATCTCTGCCTGCTCAGAGACTACATACAACTAGTAGCCAAAAAAACCCAGCAAGACTCCAAATAGCCAAATTCCTCTTGATGCCATCATCTTCAGAAAACATCTTATGAGCTAGGTATAACGGGAGACAGATCTTTGAGATAAGTCTACTCTTGTTTAAGGTACAAGTAATTCAAGCCAGTTGAATTACAAGTAAGACCTGCTATACCTCTCTTTTTGAGTCACTTGGATGATACTCTGCCTCAATCAGATATGCTCACACTGTGTAGGTAACACTGGGACCTCACATCAACAGTTATCAAGGGTGATGGCACCTTTCTAATGTTTGCCCTCAAGGGTCCCCAGGCTGCTTGAACTACTAACCCCAGGTAAAGAATTTTTTTTTTTTTTCATTTTCACTAGGAGTGGTTGCAAACATCTTCACTTTGAACTCTGCTACCATAACTGGGATTACCCTAACTGTGCTAGGACTCTTACATGTGATAAAGTTTACATTTCACCTTTCCTCATGACTTGCATCATAGTGCAGTTAAACATTAATTTGCATAGTAGTACTTCTAATTATTACCTACGTGCTTGCTTTTCTGTTAATATCAAACACAATCATACTTCGCTGGTTTTGAAACCACATCTTAAAATACTTTTTCTTTGAACATTCCCTTAGGGATTACTTATGTATAAACCCCCAACTTCCTAGAATACCTAGATGTTAATTCTTCATCAACTTTCCTGTTGAGAAGTCTAATGTCACTGTCTGAAATGTAACTCGGTCACAGAAGCTGAAACCTTGTTTTGTCTTCAGCAAAACAAGAAACAAGCTTCTCTTTTGCTATTACTCTCAAGTGTTGTCAGGAAGGATTCATCCAATAAACGTTTACACACAGTTCTTGATAATAGGACCAAGTTCTGATTTCAGTCAAGTAAATTGCATGGTTTCTTTCCAATTTCAAGCAAGACCAACATTCAGTCCACAAAATAGAAAATTGAAGTATTATACCGTATTAGCGTAGGTTTGTTATTCTTGTTGTTTTTACTGATGCCTATATGGGGGCTTATATCAGAGGCTTAAGTGTCTCTCTAAAAACTGTTAAGATTCAAAGCATTACTCATTACTGCTCTTCCAAAGCTTTTGGTTTGTTTGGGTTTTTGGGGGTGTGTGGTTTTTTTCAGGAAATAAGGTACCCACTATTACCAAGTCAAGTAATCATGCAACAGAAAAGAAACAAGTGATGAAGTCTTAAAAGTTGTACCAATATGATAGTTTAACACGTCATGATCTTCTGTTTCTGTAGTAACAACAAAAATGTTTCACCATAGGGCCTATAAAGAGAAAATTAAAGAATGTAGTACAACTGGAACACCTCGCTTTAAAAGTACAAACAGATCATATTTAACAAACTAAGAGGAACAAAGCCACGTTCAATACAGGATCGGGTCCCATCTTTTCTCCTAGGCTTTCTTAATCACATTTATTTTATATTTCCAATTTTCCATTACAAAATTGAGACCATCTCTTGTTTAATGAAATATTGAATTGTTAGCAATCAAGTACAGAAAGCTTGACAAGAAAGGTGGTGTGTTTGGGGTTTTTTTGTTTGGTTGGTTTTTTATAATGGGCTCACAACAGCTTAAAAGAAATATGATTTTTAACTACAAAACTCCAGGGATAATTTTGAAATAATGTAAGCAGCAGTTTAATACGTTACCAATCTCTACAAATACACTAGCTAAGTAAAAATAATTACTTAATTTTCATTCACAACAGGATTCTTTCTAACACAGTATTCTGTCCTGAAAATTATATGCTTAACCTAAAATGTCTTTAAGTTCCAACTGATGAGTTGCAGAATATTTACATGATGTCACCATGTGTTAACTGATGCAAAATTGCTTCCTTTGTGAGAAATATTTACCACGTTTTTTCATTAAAGAATTCAACAGTAACCTATTACCACTGAATTTCAGCAGAAGCTATGTTTCACTAAAACGTGTTGTGCATTAGCGTTTTATAAAGGCACATATTCTCAAACTTTCAATCCACTGATGTAAACTGGAGGCTGCAGGAATGAACTAGTAAACAATCAAACATTTGTGAATGATTGGAAGAGGTGGGCACCAGCCCTTCCTGGGTTTTACACCAGGCTGCAAGTCACTGTATGTCATTATGCCTCAGCTTCCTGTTGAATCTCCAAAAAGAAATACCTCAAGAGAAAAAATCCTTAGGGCTGAAGGAAAAAAGCCTTTTGTTTTGAAATGTAAGTTAGCTGCTATTTCATTATCCCCTACTTCACTGAAATGAGATTATCAAAACTTGGAAAAGCTAACTATTGATTTTTCATTTAAAAAAACCTCTGGTTATTCAGAGTTAAACATCATAACCCTGTAACATAAATTATGATCCAAAGCTATAAATACGACACTATCTCGTGTATATATAAAATGACATAGAGACAAAGATGAGGTAAGTAGTATATATTTCAGGAAGATCCACATAATTTCAATCTAAAGTCTACTAATGTTCTTCAGGAAGAACAAGGGCAATTCAAAATGTATTTCAGTTCTCTCCTACAATTCTTCTTCGTAACTCAAAGGAAACACTCCTTGAGGAATGCTGTTCTTAAGGAATAGCTAGTGACTATATTTATACTACATTTTATACTTGCAAAATACAAGATTTTTAATACTGTTAAAATTTTTAAGTTAGTAATATTCATTTCTGCCCACCCAGCCCCCAGAATAAGTCTTGACTGACCAGTATTTAAAAAACTTATTGGTTGGAGACCACAGTTTGTTTTCAGTGTTTGCAATTTTTTACTTTATATGATAGAAGTATTAACCCTAATGTGCTCAGGCCCTCACGAGGAAGGCCCCAGAAAAGCGCCAGGTAACTGGTTGTACTTCCATCAGCGTCAACAGCAACACTTTCCATTATTTTAGCTGAGCATAGTTAGGGCATTATAAAGATGGAGAAACAGGTTTTCTTGGAAATACTTTGTACAAATACACATCGGTACCTGAAAGGCACCATTTCAGCCATACCATTTCCCCTACTACACTCTCCAAAAAACGTTGACTCAACTGGTGCAAAGGCTTTCTGGCAAGGACTATATCCAACGTAAAACTATGCCCTTCAATTATAGCACAGGCTTTCACGACAAAGTAATTGAAGTGTAACAGCTTCTCTAATGTTTTGTCACAGTGGGCTTCTGAGTTGGATTGGGGGGGGGCGAGGGGGTGCAAGGGTAGAGGGGGACTGCAGCTGGAGTGGGTTTTGCCTTTAGCATAATGCTGAAAAACACAATAGGCAGGCAAATATACACTGACCACCTTCAGCCAAGCAAAAAAAACTTCTTGGTTTCACCCAGGCAGGGATTACAGCGACAGTACTGCCAACTGTTGAAAATGTCATAGAGTAACAACTACCCCAAACTGATATTTTCTGTAGGTTTGATTCAAGATCCATCTAAAATGCAGCATCTCTGCTCCTCGGTTAATTTCTGCAGATCATATCTCCCTAATGTTTTTATCTCAAAAGACGAGGACATGGTTTTCTTTTTTTCTGCTTCTAAATAGCATAACTTTTGATGCCTGACTCTCTACAATTTTGGCTCATTATCCTCCAAAACACAGCTCTAATGAAAATGCTCAGATTATTCTGTCAGCATTTACCAAAAACATTTAGAAATGTCATTTCCTAAGGCCAGTGGAATAATCCAAGAGGAAAACTAGGATTATTTTTATCAGCACATCCCTCTCTATCATAAAAATGCTGAGTCCATCATTTCCATCACACGTTCTGCTCATCCAAAACCTTTCTCCCTCATCCTCTTTCCATAAATTCCCTTCGAGGGAAAAATAGCACTATGACATTAAGTGCCATAAGCATAACAGGGATTCCAGTGCAGACAGACAGACTTAAGACCATCTGACAAGTTGAAGCACAGCAAAATAAATATATGGGTACAAGATCCAGTTCCCTTGGATCAGTAGTATTTGCATGACTGATCCTGGGTTGATATCCATCCAGACAGTGCTCTATAGCTAAGACAAGTACATTTCTGACCTAGTATTTCAATACTAGTAAGGTAAAGTATAAGCAAGTAGAAAACTGGGTCTTCCTGCCATTTTACTGGAAAACTCAAGGCATTTATATTCCTTCACTATTTGAATGAAACACATGCATACGACTCTATCTTTCAATTCTTCCTCTATCTTATTTCTGTGACTCTTCCTATAGATTTTATGGTCAGTCTCAAAGGAAACTCCAAAACTATAACACAGTCTTTTACAAAGTCACTTGTTTCCAGATCTCTCTTTTTCTGACAAGCGATGTTCCTCTTCATCCTTCACTACTTATCAGTTCCTCCAGAAGTGCTACTGCACTTTGTCTCTGTTACCTGCTGGAGATCGTGCCACTGCAAGACAACAGCTGTATTTCTACAAGTTACATTTTCAGCATCACTTCTTTCTCCAGACAGCGTTTGAGCAGGTCTTTCACACCCACCGTGACAATCTCCAAATGAACAGGTCCTAGACATGCTGCTTCTCTCCAGAGCCGCATAAACCATCCAGCTTAAACCATGGGAGAGCAACAAACAGGACACATTTCTTTGCAGCCCCATTGTTTCAGATGTACTTTGTTTACCAAGTTCTTCAACAATTCATGCTTCAGCTCATGGAGGAATTAAAATCCAAAGTTACAGTCTTGGCTTCGGAGAAAAACATTTGTTGCTTTCTTACTACAGTGTGTCTAACATATGTTAGTCAGCTAGTGAAACCGTATGAATCTTTCCTGACACTCGTATTTAATATATATGACATCACCAAGTATCATCTCACTGTTAGACTGAGATTGAAATCTCTTTTCTCTTATTCTATTACCTGCCTTCTCTCCTCCTCTTTCCTGAAGCTGATTTTATATCCCTTTCCTTTTATCCTATCATGAAAGCTTAACCAGAAATATTTTCGACTCAGTTCCCTGAATGTAAGATAATTTAATGATGCAGTTCTTTCCTGTGCATTTCCAAGATCCATGGACTTGAAGCATACGATACTGCCTACTACATTGGGGTGGGGGGGGGGAAGGCACAGAAATAAAAAAACAACAACAAAAAAAAACCCAAACCAACCCAAGCTTTCCTCCTAGCCAAAGCTAGGTTTTAAGGCAAAGGCATGCACCCTGAATCTGAGCGAGAGCTCGGCAAGGGCCACAAGGTAGCACAAAAGTGGTACTGCAGTACTGTTGCACTGTAGCATTTTTACTGTGTACTATGTCTCAACTACCTCCATCCCACCTTATATACCCCCTCAAGCGCTGCATCTTACATCTGCATTCCACTATCCCTGATATATCTGTATACATTCTGAACTTCTAGGGGAAGTCTGAGAATTGTTATTTTCACAGGACAACACAAAGCCATGTTTTTAATTAGAAGAGTATGCTCCCTTTCCTGACCCTCAAAGGACAGGCATAGTAACAATTACATCAGACTGAAAACTAACACAGCATCAGTTATAACATTACCAACAAACAAAACAAAAAAAAAAAAAAAAAGGCACAAGCCAACTGATAGCAATACCTATAAGCTTAAGCATGTACAATTCACTCAAAAAGAAACACACGCTATTAGCTCCTCTAAACAGGAACTAAGTGAATACAAAGGAAAAAAGATAGCAAACCTAAAAGATACAAGTCTTAAGAGAGATCTTACTGGTCACCAGAGTGTGGGTGTAAAACAGTATGGGGTAAAACAGAGCCTCGCTTCTAGCTTCAAACCGTGTTCAATACAGAGCCCTACAGACCTGCTTGTTTAGTCACTGCCTCATTGGCAGCAAACACTAAGCATTCCATGTAAAGTAAGTTCAGAAAACATCAAAGATTATGTTCTCGTGCTGAATATATTAAAAACACTAACAGCAATAGCAGATTATAAAGTAAATTACTTTATTTCAAAACCTTCATACCATTTGCTAGAATAAACAGAAATGGCTTTTCACCCAAATCACCTTAAAGCTGTCAAGATAAATACTCGCTCCTAGTGCTCTCCGCCATCTTCACCACTGATTTAGCAGCAGGGAATAATACTGACAGCCTAATCATGTTTCCAGATTTTACAAATACTTGAGCAGGTAAAGGAAAAAAAAAGCATCACCCACAAAAGCAGACTCAGCTACTACTGTTTACTTAAACTAACAGCCTACTCTTAGCACAAATTTTCTGTATTAGTGAAAGATAGTGAGCAATTAGGAGGAGATGTATTATCCCACGAACACCCGATTTTCTCTTCTCCACCTCCATGTCTTCTGCCTGCTGCAGAAGAAATATGGAACCTTTCGGAAGTAGCTGTGCAGGTAAGGAAGAAGGCAGGTAGACACTAGACTGATCAGTATCACACAAAGCAAATACAGCCTGGAAGGATGGAAAACTGCACACAGGCTAGAACATATTCCTGCATAAGGTGTCTGGAGAGAGCTCTATTTTCTATGCTGCAGTTATCTCAAAGGGGCTAGTTTAAGTTTTGGCAACAAGAGGTCATCTAATATTATTATTTTTCATGTTTGACATTAAACACAGGCTGTTCTTACACAGCTCAGCCTAAGAATCAAGTCTTAAATACCGATTTGGATCAAAATGTTGAAATTGCTAATTGAACTGGCAAAGATACAATGCTCACAATTAAAAGATGTCTCCATTTGGTTAGTGGCCAGATCCATAGCTGGTATAAAGTTGCAGATGCCAGCTGATGATCTGAGCCAGTTCCACTCTGAAACACAGTACTGCATTTCTTTCTTGTACATTGGAAAGGACTACAGTGATTCTTACATTGTGTAGTCACTGACCTCAGATAGTGGCTCTTAAATGGAGAGTATTGTTTTCTTCTTTTCTCAGTGGCACAGATCCAGCCACAATTTAGACATTAAAATATCCAGATTCAGTTCTCAACAGAGCCATCCTTCAGCTATGATGTACAACTCTTCCTGTTGATGTGCAATGTCCAATTACTTACAGATACACACTTTATTCTTTTGAGTTGCCTATTGAATTCTAAGATAAATTGAAATACAGCCTTGCCATGCCTGTATTCTTCACTTCACACATTAGAAGGCACATTAAGTTGATCGGTACTACTTTGTTGAGTGCTGGAACATTCTCTCAATCGTCATTTTCACTACTCATGTTATGCAGAGGACTAGCAATGTCCTATGAACCACTCTCGGTAGCAAACATTGAGAAAAAGAAAAGGAAAACAACTTTTAAAGCATAAAAGGCTTAAAATATTCAAGTGACAAACAAACTAGAGTTGTTAAAGATGTATCTGGGACACTATTGATTTCATAGGTGTCTCACAACTACTGTAATACCCATTCAATACCCATTGAGGGCACACGTTTCAGATAGTCAAATATATCACTCAGAAAATAAAAAGAAAACGCACAAACTGGAAAGCAGAATGCCTTTTATTTCACAGATGGCTCTCAGAGAAAGATAAAAGGAAGTTAAGTCAGACTACTTAGTATACCTGAGCACCCTTGTGTGTTTGGCAGCAGGATGCCATAAAGTTGGGACAGTGAGAACACATGGTTAACTCCTGTACTTTTTATTCAAATAGAAAGTTATAAAACTGCTGAAGAACAGTATCCTTCAGGATACCAAGCACATCAAAAGTAAAAGTGGAAGTGGGCAAAGCCTGAAAGACTACTCCCATAACACAAATGACAGTCACTCTGATATGTATACCAAGAGTCTACCTTTTCTCTTCAATAGCCCCAGAATCAAGTAAACAAGGTGCGTGAACTTTTTCCATAGGTCCTGAACAAAGAACAGCAGAGTTAATATGCTAGCAGGTTGTAAAACAAGAAACCTGTTGAACAAAAAAGGAAAGAGATCTGTATATTATGCATTCCACTTTTACTGTGGTTCCACAGACTTTAGAGTGAGTAGTAAATCAGGTGTGCATTAGCAAAAAAAGGCTTTAAAAAAAGAAATAAAAACTAGGATTCACTGTATGTCAGTATTCCAAGGACCTAAATCATGAAGCAAATTTAAGTAAAGCCTCATACTTATGTTCTTCTAGTGGGAGATAACTGAAAACAACAAGAATTAAAAAGCCAACCATCTTTCACACAAGAAGCCTTAACCCGGTGTCATGATTTAACCCCAGCCGGCAACTAAGCCCCACACAGCTGCTCGCTCACTCCCCCACGGTGGGATGGGGGAGAGAATGGGAAGAGTAAAAGTGAGAAAACTAGTGAGCTGAGATAGAAAGTTTAATAGGTAAAACAAAAGCCACGCACGCAAGCAAAGCAAAACAAGGAATTCATTCACTGCTTCCCATGGGCAGGCCGGTGTTCAGCCATCTCCAGGACAGCAGGGCTCCATCACGCCTAACGGTCACTTGGGAAGACAAATGCCATCACTCTGAATATCCCCCTCTTTGTTCTTCTTCTCTCAGCTTTATACGCTGAGCATGACTTCACGTGATCTGGAATATCCCTTGGGTCAGTCGGGGTCAGCTGTCCCAGCTGGGTCCCCTCCCAACTCCTTGTGCCCCCCCAGCCTGCTCGCTGGTGGGGTGAGGAGCAGAAAAGGCCTCGGCTCTGTGCAAGCACTGCTCAGCAATAACTGAAACATCCCTGTATTATCAACACTATTTTCAGCACAAATCCAAAACACAACACTATACCGGCTACTAGGGAGAAAATTAACTCTACCCCAGCTGCAATCAGGACTGTATCCATCTCTTATTCTATACTATTTACATCATGCCCAGGTCCCACACTCCGATACATCCCAATTAACCACCACAACCCTTCCCATCCTTTGATATAATACATAGATATCATTTCCCTAGCCTATGGACCACCCCTGTCAAATGTCTGTAAAATGTCCACAAACGTCCACCGAGTTCATTTAGCCCGTGAATTTGGGCTCCATCTGCTACGGCGGTCACTCAGGACAGCAGAGGTGGTGTGTTGCAGAGAGTTATTGGGCACTAAAGCCAGCTCAGGTCGGGTCACTGCTGCACTTGCACGGCTGCTTGTAAAGCTTTGTCGTCCATTGGTTCAGGTGGTTCCTACTCTAGTAATTGCTATAACATGCAATTCAAATCATGGGTTACAGAAGTTTAAAGGTACATCCATTACAGTCTTCACCCCTGGTCCCTTTGGACCAGACCAGCAAGTTTAACGCTGCAGTGAACTCCTCCTGTAGCCCCTGCTCTTGCTTGCACTTATCTACAGACTGCTGTCCCTTAGGGGTGGACCTGCTCCAAGCGGAGCCTTATCTATAAGCCACAGTCTCTTCAGGGGGATACTTGCTGCAGCAGAGACTTACCCACAGACACAATTGCTTTGAGGTGCTCCTGTTCCAGCAGGGCCATCTCCATGGGCCATAATGCCTTCATAGATATACCTGCTCCAGCGTGGCCTTACCCACAGCCACAGTCCTTTCAAAAGCAAACCGTCTCCAACGTGGCCTTACCCATGGCTGCAGTCCCTCCAGGGGTGTACCTGCTCCGTCGTGGGCTTATCCACGGCCGCACGCTTTGAAGTGCTCCAGCATGACCTCACGCACAGCCACCGATGCTTCAAAGTTGTACCTGCTGTGGCACAGACATAACCGCAGCCATGGACACTTCAAGAAGTACCTGCTCTGGGTTGGAGTTATTCACAGCCACGGATGTTTTGGGATGTCCTGCTCCCACGTGGGCTTATCCACAGATCACAGTCCCTTCCACTCAAGTTCACACTGGAGTTCCAGCCCGTCCAGTACAGCAGCAAAGAAACAGCAGCAGTGCCCTGGCCATCTGCCAGCCCAGGCACATCGCCATTGCTGTTATCAAAACGTTCCCAGGCACAGCAGAGTAAGATGATAAGCAGTACAGCAAGCAGTAAAAGCAAAAAGCAGCCACTGACAAGCACAAGACTAATATACAGTAAGGCAAGCAAGCCCCATGGCAAGCACAGGAGCCTGCCAATTAATGGCTAAGCAGCAATAACAACTATAAATTTGATCTAGCACGTTCCCATCGAACCTGTCGTTATCTTGAACCCTTTGAGCCCCACATTGGGCACCAAAAAGGGCTGTTGTGATTTAACCCCAGCCGGCAACTAAGCCCCACACAGCCACTCATTCACTCCCCCACGGTGGGATAGGGTAGAGAATCAGAAGGGTAAAAGGGAGAAAACTCGTGGGCTGAGGTAAAGACAGTTTAATAGGTAAAGCAAAAGCTGCGCACGCAAGCAAAGCAAAACAAGGACTTCATTCACCGCTTCCCATGGGCAGGCCGGTGTTCAGCCATCTGCACAAAAGCAGGACGACTAACGGTGACTTGGGAATACAAACGCCATCACTCCAAATGTCGCCCCTTCCTCCTTCTTCCCCCAGTTTTATATGCTGAGCATGACATCATATGGTCTGGAATATCCCTTAGTCAGTCGGGGTCAGCTGTCCCAGCTGTGTCCCCTCCCAACTCCTTGTGCCCCCCCCAGCCTACTCACTGGTGGGGTGGGGTGAGGGTCAGAAAAGGCCTCGGCTCTGTGTAAGCACTGCTCAGCAGTAGCGAAAACATCCCTGAATTACCAAGGCTGTTTTCAGCACAAGTCCAAAATGATAGCCCCATACTAGCAACCATGAAGAAAATTAACTCTATCTCAGCCAAAAGCAGGACACCCAGTGAGATTTTCTATTTTAGAGATATTAGATGTAAATATGAAAGGCTGATTTTTTTCTTCAGTTCTGTAACCATCTTCTCTGTAAATAAGAGAAGAATTCTCCATCCAAAAAATCTTTGAGTATTGTCTTGGTTCTGTCTTTGCTAAACTGAGTGCCAATTTCTTATTCTCTTTCTTGTTCTCTTTCTGTACATGCTAGGAGGATGACCCTGGGAGCTTTATATTATTCTAAGAGTCATGGTGATTCAGTGAACAGTATAATGACCCCACAGGTGTCAAATGGGTGGTTTTGTTAGTAATTACCGAAGGTGATGAAATAATTGATTTAAAGCTACAGTCTGCTAGGAGTTTTACTCCAGTGGAATCCTGCCAAGCCAGTTAATATTCCCAGGGCTACATTCCTGCTGAACAAGGCAAACTTCTATGACCTTGACCTATAGATACTGCAAAACAATAAAGTTTTAGCTTAAAGAAAACCACACCAAAATATTTTAGTCCATAGTCCTCCCTCATTAGTAAGATGCACTTCCAAATCTGTTGCTGTTGCTTATAACAGGAAAAGTTCCATATTGTTTGTTCCACAAGTATTTTGAAACCCGGTATCAAACTCAGCCTTACATACACTATAATACAGGCACTTTAGCTCCTCAAAATGGTTTCTGTATATAAAAGGAAGTCCTTTACTCAGTATCACAAAAATAGTAATTCAAACCAGAAGTGAGCAAAGGACTGGTGCAGTGTGAGCGTCTATAAACGGATCCGCTTAAGGCTGAAAGTTTCTTTACTCTGATTTCATAGAAGTATCCCATGGTCAGTGGGAAGAGGTCTACAGTTATGAACACAGTGGTCTTGCAAACATGGCCTGAAGTTTTAAAATGCCTAGGCAATTGTTAAGCCAACAAAGATTAAGGGTGAGACAGAACACATTTCTGACACTGTAATATCCATTTAAGCAATCACTTCATTTTTAAAGTATTTGTGAGTTGTTAGTTTTGTTTTATTTCTGTTTAAGATTAATCCTTAAAAAAATGTATCTTGATGTTCACTATGGATATATATATGTTTTCATATATTACTGAAGGAAGAACTCTCTTCTATTATTTCTTTTTCAACATCTGGAAGACAACTTCAGCTCCAAAAGCAACCTCCACTCCTTATACATGTTCTATGTTATAGAAACATACATTATACAGGTTTACCCAGGGAAAATTTCAGTTTAGTTTAGCCAGAAATATACCAAAACCACTAATTCATTTGGTTTTATACCATTAATTTTTTCCAATACTCCAGATGAAGCTGTAATGGAAATCCAGGTCTTCTGAGTATTTTAAGAAACAGGTATTTTCACAAGCATATTAAGAATGATCCTCGGACTAGTGCCAAGCTGAAAACACAACTCAAATGAAGCAGTAGTGACCCTAATCATCTCCAAAAACACCCATAGCTGCTTTTTATGAAGGCAGGATTTCATCCATTTTTCCACTTAAATCAAGTTTTATATCTTAATTCCCACACAGGCTTTTGGAGGAAGAGAATAAAGGAAAGCAAATGGAAAAATAAATCTTCCCACTCCTCCATACAGATAAAAATTTTAAGCCTAACACAGACCACTTCATCAATTCCAAATTATCTCAATTGAAAACGACGCTGAAGACATAGTAATGATAGTAAAAGAATGAACGCTGTTCTTTGCTCCAGCCACTTGTCTTGCAGAAGTTGGGACTACTATTGTTTGATACAAAAAGATCAGTATCTTCATAATCCCAGTGGTTTCTGTAAGTATATATCCTAATGGTTGACTGAAAGCTTCCATTACTCTCCTCCTTTGAGGAACGGTATGGTGTAACATGGGTCAAAAGGCTAAAGTACTGCAACAAGAAAATAATCATTAAAACATCCATTCAAAGACAGTGTTAGATCCTCAGCCGTTGTAAATCAACATAAATACCAAGATATTAATCACAGGAGGTTACTATTTCTACTATTTCTGTAATTATAGTGTGATTACAGCACAGTAAGAGCAGCAACTCTCAAGAAGGTAAATAAGTAGTGAAACACATATTAATTAAATATAGAGTTACCAGTATACAACAACTGATATCTGTTCAAAGGAGAATAGATTGCCTAAATTTTATTAACAATTTTTGCCCATAATACCATTGCCTTATCAGGTATGTAGTTCCATCTCTATGATCACAGATCACTTTTTTAATGCCTTGTCAACTCTGTATGTAAAAATTGTATGAAGACTAACATTTTCATTCATTATCAAAGATAATACAGAGACACCTTGAAGCCCAGCTACCTCAAGTAGCGTAAGCATGACTTTTTTTTTTTAATCTTTTGCCTCAACTTTTTTCTTTTTATTATTACTCAAAGGCAGATGCAGGATTCTGCTCATCCCACCTATTGGTCCAACCATGCTTGAAATCCAATTTTACAAGACTGGTCATTTTCAAAAGCGCGACTTACATTTTTAGCATGGATTTAGAAGTTATATGAAATGCTGCCAGCTCATAAAAGGATTTGAGGCCAGAAAAGGCTCAGATCTTTCTCTAAAGTACATTTGGAGGGGTACCTGCCATGCAAACTTTGCAAAAGCTTCAGAGCCAGTTAAGAACAGAGTATGCAAAAGCATCCACTGTTTCATGTACATAAGGGAATTGTTTGGAATAGCCCTCAGGATGTGTCAGATGCTGCCGCAACAGATTACACTGCTAACCCAGCCTAGCTAGGAAAAACGCACCAAGGTAACAGATTGCTGAGTAAGCATTTAACACAAATTTCTCAAGTTACTTTTTCAGTCTTGTTAGACCTGTGCCAAATGGCAGCAACTAATGGGCATTAGCAACATAAATATAATTTCTGTTGAAATACAAGGAATCTACAGAAAAAAATTACCTTTTTTACACTGAAGTGCAAGACTGTCAAACCAAAAGACTACAAAAGTGGAAGTTAGCAGAATAATTCCAGATTAATGTATTTGCCAGAAACAATGCTTGTTTCCAGTATAGTCTCTTGCATTTGAAGGAAGCTGCTGGATATAAAAAGCTAAATCCCAATGTTACCTGTAGAAATAATTTGATATTTTTATCTGCAAAAGTTGTATCCAAATTTGATGCCTTAGCTGTTGGGAAAAAAAAAAGAAATCAGCTGTTTTAAAGTATTTAATTCTATACAAGCAGAAGTACACATATCTATTCAAGCCACTGAGAAAAGATAGCCAAAAATCAATTTTTCATACTTCATTATGTGTCTACAACTAGAAATCCTTTACACAGAGGCACATACACTATACATATTTATGTATTTTCCCTTGAGTGAAAGAGATCTTTTTACATTCAAAAAATACACTAATGGAATTACGTACAGTTTTGCAGTCTTTAGTTTCTTTTTATCAACACCCACAACGATGGTTTGCCACCTACTCCAGATGAGGAGACTTTCCCACTACTGCGCTTTATCATTAAATTAACAAGAAACAGGTAAGAATTCTCTCCATCCTCATTAGCATGTGGTAAGTAGTGAGCGCTAAGGAGATTTACACACACACACACAATCTATGAAACAGAGTTATCTGTAGAACACTAAAAGATTTACCCTTAAGTTAGCATTAGGTGTACAACATTTATGAGGTTTAAAGTATATGGAGCATAGGTATCTGTAGCACAAGAGGAATCTGTTCTATTGCCCTAGAATTGAGGTGAAAGTGCTAGCTTTTTACTGCTTTCTTATTAGGAGACTTCTAACCATATTTTTAAATCATTTTTTAAGCTTTTATTTTACAGAATTAAGCCTACACCAATACCATATTAATTTCTAAGTCGTGAGCAGTAACAAGCAGAACAGAACAAGTCTCCTTCCCTCCAATGTTTTCTCACACTCTACATACATAGCTTTTTTTTTTTTTTTCATCTTTGTATAGAAAGAGTAGCACCTGGATGTAGCTAGCCCCTGCTAAAATACGGGTAAATAGATTATCTCTGGAATAGTATCAATGCTCCAACTTATTCATTCACCATGTAGTGTCCCTTTTTATCTACCTCCTTCTATCATATATCAAAATTAGTCTGTTTTCCCATCAGTCCCCTTTGATATCTTATCTTATCCTATTAGGTCCAAGAACAGCTACGGCAATTTCTCACATCTGACTCTGTGTAGTGAAACTTCTCAACAGCTTCCCTGCAAATCAGGTAGTTGGGGGGATTACTTGGATATGTATGTTTGCTTCCATCTCAGTCACCAACAGAACTGCTGAAAACATGTCTACTTTGTTGTCCAGATGGGTCCTTGCAAATATTCGCAAGAACAAAGATTCTGCTACCTGTCTGAATGTTCTTCTACAGGAATGGCTCAAGCTACCCCAAGGATCATTTCATTCCCTAGAATGTGGAAAGATTTAAGGCAGATGAAATGATTCCCTATTGCTTCTTCCAAGGTTTTTTCGTCTTCCTCTGGTAGCAACCGCTACCAACAGTACATTGTTCTACAGGTTTAATCCAGTGCGACAAAAGCTTCATGTTCCTGTACTGACTAAATGTTATTGGGAAAGGTTTTCCATCACACATAAAAGTACCATTTTAACATGTGATATAATCGTCAAGCTTAAGCAGCAAAGAAATATATGATGTCCCCACAGTAAAGAAGAGTGAATGCTATCATATTTAACCCTGACTGAAGTATCAATTTCTGTACATCACCTATTTGATGGAAATGGGTTAAACCTTTCAGATTATGTTTTATAAGCCAGTGATGGGAGATTCATCTCATACAAAGGGAACTTATATTTCCTAAACACTTAGTTCTGGTATACATGTCCTGTATTTCTTCCTAGCTATTTCAGAAGCTATTTAAATTTTGTCAGTCTACGAAAGTATGAAACAGGCAATACCACATACTATCGCATTAAAACAGAGAGAAATGCAAGTTTTTCTGAGCCCATTTAAGGAACTGATTAGTATTTCTTTAAAACAGATTTTACTATTTAGTTTTTACAGCATTTTAATTCTTTCTGCTTCCAGGAACAGATAACAATCTCCCTTGAGCCAAAAAAGCTCCAGCTGAGTAGAAATTAGGGAAGGAACTAGGATGTTTGAAACGGGGACAAAGAGAGAGGTATGAGTTAAAAAAAAAAGTATTAAATTAAACGTCTGCTTTCATAAGCTTTCCTGAGCCAAATACAGCACATCTGTGTATACTGAACAGCAGATAGTTGTTTTACAAGTAAATAAAAAAGCAACTGCAGAGAAGCCTCTATTCACTATCTATGCACTTGAGAAGTGTATTTTTTTCATACATCATTCATGTATGAATGCAGAGATTTCACAGAAAGCAGTATTTGAGACTGATTTTTCCACCAAATTAAATAGCATAGGCTACACTGACTGCAAAGTTAGAGATGCTTAACAAAGGAAACAGAAGGGAAGCAGCAACACTGCCGTGGGTTCTGACCCCCCCTCGCCCCTTTGTCATCTAGGCACCATGGTTACAGATTCATTTCCCAAGCCTTACCATTTGCATTAAGCCAAATAACCTTATTCCTCAACTGAGAGTGAAACAAAGCAAGCTGCAAGGCTAGACTTTCTAAAAGAGGTCAGGATGGATTGCTAACAATCATGACTATTTGGTATCCCCCATAGACATCAGCAGCTAAATAACAGTCTAATTTTCAAAGCATATAGCTCTTGTTTACGTTCAGATTTTCACAAGGTTAGTGCGGCAAACATGCTGGCCCCTTTTGAAATTCAAAAGGCATCAGATTAGACTCATTCAGCTCACTTAAAGAAAATCCACTGCAGATTATAGGTATTAAGCCTTTCTAAAATGTCTGGTCCCTTGGCAAGCCTTGGCTCCCTTCATGGAAGGAAGAAGAAAACAAAACCAACAAAAAAAACCCAGTGCCTATTTTCGGAGGAGCACGTGACAGGAACTTCTGTACTCTCTGTAGAATAGAGGGGTAGATCTGCAGGGGGGCTGACGGACTTTGCCAGTCACTAATAAATAGTAAGAATACAATGGTTATCTTGCATATTTTCACACAGAAAATAAGAATCAATCATCAACTGATTGGTTTCAGCAAAGCAGCTCAAAGGTTCAGCTACTTACTAAACACAGTTGTTTGATTTGCGCCCTGGCTGAGCTTCACCCCGTCCTGAAAAATATTTCTTTACAAAAAAGCTGTAAGTGAAGCAGTAGTAAAATTGATTTTATTTCTCCATTTTCAAGAGAGACATTCTCTCTGCACATTGAGCACACATTTCATTACACTGCAACAGGAGGAAGAAACTTCCTCAACAGACAATCTAATGCCACCCAGAGCACAGCTGCTTTTCAGTCTTGTCAGTTCAATTTTTCCGCACATATTTTTTCTTTTCACTTCCACATTTCAGTAAAATCTCACCTTTTTTTTTTTTTTTTTTTTTTCTTATTTGCTGCCACAGCCCAGCCTGAAACAAACATGACTGCAAAATCATTCAGACACGATGAGGACAGCGTACATAAGGTGGACACAGCATATTACTGGGCTTATTGTCACTCTAGGTCCCCTGGATGGCCAAGCAATTCTGAGGTACAAAGTCACAGCTCCTACTTCTGTAGTCATTCATATCAACAAAATCACAGAAACACCTGAAAAGCAGTATCAAGTATTGAGAATCCAACAACTATATAGTGCTAGTAAACAACCACATTTTGTTTACCACTTACAGCATTCGGTGATTTGTCTTCCCCTCCCCCCCAACTACCAAACCAAGTTTTATAAAGACCCATAACAGCTACTGAAAATACGTTAAAGCATTATACTGTAGTGAAATTACAGAGACTGTATCCCATCATAAACCCCTGTTTGCCTGTCCTTTCATAGAAGGTGTTTTGATGCTCTCCAAGCAAGAACATAGTAGCAAACCCACTGATAACACATCACTGGGTAACAGTGCAGTGGCCTGGAAGAAGTTTGTATGGAATAAGTTAGAAGGATGTTCTGCTGCAGCTCTGTCTCCAACGAAAAAGGGAAAGGTGTTAGTTCTGCGATTAGATGGGATTCAGCAAATATGCACTTGGTTTTCCAAGTACTGCAATTTGTCTGACAGTGGGTAAATCTGTTTTTCAACCAGCTTCCACTTTCATAATCATCAAATAAAAAGGAAACGTACCTACTTCCTACAAGGAAACTGTGAACATAAATCAACCAAATATGACTGTTCATAAATAACAACAATAAGAATATGTACATGGCTGGAAAAAATAACAATTTGGGTAAAATACACTAGCTGGCAGCATACTAGCCTTATCTTCCTAAGATAGCACGTGGAGACAAAACACACCAGAATTTTTTGGCACTTTCCTACTCCTTTCCATAGGAGCTATCAATCACTATCAACAGGTAAGATATTGAGAAATTCCATACACACCTATTTTTTCAGCTTGTAGGAGTCACACACATTGATTTCTCTCATGATTCACTGAAGTATTGTTTCAACAAATACAGCAGAGATTTCAGAGTGAACACTACAAAAAGTATTGCTAAGATAATACAGAGTAAATGTAAAGATTAATAAACACGGGAGTGATATGAGGTAAGGGGTAAAATGAATAGCACAGGAAGGAAAAGGAGAAAAATCTATAGTAGCACAAAAAACCCGCTATTTGATGCAATGCCATATTTATTCTTCAGCATTTCTAAAAGGTACTTGCTGCTGATGTGTTTGAAATAGCAAATACAACAATACACGTCTTAAATCTTTGCACAATGCTAAGATTGAAGGATGGTATGAAACATCTTTATTCTTTCTGACAAACATATTACTTGCCTTCCATACACAGAATATTTACAGATCTGACCCTTACAAGACAGGTGGCACACCCATTGTGCAAAACTAGACAATGAGAAGAAACACCATTTTTGACAAGTGGCATAAATGAGATTTATTTGTCTACAGAGTGGTACATCACAAGTATTACTATCTGTGAACACGTTTCTGCTAAATATAGAAAATAATAGCGAACCCACAATCTCACAGAAAGAGGAATTACAAGTTTAGGTTAAGATATCCTTATATTCTTCTACCTTAGCTATAAATTAATAAATGAGGAAAAAAAACCAGGAAAGAGTCAGCATTATAATTTCTCTAAACACAAAGAATACATTAAATTGCCAAAAGTAACTCCATGGCAAGTCTCCTGAGAAGAAATGCATTATACATAGCATAACAACAAGCAGAATTCCAACTGTTCTATTACATTAAGACTGAATTCTAGAGGTCCTCAAGGTCTACCTGAGATCACATGGAACTTCAGGAATATTTTAACTGTAGATTAAAGTCTAAAATAAGTCTTTCCTGAACGTAACACAAGTTTTTAGCAGCATCCTTCCTTCCCCTCCCCTCTTTTTTTTTCTTCTTCTTCCTTTCACATTCCAGGAGTCAGAAACATAAATGAAAACACATCACAATCTATTTTTAGTATTTCTGGACAAACTGAGAAAGAACTTCTTTCTAGATTTCTAATTTAGGTTGGTGAGCTTAAATTTGTGGAGCACTTTTACATGTTCTAACCCAGATAATAAAAATCACATAGCAAGCATACCACTTCCAAGGGCATGATTCCTAACCACAAATTAGCCCTATCATAACAGCAAAAAAACCCATAAAATTTAAAACTTCTGACAAAAAAAAAAAAATTCTCTCCCCCCCCCTCCTGCCAAGTACAAGACATACAGATAGAAAAAAAACGTGTGGTTGCCCTACTGTAGAAGGGCTGCAAACACAGAGAAGCAAGTCTATTATGTAAGGATAACATTAAGAATATATTTGTATATAAACACACGTATTCTTATATGCATATATTAGCACAGTTCAACTACAGGGATTCCCAAACTAGCTTTAAGCAATCTCATTCTAAAGCCAAAGTAGTCCACCTACAGCAGGTTCTTGTTTATTTTTCTACACAAGATAGAGGTACCCCACTTACCTTGGTTAAAAGCTACCTTGAAAATCTCTGCACTATACTGCAGCCTGCAGATTTGATGTGGCCATGTACTCTAAGGTAGCATGGTTGGCCACTGCACTCGTGCCAAGAAAAGGGTCTCCCACTTTGCCGTTGCTGGTTTTGTAGTCCAGCACCTGCACCCCTGAGGTCATGGGCTTCCCTCAGGGGGAGAAGTAGCAGCTCCTCCTGTCCATGCACCTGGTGGTTTGGGTTTTTTTGTTTGGTTGGTTGGTTTGGTTTTGTTTGGAAGGGTGGTGGTTGCTGGTTTTGAGGGGGTTGTTGTTTTTAAAGATATTGCTGGAGCTCAAAACTTTTCTCCCAGAACAAGGAAAAAGGCTTTGTTTCACCAAGTAGCTTCTAGCTTGCTGTATTAAGCACTTGCTTATAAGCCATCAAGCTAAACGCATTCCTTGAAATAATGGAGTTGTGCCACTGATAAGTTTGTCCCATTACGTTTAAACACTGTCCACAACAAAGCACATGGTTCTTCAAGCATAGTAAGGTTGCAAGCCATATGCTAAATGACACTACTGTACCTTAAACATAAGTCCTTACAAGCCATTAACCAAACATGCATCATCATCCACATTGATAGAAATCAGAAAGCTTTCATGGCCCAGAAAACTCAGACAGCAAAAGTAAGTGTGAAAGGAATTCTAAGCAGGAGACAAAGGATAGAGTTAGTGCCCCTGCATTTCTGGAAGAATTCAGAAAGCACGATATTAAGACAGTCTCAGTTATCCATCAAGCCTACAGCAAAAAATGCATCATCTTTTCCGCTAAAGAAGTAGCCTACTACCCCTCTGCAGAGTTCACCTTCAGTCATGGGGAAAAGGAAGGACACTGCTAGACCTCAGCCTGAGATCTCAAAAGTGAGAATCGTTTTTGGTTACCTGATGGAGCATGTAACAATAGCGTGGCTGCAAATGAGGGCATTAGCACAGAGTGAGCCTCATCCTTCCACCGCAAAATCTAGAAAGGAGTAGGGTTCCCTCTACACTCATACCAGTCTAAATTAAAAAAAAGTTACTTTCAATATCTGATTATAGCCCAAACAGCGTTTCTACAATGGGAAAGAGCTTAAGGACTAAACCCAAGGATTTTCAATGTTCTTCCCCCCGACCCCAGTATAATAACATTAAAGACATTTCCCATTACCTTTCCTCAAGTCTCTGACTGAGTCTTTCACACACCTTTTTCTGAGAGGAGAAAAAGATATTAATATTTTCCTATTCCTTAGAGAATAATTATGAAAACCAACAAACTTAAAGAAAATAGTTGACCTTGAAAAAATAAGTCCAGGGAAAAAGCAAGCATTTAAGTCAAGTTCTCATGTTTAATAAGGTAAGTGAATTCACTATATTTCTATCACTTCCAGTAACAGACATACACCGAATCAACACCCATACCTTCATTAAGCATCATCCACGTAGCAGAAGTGAGCACACTACTTTTATTCTGCTACAAACTACAGCGGTGGCATTCTTCTGAAGCCAATGAATTACGGATTGCTTTGTAACATCAGTGTAGTAAGACTGCCAGTGAACTGCACTTTTAGAAAAGTGAACACCAGCCATTTCTCTGCCATTAAAATAATATAAGTTCTGCCTTTTACAGCCCTGTTGTTTGTACATCCATTTAATGAGTTGCTGTAGTAGTAATATTATTATTGTTATTAAAGTGCATCTTGTTGGGTTTATGGTCCTGTTCTCAGCTATAAAGCATTCTACTTCAATCGAATTATTCAATGTCTTGCATCTTTGTCATATTTCATGCATGGATAGAAAGGAATTCGCTGCCGTAGGAATAAAAGGAAAGCTTTTGTTTCACATCAACCTTCTTACAAGGAGCCAGGTTTTTGTCATTCGAACAACAACAAAAAAATTGTTGGTAATCAAAGACTAAAGTATTCAGCCTTTCAACAGTAACGTTCAAGTAATATTCAGAAAACTGTCCTTTTAGCTAAAAGTTGGGAAGTCTCAGACAAGATAATCTGGACCACAGATCTTAGTTACTGACCCCAATGACTGACTTCATGCAAGCATTCCCTTCCACAAATACTTTTCCAGTTAGAATTGTTTAGGTGTCTGTGGCCAGAAAAGTATGCAGATGGCTTCAGACTCAGACCTGAGCTTATTATACACTATGAGCACTCCCTGAGCTCTCAAGTACAGTGGGACTCATTTCTGAAATAGTATAAAAAAACCCCTATGCTGTCTTCAGCATAGTATGAAAAAATAACGCGTATACAAGCATCACAGTAGATCTGCCAAAACCAAGACATCCAAGGAAATATAAAAGCGGACAAGAAAACACAAACCTCAGAATAGTTTTACCAAGTTCAATTCACCCTCAAAAATGTTCCCCTTAACTTTTTATGAGACTGATTTTAGAGCAGTAATTTTTACTTGTTCCATCAAAACATACATAGTTAACTGGACAGGAAACTACGCCTCAATCTTGTTAACTCTTTGGCACTACAGCCAACTAGAACTATGATTAAGAGTCACCATTGTGTCTCAAAGCTGCACCAAACCCAAATTTAGGTAATACAGAAAAGATCATTCATTTCAAAAACATGTTCTTTCTGTAATTTGATACTCATTTGGTTCACATATATGATTTTAGACCATGCTAAGAAGTTAGCTGCATACAGTTCTGAAAATCAAAAGTGAATAATGAACACAATCTTAGAAGCGATAGCTGTGTATTTTCTTCTTTTTAGCAATACTATAAAATAAGAAAAGATGACATGCTGTGTTAACGTAGTTGAACTCATCAATTCATATTTCTTTACAATTAGGCATGAAGACACACTGAGGTCGTCCAAAACTCTCACCATGACATGATGCAAAGAAGATAGCATCACCACATGACAAGGAACAAAAAGCACTAGCTGTCCACCTCTGCAGCAAGTACTGTGCTCACTGATTTCAGCACCAATGTGTGAAATGAAGATACTGTGTTTCTGTACAGACGTCAAGAAAAAAAAAAAATCCTCATGATGGAAAACTTTCTGCCCTGCAAGGCTGATGTTTTGCCTTAGCTAAGCAATTTCACACAGCAGGATATTAGACCCTGCTTTTTGCAAACACAACTAGTCCTACAAACCTACTCTATTTGGGTCCAACCAATGAATTAGCCATATGTTTACAAGAAATACTAACTGCCACAGACAGAATTGCCTTCTGCTGAAGGAGATTAAAGCGTAATCTCTTTCCAGTAGATGGCACATTGATAGCACTGTATCATTTTTTAAACTTCCATCATGTGCTGTTGAAAAATTACTCTATGTTCTACACAGCCAGTTAAAAATCAAGTGACTGAAAGCAACTGCTGAACAGAGTAATCCAGGACTTTTATAAATCTCCAACTCTACATCAGAGTTTCAGCCTCCTTTTTAACAGGATGACCAATGTGGTATCAAAAGCAAAACTTCACTTTGCAACACATACTGTACTTGGGTGGAATTTTAACTGGAATTTCTCTCACATTGATCATTTTCATCCCTCAATTACATAAGAACATAAATCATTGTGTACTGCAAAATTATACACTTTTAAGACTATATCCACTCCTCAGAGTCATACTGCTCATAATTAGTATTCACATGCCAACTTCGGCTTCTTCGTATTCTTTTCAACTATTTTTTGAAAGGTGGGGAGAGACTTGAGGGGGGTTTTTTTTTACAATTTTCAAGAATGAACTACGGTTCATTTTTCATACAGGTAGTATTTTCTCAAGAAGATGAGGACCTGCTTTTACAGCTTTACACTAGATACTTTGTCCCAGTTTAGTCCCCTGAATGTTCAAGTAGTTTGTAAGACGCTTCATAAAACCAATAATTAAGTATGAAAATTTAGACTAGTTTTCCACGTCTCTCTTCAATACAGTTTAATCTGCACAAGCTCATGCAAGATACAAACCTGCATCTGCAAAAGCTGGCTTGGTGCTTCCTCCCCTTTTTAACTCTGGCATAGTGTAGCAAAGCCTGCATCACTTAAATAACTGTAGAATTTTTAATCCAAATTGACAAGAAGTTTCACACTTGACTGCTAGTGAATGTTTCCTTAGACCACTTATTAAATCAGAAAGGATAATTATTGAATCACAGTGTATTACAATTTTCCTCCAAATGTTGTATTTCAAAGAGCATTAGTGTGGTTAATATGGGCTGACACTGTAGAGTCCCTAAATAGGAAGTGGTACAAAAAAAAAAAAAAAGTACCCTTCCCTCACCAATAACAACCCTCTCCAAAGGAGTGAAGTAATGGAATAATTGAAGCATTTTGATACTCCTGGTTTCTCCCTGCATTCAGGCCTTTTCCCACTCAGAGATTTTCACAGTTATTATTTACCTGTGTTTGAGTATGTACAGAGATGTGCTCCTGCTGTACCAGACTTTGAGTACTTAACAGGCATACACTTTTGCGCTTTTTTTCCCCCCTTTTTTTTTTATTTTTAAAGTCTCAGTGAACAATTAAGGCTTAAAACATGCAGTGCTTCTGCAAAAAGCTGCTTCGATGATGATTTTATAGGAAGAGATCAAAACTAAGGGAAAAGACACATTTCCCTGATAATTGTACATGCATATAACCTCTGATAACATGCTTTACAGACTTAGAAATAAGTACCCTATAAACTTCTAACACAGCAGAGGAATACCACAGCCAAAATTTGGGCTTGATTTTCTGATAAGGAACTGGAAGTTAAGAAGCCTGAACTGAGAGCGGTGTCATTATAACAGATTTGCTCTGTACCCTGCGTTAACTTTCCATCTGTGTACATCAAGACAACGGGATAGAGTGTCTCAGCTTTATCTTTTCTTCGCTGAACATGTTACGTCTACAGCATGGAAAATATACCATCTCTGAGCAACTGAGCAGTACACAGTATCTTATTAGAACACCACATGGTTAGAACAGACTTTATTTTTAAGCTGCAATAGATTTTGTTCGTATTTTCTCAGTGATTTATTATACTTGCACAGAAAGGAATGCTTCTAGATTGCAGCAACTTTTAAACACGTTTCCTGGTGTTGAGATAACACTGCAACATCTCACCTGCATTTCAGAGTTAAAAGAGGCAAGCCCTCGGTCTGTGTTCAGATACAGAAGCCTAAACTGAGATGAGGTTGTTCAAGTGTTTATATTTTTTGCACTCTATAAGGGAAAATGTTAGCATGTTTTCAATTTCAGCTGTTTGGCTTTCTTATTTCCAATGAAACAGAGTCTATCGGGTTTTACTGCTGTATATATAAAGCTTATATTTGGTACCGTCTTGTTATATCACACAAGCTGTGGGTCAACTTATACAGGAGTAGCTCTTTTACATGATAAAAAAAGCCTAGAAACACCAAGAGAAGACTCAGTATCTTTCAGAGGATTGGGAGGGGGAGGGGGAGAGATAAGAATCAGTGAAGATATCTGCTCTAAACTTACTACCCCAGTAAAAGCTGAAATCTGTATTATTTCTTCTGAGAGCACTGAATCTGAAAAAAAAAAAAAAAACAAAACCCAAACAGCAAACAAAACAGAACTCTAAGCAAAATAGCTCTCGGTACTCACCTAGTGCTGAAGACCAGTGCAGGAAAGAGAGGCAGCAAGTAATAAGCAGAGATGAATTTCATCCTGGAGCTGCTGTGTTTTGTTCCGTTCCTCACTATCCTCTTCCCACCGACTCTTTCCCCCTCTCTCCGTTTCTTCCTCCGGCAGCTCCTCAGCCTCGCCTCGCCCGGGGAGCTGCCCGCCCTGCAGCGGGAGGGTCCTAACCCAACCAGAGCAGACAGCCCAACAGACCGAGTAAGGAAAGGGAGCTCCGAGGGGGGATTTGAGCTCCGGGAGTGATGTCACGAAGCACAGCGAGCGGCTGCCGCCGCTGCGAGCCCCCAGAGCCCGGCCGGCTGCGAGCGAGCCTTCCTCCCGCCGCGTCCTGAAGGATGCTCCGGTACCCACCGCCTCGCTGGGGGCCGGGGAGGGACGAGCGCACGGTACCGGCCACTTGGCTCTAAGGTGACAGCGGAACGTAGCCCAGAAGTGCCTCCTGGAAGGGGAAAAAAAAAAGGAAAAAAAAAAAATCCTACAGTGAAAACACCACCCATCTTTTACAATTAGCATTTTTTATTTGAAGTGCATCTAGAGAGCATCGATGATACGGAGGCAGAAATTATTTCAAGCAGGTGTCAAGTTACAGATCTGCCTGCCACTACATCTGGAAAAGGTATCGTTTCTGCAAAGCCAGAATTCACAAGTTACTATTTCAATTGGGGATTCATTCGCCCCAGTACCACATCAAGTTGAAAGGAAGAGCAGAAATAGCTTCCAAAATGGTATTTTGGAACACTGATGCCATCTCTAAAAGCCCTTCCTCACCTGCAGAAACTGATAAGACCTTCCGAGCAATTAAGACTGTTTTTCCTGCTTCCCATGTTTGTATTTCACCTGATCTTAATCTTGATTTAAATAAAACAGTGTTGGTTAAAGGTGTGTTCAGAATCCAAGTATTCCCTACCTTGAGACAAGTGAAGCTCATCTGATGGCAAATAGTATGCAAGTATAACATTTAAACAAGAATCATCTTTCTATGCAATTAAAAAAAATAAAAAAGGAAACAAACTTGTCTACAATTGAATGAAGTGTGATCATTACAAGAAAGAGTTTTGGTCATCTATGCGCTTGTCTGGTCATATGAAAGTCATCCAGAAACTACAGTCTATATCACAAGCATAAAAGTTTCCATAGTTTAAACTGGTGTGTCATTGCATTCAACTGTTTATTGAGGAGCAATCTTGGATTCCATCAAAGCAAATAGAAATTCACTGTTTGAAATGAATGGAAGCCTTTTTGAAATTAGGATGACCCTTAATAAGACATTCACATGGCATACAAATAGAATTAATAAATTAAATTACTGGTTACATTCTTCAGTAGCAAACTGAGAGGGAGGGGAGAGAAAAGAAGAAAAAGAAAAGGCAACGTACATAGCCAAAAAGGAATAAAAGAATGTATTTCTGACTCCTCTTCCTTGTGTCCCAACTCTAGTATCTTTTCTTCAGCACACCTGGCAGCAAGTTCTATTCAACCACATTAATTTAAATCAGCATTTATTGTTATTTTGATGCTACATGCCAGCATGAAAGAACAGTCATGTTACCATGGATACTTATGATAGAATAGTAAAAAGGTCATAAAAAGTGCAGTCAGCTTGTCATTTTCCAGAAAAAGCCAACCTTCCCAGGCTACCAGGCACCTCACAGTCATGTATCAGCAGCTTGCTTCTTCCCTCTTCCTTTTATGTGCACACATGCAGGGTGGAATGGATGGGAAGGTACTGGTGCATCAGGGGAGTAAATCATGCCCGATGATGCTGAGTGAGCTTAAGAAGACTCATGAAATTTTGCAACTTGACAAATTATTTTTTATTCCTATCACTTCTCTGCTTCTTTTCAGGGGTGGGGGGTGGAACAGAGAGGCCTGCTGCTAAGTCTTGGTTTCATCTCAAGGGTTTTACCATGCTTGCATGGGAGAACATGTCCACAAGTGGTTTAATGGCTCCAATAGAGGTAGTCGGCAGCTATAATAGCGCTATATCACCCAGACGTTGCATTATCATTCTTTGCATAATTTCCTTCATCCTGATCAGAATTGATTGAACAATTAGGAAGCTTTTCATGCTTACTAACACTGCTGCTTTAGTCCTGCTCTGATGCGAATATCCCATAAAGACTGTCACAGCTCAGTTTCAACCTACAAACACCTCAAGGGCTCAGTGGAAAGGATTTGTAGCAAGCTTTCCCATCTCAGGTCGGGACATGGGGGCGAGTGCTCTCAATCCACTTGGGCACAGCCTGCACACTGCCAGGCCGTTAGGAGATGGCAGCAGTGGCTAAGCAGGGATTGCAGCAATTGCAGCCCTAAATGTTGAGATACACGCAGATAAAATTGTATTACCGCAAAGAGAAACACTCAGCAGTGAATACAGGTAGGACAAAAGGAAAATTTGCATTTTTAGGGGCAAACTTGTATAATTAAGGATTGAGCACTTAATCTCAAATGCTACTCTTGTCAGACTTGATTGTGCTCAAGCTGTTTGCCTTAAGACATAAAAAAGCATCCTTTTTTCCCCTCATATTCAACTAACTGACCTTGAACTGGAGCTTTCCATTGTTTTGAAGGGTTTGGGGTTTTTTTGGTTTTTAGAGAACATGTATTTTAACAGCATAATGTGCATCTTCAGAAAAGAATAATGTATACATACCAAAAAATGGGAGAGAATTGTTCACAGTTTTTCTTAGACTTAGACTGTATAGTCAATTAGTTTAGTGTTGGGCACACTTAAAGCGGGATCAGATATTAATGTATAACAACTTCAAAGACCTTGGATAGAAATATTCCATGTAAAAACATTTTGGCTCAAATTTATTGACAATCTTATTAAATAAATAATTACTGCTAGCTTAGCAAGCAGAAGTAAGGTGATTATATACGGTCTTTTACAAACAACCATACAGAGAAAATATAAAGAAGAAAACAATGGAACCATTACTGTGAAATTCCAAGGCATTTCAAACACTAGTTGTCACAGAGGGTCTTGCAAGTTTGGCTAAATACACCAATGGTGTAGAAATACTATTGCCTACCTTAGAGAGGAAAATGAATCAACTGTCTCCTTTTGCAAAATACAGCACAAACTTTTGCTTGCCAGAGCAGAAAGACATCCACTTATGCCTGTATTTATGTAGTAACTACTATAGCAGGGGTCCTAATTTTATTTTCATTGTTTGGAAGCGATGGTAATAAAAAAAGGAATCATGAAATGATGGTGTACATTATATTCAGTTATTTTGAATGCATACGTATTAACAGAGAGAAATTTCTATAAATGCACTTAAAGAGACCATTAACTTATCTTGCTGTCAAATACTAAAATTCTAGATGTTGAAGCCTTCACGAGACTTTGCACAGAAGACTTTTAGAAGAATAAGGTCACACACTTTGGAAAAAAACATGATGTGTTTTATTTCAGGATGCTTTACAAATGCAATTGGCAAATTTCTATTTGCGAAAAAGACTACGACTGAGGTAAAGCTACGGGTAGAACTCAGCTAACCCAATTTCGTGTCCAGTGCTCTGTGAAGTAGACCACATTATGAGGTAGATATTCTATCACCACTGCAGTGCAGAGAATGCCAGCTTTTTGATTTATTTGTGTGTGTGTGTACACATATACATACACACATACATATGCATATGTATATCTGTTTTTGTTGAACTGAAGCACCATTTTAGATAACTAGAACAGTGACGATACATTTTTACACTCTATACAACATACTGCATTTCTATGTCTTAAAAAGACCAGCCAGACACACTGAGTTCCCAAGTAATAATATAGTCTCAGAAATACAGCATGATAAATAGAATCTTAAATAACGGGGGAAGTACAAAACCACAGCACACTCTTCTTAAGGATAGTTGTTGTGAGCTAGTTAACGTTGCAGTCCTCAGTGATGCAAGATGAGTGTAAGTAGGGTTCCAAGACAACACTACCACTTGAGCAGGAGCAGAAGGGACAAGCTACTTACAGGAGATGCTTCTTCAGCTCTTACATTTCTCTCTCCTCTCAAAGAAAGATTTCACTTTAAAAATAGATTTGGCATTCCTTTTCCCAATTTTTCTCCTGCTTCTCCCACTCTATCTTCTCATTCCTTCCCCCCTGAGTGGGGAGTTTCTCTGCCTTTGGAAATACTCCCCGATTTAACTAAACTCTTAAGAAACCTGCTAAGCTACCGAAGGGCAAAACATTCTTACTAAAATAGGAAGGCAAAGCACAAGTCTCAGGGTGAAGTATTTCAATACACTGGGCTTAATATTTCACATCCACATGTACAAACACAATCAGCACAAACACATACATAGAATTAATGCACACAGTTCATTACTACTCTTGATTGAAACCCGACACATCAACAATGCCGCTCTGTGAGATAATACGTTTGGGGTGACCGATTCCCAACTCAATCTTCAACACACATGCTTTTATAAACACTGCAGGAATCCACTTGCTCTGCATGATGAAGCCCTGGAGACTTGCTCGCATGGCAAAGGAAGGTTCGTGAGTGACAAGAGCACCTAAAAAGCATGGAAGAGTTTCTAGCAGTTTCTTCTTTATGAGTCTATAGTTCACCTTCATTTAAGAGAATATATTTCAGGTGAGACAGGATATTTATTATTACTTCTTACAAGTATGCACATAGCAGAAATATTCAGAATCGCAGTTAGCTAATCCACCTTTCACAGCATCTCAGAGGAAGTCTGATTATGCCATTATCTCAATTTCTTTTTTTAAATATTAAAAAATAAATTTCTAGCAGTAAGTTTAAATACCATACCACATAACATAACAGTGTTAGAGTACTAGCTCACAACATACTGATACATCATCTTCATTTGTATCCAGCTAAAACAAATGATGCAACTGCCCAAGAATAGTGCCTAACTAACTTTAGTACCAAGAAAAAAAAAAAAAAAAAAAAAGAAAAGAAAAAATTCCTGGCTACCACAGTGCTAGAATTATAGCTTAAACATCAGAGTTGAGTAAAAGCTGCTGCAAAGGTCTCTCTGAAGGTCATTTAAACTTTGTCAGAGATTTCCAAGGTAACCCCTTTTAAATCTAAGAACCAGCCAATTCAGAAGCGAGTTCATTAAAATAAAGAAGCAAATTTACTTAAATTTAACCTCGTTGTTAACCCTGCTTTTAGCAGGTTAGACTTCCAATTCGAACTACTGTTTGAACCTTTAGCAAACATATGCAGCCCACATAGGTTTGCTGTTAAAGTACAGAGAAATGAGCAATTTCATGAGCATATGATTACAGAAAAAAAAAAAAAAGAAGTTTGATTTCATTCTACAAAACACCTTTTTTTCCACTGTCCAAACCAGCAATGATTATGTATTTAATATTTAACATATCTGGGCTGCCTACCTTCATTCTGCACTGAAGGCCTACATTTTATGTAATATTACAGCTGCAGTAAACCTGGTAGCGACTACAAGGCTTGATCCAACCGCTGCATACATGATAAGAAGCAGTTGTAGAATTTCAGAGAACAGAACAACAACAGAAGTAACTCACTCAGGAATTTCTGGACTTCCCTATATTGACCACAGAGCCAGCAGTGCTGAACCTCTTCATCCATAAATTTACATTTAAATTTGTATGTGCTAGTGGGAAGGGAGAAAGAGAAGAAAACAGTACAAGGGAAATCCAGTCTTCTACTTCTTGCTGCCTAAGTTGTACAAGAGCTAGTATCAACCCTCAACATCTACAAATGACCTGCAGCATATTACTTGGTATTAGGAAACTTGAAACAATTTTTTTGTGGAAGCTTCTGCTTTGGAAGCTGTTACAAATATCTCTCCTTATACATCTAAAACAAATCATCCCTGATAACTTGCAGATGCTGTCACGTGTGGTGTGTTTGTTTAGACTCCACTATACCAAGCACGTTGAGTCCAAGGTCTCAGAGAGACCCCTTTCATTTTGTAGCTACCGGAACTAGACTTAAATCAAACATGCCACCAGGTTCACCAAGGCCACTGAAAAAAAAAAGGAGTTAGGAGACCTTCAGAAACAGTGTTTCAGTCCGCAGTCATTGACATTAAAACTCCTTTTTTAGCATCTCAGAGCTGAGGTTTGCTTATATCCAGCAGACACCTCAGAGCAAATCTGCCTTCTCATACCGAAATTCATCTCTGCCGAAGTCAGCATTCATTCAAAAATGAAGGTAGAAAAAAATACGTGCATACCAAGGTAGTTTGACAATCTACATAGAGGTCCGTTAAAGAATTATTTATTGTTTAACTCTGAAATAATTTCTGCTTTAATTTAATAAATAATATGTTAAGTTGGATAAGTTTGACTTCTATAAAACAAAAGCCACTTGATAATCCATCCAGACAAAATAAAAAACAAGTCTCAGAGAAGGGTTTTTTTTCCATTTCTGTGAGACTAATTGGTTTTAAAACTGAAAACTCTAGGCAAGAGTATTTTAATAACATTTTTAACAAAACAAGGAAAGAATAACAAATTTCAGTCACATCTGAGTAGCCCTAGAGAGTTCAGGAATCCTTCTTATTCGTCTCACAGTGGATGGACTTATTCTGGGTATCCGGTTCAACAGACCTCAGAGTATGCTAAAAATTGCTTTAAGGACTTGTTTCCATTTTAAATTACCTATTTATTTTAAAATCATTCTGGAGTTCAAGAGGACTTTTCAAATGCTTTTTTGATACATCAAATAAGGCTGAAGTTGTCCGACAACAAACTGGTTTTTATTGTGGAAGAAAAGTCTTTAAAGAATTGTCTCCTCTTAGTCAGAATATAGCCCATTTTGCACCAATTCTTTTAGCATCAATTCATTAGAGCACCCAGAAATTTTCACTTAGAAATTGAGACACTGATTAAAGGTCCCTAGAAGAGCTGTACAAATGTTTTTCTTTAAAATATTTATAGTAATTTAACACTTAGCTCTCCACTTCCCTTTCCCCCTTCCCCCCTTCCTTAATTTAAAACAGTAAAGGTAGGTTGGTACCTATGCTTAGATATAGGGCAGATAATCTCTCACAGTATATTTGGATCCTAACTGACCACCAGTTTTAAAAACAAAACAAACAAACAAACAAAATAGAAAAGAAAAAAGAGCCACATGGAGAAAGAAATCACATCCAATTAAATCAGTTGTAAAGCATTTGGTCTTCTACAGCTATAATGAGATTGAATGTGATCCAAGAAAGAATTATTACTACCAAGTCATTAGGATGTTTCAGTCTTCAACTTTACAAACATCCCAATCCAGACCATCCAAACATCAGAGCTGGTATCCATACCACTCAGACTCCTATACCCAAAGTACGTACGCATTTTTGATAAATCCACATATAATTCAATCGCCATTTACCTGGTGGGAACTTATGGTGTGAAATAATTTGAGATACTCGGGGTGCGACGGTGGAAATCACACACAGAAGCTACTGTTGATAATCTTCTCATAAGCAATCTGGCATTATAATAAGAATTTCTGACTTCATGTTAAATAACGTCAGAAGTAGTCTCTCAAAAGTATAAATGAGAGTCAGATAACATGCAATATAATGACTAGTAGCATAGAAGAGACACACATAAGCCATACCTGTATCATGTCATTCTGAAACTGCTATAGCTATTTATGATGGTCATAAATATGTTTTCCACTTCATTCTATACTGGTTTGCTTTACTGTGTTGTTTCATAATATACAAAGTTGTCACAGTGTTTTTACGGCCAAAGAGAGGTGACCTTAAGAGACTGTGAGAAAAGAAGAATGTTCCACGGTTTCGTTTCAAAGCTACAAATAGAACATGTTGCATGCGCTTATTCTCACCAGTGATATACATGTGTGCCATCCCCTCTGCATAAAGAAGTCTGCATAACTTCTCTTAATAAAGTAGGAATGTAAGGCTTTAACCAATAATTGGATTTCCTTGATGAAATAATGAGAATTTCCTAATATTTTGAACTGTTTTCTGCTACACCCTATTAAAAACCTGATTTTTGAAAAGCTAGCAGAAGTGCAGCTCTAATTCAAAATTTATTAGATATGACATGCATTAAGATTATACTATCAAGATCATATAAAAATGTCACTAATACAGAATTAATGGGAACTCAGTGAAAATTGCTACATTATATCAACAGTGAGATTGTCACACTAATATTATGCTATAATTGCATAGTTAAAAATCCTGCAGATCTCTGCATTATACTGGAACAATTGCTCTTTTTTTTAAAAGCAGTAAGTACAGTCTGAAGGAGTCATGTCAGACTACCATGTCACTACATTTATTTTTCATATTAATTATATATACATTTAGCACGTCTCATTAATGATCGAAAACATACAGTCCACACAAATGCATGGTAACGAACAAAGTAACCTCTCAGTCAAGCAAAGCAAACAAGTATGACCAGGACACTTTTGTTCTGTTTACCTGAAAAACTTCAGATGTTAAGTCATTGCTTTTTTCTCCCTGTACAGCGCTGGGAATCACAGTAGGAAAACAGCATCTGTACTTCTCCACAGCCATCTGTGATCCTATCTACAGTGAAAACTGAAACATGCAGTAAAAAGTAAGCTCAGAGCCGAGATACCGAGCTCATGAAAACCCTTGTGGTTCCACTACCTTCAGAGAAACTACTATTTTATATTTTCTCAAAATACGGCCTAAAAAGGTTTTGTAACACTTAAGAATTACCTCATTTTCTCTTTACTGCTCTGCAGTTTCAAATTAAAGCCAGCACATATATCAAATTAGACACCTAAGTGGCAAACATTACTCATATTTAAAAAGTACTAATACAAAAGATTGAACAATCTTAGTTAATGTTGGTGTTTTGTTTTGTTTTTATTTTATTTCAAACAACATTAAGATTTTGTAGGAATCTTCTTCTGGTGCAATTTTTCAACATCAAAAAAATAAGAAAAACCAAGCTATTTCAAAGGGGGCAAAACAGGTAGTTTTACAACGGCATTGAATAACCACAAGATTTACTTATTTACTCAAGCATTCCTCACTACCAAAAGTAGTAAAACAAAAAAGTTATAGTAGTCCAAATTTGTTATTTACCTTAAAATAATTTCTTCTCCATCTTTCAACACGAAATCAACCAGAATTTCCAAGCAGTGGCAAAACATAAAATTTCTTGTTCTGTTCACCTTTTCATGTCATTGCTAGATTTCACAGAATGCACCACTTCATCATCATTATTAGGAATTCTGTCAAGTATAGGGTGTGCCATATGTCACCTGTGAGGTCTATTATCAAACAGAACTTGATTCAATGAATGGATTTCAGCAGAGCCCAAAGGCTAAAACTGCAATCCTTATGCGCTCTGTTTTTCCAGCTCACCTTGCCACCAAAGTGATATGGGAGTTTTGAACATGCTTCCAAACCATGTTCCCCAATTTCTTTTCTTTAGATTGAGCTGAATGTAAAATTATGTTCACATAAATACAAAACCAGTCATAAGTGCAAAAAACTAATTTAAAAAGAAGATTTAATAAGCCTGTTTTAAGGTAGCTGAAAAACCGAAAAGACTAACGTGGACGAACATAATGAAAAAAAGCAAAGAGAAAAGCCCTCTCCTACCACATGGAGATTGCTGCAGGACCTAAGGGAAACACATTCAGAAGTGTGAAAGGCACCGTCCCATGCACAGTCATTTTGCAAAAATTTAAACAAGCAAAGTAGACAAGATATCACAAAGCAGACTTCAGACATATTTTCCAAAACCCAGTTGGAATTCCTGTGCTTAAATGGATGCTAAAATAAATGACTGCAACATAAATCCTATGATAACCAACTAGATATATATAGAGAGAGAGATACTTTTTTCCTAGATATATACATTTTCTTTCTACAGGAACATTTTGCTTTACTACTTTCTTTCATAAATACAAGTTTTTTACTCATTCATGAGCTGTCCTTTCAGATTTTAGGAGAAATATGTATCCAAATAGTCATATGCGAATCACTGAACAGTAACACAGGAACAACAGCACTTCTCTCTGTAGATCTTTTGTCCATTCCCACCTCTCCTCTCTAATCTAGTTTTCTACTAGCAAAAGATGTACCAGTACCAATGGCTGGAAAGCTCAACTGGAGAAACAAAGAACGACACAAGGGACTGTCTGGCAAGGCACAGAGCTACAAGTCAACCTCTATTCAGTCACCTTAAGGCTGGATGCACTGCTGCTTTTCTTTCAAGAAATGTGGATTCTTGCAATGGGGAATACATCTAACAACTATTCTTGTTGAATAACCGCTGGCTAGAAGGTTGGAGAAGGGATATGATTTTTTGTCACAGCAATGAACCGCGTTACAAAGAGCTCATGCAAAGAAGGTCGGCATTCAAGCACAGCATGCAACGTGGCATCTACACACATAACTATGCAGTTTTCAAATCCCATTCTTTAACCACAATAGGTTCTGTGGAAAAGTCATTTATTTGAACTCTGCATGAGGTAGGATGATTTGGCCCTAAGTACACCAGCATTTCAATAAAACCCTCCAGAAAAAGCACTTCACAGCGTAATTAACTAGAAAAACGGAGTTTTCGTTCTGGCCCAAGCTGAGAAAAGCCAGTGAGTACCCATCACAACATAAAGCACGACACGTGAAGGGCACTTGAGACATTTAAGCCACCTCTGTTTAAAATAGAGACCAAACACATCCAGGCAGAACTCCAAAGTTGACAATACATTGCTAAACCCAGTGACACTGAGCTTCCTAAAGGTCCGCTTAAAGACACATTTCAGCTTCTGCACGTATTAAGTACATAATATACCAATATGAAATCGTGTATTCGGAACCATCTGCTCCTACGTTTTCACGCGAATTTGTGATTATATTCGCCTTCTAACATCACCTTTGCTAAAAAGACACCAAAAGAAACCAAGCGTTTCTCTGACATTTCTAGCTCCATCTTTGTGAAGTTGTATTCTGCATCTTTCTCAGAGGGCAGATCACTCTGAATTTAAGGCAGCATATTGTTTCCCATTTTTAAATAGGCTGCTGAGAGATTGGTAAAGCAAGAGGCATACTTCAAATGGGGCTCATTTTTTGTAGCCAAGGTACCCAGCGTGAGGCTGGCATATATGAAGATGACTGAATTGGGAAAAATTCAATTAAGGAAAGCAGGAAGAATACTCAACAGTAACTGATAATTTAAAAAGTAGAAGATCATATTGTCTGCAAACCTATTCTGACATAATTCTGCTCATCTTCTAGTCTTGTATTCTGTCTATACTGGAAGGTGTAATGGAGTGTTTTGGTTTTTAAATAAAGCAGCAGTTAGAGGAGATGGCTGAGATTCTTGGAGAGTAAGATTGAAGCATCATGCTACTATAGCCTTAAAATTAAACAGTACACTCTTTGTATCCCTTCTCAAATATCGAAGTTATAGCTAAACTGTCATCAATACCAATTTTTGTGAATCTCCAAAGGGTAAGTCTATTACCAAGAACGTGCAAATCAAAGTATGCAGCAATATATTAGTATTTAATATCATCCAATAAAGGGATAGGAAGTGATGAAAGGGTTTGTTTACGATTTCTGAAGTATGAAAGAATTATCCGCATGTAATTCACACTGTACAGAGACTATCTTGGCTGGTGATTTTTGCCCATAACGGAACAGGCGTGACTGAAAGATTAACTCACTCAATACATTATTTGAGCATTTCTACTGAGATTTGTTATTAATCTAGGACAAACCATGACATTTTAAAACTTCACCCTGGCTACCCTTTGAAATCTATTAAATTACATCTTAGTTTATGAAGAATTTTTTATATAATCCTTCAGCTAATCACTTTTCATTAGCTAGCGAAGGCTAATGTATACAAATGCTAATTTTTGAAAATCAATATTTAACCATGGAAAATTCCATAAATACTAGGAATAACTTTAAAAATTGGTATGTATCTACAAAATGCAAATTAATACTTCGTGTTCTTCTTTAGTTTACTCATTCCCCTAAGAAACATCACAACTTACAACATTCCACATAAAGTGGTTAAATCCTCTCTAACCAACTTTCCTGTATTTTCTTTGACCCTTATGCTTTTGTACTAAACTACCTTTAATTTTTTATGGTTCAAGACTTTCCTACCGTAGTTCCTTAATTTGGGCTTGATTCTGTCATAGAATTTAACAGAAAGAAGAGGTTTTGCAGGTCACAAACGAGGCATATAATTACCTGCTTTTCTCTACCACCCCCAGCTGTCTGGCAACTGCTTGTCACACAAAAATGTGAATCGCACAATCTGGTATAGCACTGTAAGTGACAAGGCGAAGCCCACCAAAAAGTTAATTTGGTAACAGGCTACATGAGTGAGAACCATAACACATAGGATTTAGGGTGGTTAGCTTCTCTGTTTTGTTGTTTGCTGTCCTCTGGGAAAGATGCCTGCCTTTACCAAAGTCTTCCAAATATCACCGTACTGACCTTTCAACTCTTCAAAGCCGTCATGAACTTCTCCCCGTTTGCATCCTTTCACACAAGGAACTACTCCGTCTGCTTCAGAATCATTTATAATACTGAACACAAAAGTCTTTAAACCATATTTTTACAGTTACAGATTATCTTCAATATGCAATACTATGTTACTGTTTCTCCCCAGCCTTGGGCAAAGCCTATAGAATCATAATTTCAGTAGATTTGACTGAGCCTGATTGCAGAAACGCTCTGAGGCAAGTAAATATTAGATAGCCTAGGTAACCACAGTGGCTTTTATATAACAGGAGACAGAACTAGTGCACTCATTCCATTTTTCCATTTTATCTAAATATACTCACACTAAGCATAATTACAATGTCTTAAAAACAAAACAGTTCAACCCTGCTATTATGCTATTCTACTTTAGAGAAGCACTTAATTCCACTCCAATAAAAAGTGACATTTTGTGCATTAAACTCACTATTTTTCTTATGAAGTAAGCGAGAAAAATAAACTAATGTAAAAACACAATAAACTAAGCTCCATTGGGTAGCTCTTTGATCTCCCAAGTAGTTCGACTATTTGTAACTTTGAAGTCTATCCACGGTGACAAGTGATCTAGCCCTTTACAAAGAAGGTCATACGCAACACACAGAGATGAACTTTGCTTATAACACCAGTGTTTGTAATTGAGGTTTGATATCCCTGCATACTTCCATCCAGTTTGAAAGTCCTTTCTGAAATCACCTATCCACTTTGCTCAAGCTTCTACAAACTGAGGTTTTATAAACATTATTTTCCATCCTATGCAGAATAGTACCTTGCTGGACTTCAGGTACTCACGCTGCATTTCAGTCTACAGCTCTTGCTAGAAGCAGACAGGGCTGAGCAATATCCAAAGTCAAATACATGCTTTAGATGCTGCATACCTGTTCTTTCCTTAGAAAAACAGTACCATGCAGCATCCATTGAACTAGCAGCCCCAACCCCAGACAAAACAATTAGCAGGATTATGCTATTTATCACACTCAAGAACAATTTTAACAGTATCTCTCTTGTAATAAGAGTGTATCAGCTTTTCCAAAAAGCTAATTAAGGATGGGGAAGGAGCCCAGTGATCTCCATGTGTAACCATTGTTAAATTATGTATTAAAACCTTGGCACTTTTTGCCTTAACTTATTAAGCTCTTCACAGAAATGCAGATTGCAGAAGTTAACATAACTTAATTCTGAACAAGGTGATACTGCTTATACTTTCCATACAGCCTTGCAGCATACCTTCCAAATCCAACTGCCATGTTACTGATGACAGAAGATAATTCTGTGTATGTGATTTATGCTTTACGGTTTTTCCCCCCTTCTTTAGTCATTCTCTTTTTTGGACATTTATCCTTCTCAGCCACGTACCAGCTATATGTCTTCTTGCTCACAAAGCAGCAGGTGGTGATGAATAAACACTGCTGCGTAACTTCCTCAGAAGAGGCATAGCCCTGTACTAGTCATCTGCACAAAAATCTCATTGTAAATAGCATCTAAGCAAGCGACAGATGTTTTAGTGTAACCAGACTGTCAGGGTAGCGTACAGGTTTTGTTGCCCCCCCCTCCAATTTAGCATTTTTGGGCTGTGCTAACACAAATACAGCTCCATCAAACATCAGTGTAATTGCCTGTCAATTCTTCTCTCCTCCTCCTCTTCCATTCATTCTGTCCATGCATGCCCTGTTCCACCACCCCACCCCTTCCCCAGCAGATAAATAATTCCCAGGAAGATTTTTGCAAAGAACATATTTCCTTGATAATCTTAGAACATGTACAGAAATTATTGGTTACTTTGTAAAAACATAGAAAGTAACCATTAAAGAGACTTCATATATATATGTACATATAACTACATTCTACATATAAATCTAAACGATCTAATGCTATATATCATCTCAACTTCAGCACTTCACAATAGCCAAACATTAACACATGCAAGATGAAAATCAAATTGAACCAATTATTTCAGGATTTTGCAAGCTTGAAATTGTAGTAGAGCATAATCTATTCTAACAGAGCTTAAAAAAAAAAATAGGTATCACTGCAGCACATATTTAGAAACATGCTTGGCCTCAAATATGGACTATTCCCAGAGGCAATATACTTCAGAGCTTCGTCTTTCATATGTATTGTCAAAGCCAGAAGCTAAAATACAATAGTTCCTAATACAGGAACATAAAAACGTTTTTTAGGTGAGACTGGTATAGAATAATCTTTGGATAGTTGCTTGTTTGGATTATTTCAGAAGAATATTCAGGAATCCCCATGCAGGATTCCTAGGCAACTTAATTTCAGTTAACAGTTAATTTCCTTTCTCAGGCTTACTGTTTATGTCCAAGTAAAACAAACTTGAAAACCTGTATTTATTTTTTTTAAGCCTAATCTAATCTAACAACAGGTACATTCATTCACGCTCAAACCTTTTTCCTAATCAATTCGTTAATATCTGACATTCTGCAGAAAACAGTTCCATTAAAAAAAGGTTGTATAAGAAAAAAAAATCTCATTAAATTAGCATTAAAACTCATCTCAAACTCATTAATTTTCAATTTATTTGATTTACTTTTCTTATGTTCTGTCAAGGAGTAGCATAGGTATAGTCCACTATAATTCTTATAAAATAATTTTAATGATTTAAATGGTTGTTTGTTTGTTTGTTTCATTTGTATCCACTCCGTGTTTTCCGGGTGCATTGGCGAGCAGTTGAGATGATTACCGCCCTCTCACAGCAACAGCAAGTCCTTTTCCTGTAGTTAGTTTCAGACCTACCAGTTATGAGTTTCTAAAATTTTACCATGCAGATTTTGATCTCCAGTTGTCAACCCTAAATCTGCCAGACATCTGCTTCTGTTGAGTTCTTCTGGAATAGCTTCCCTGTTCTTTCCAAATGATCTGTCACCTACTGTGACAGATTTTCTACCACAGATTAATATACCTTCCTAAATCATTAATAAAGCTATCTCTGTGCTCTAAGTCCTATTCCAAAATATTTTTTTCCATACTGTAACCAACTGTTTGTTTTCTTAAAGACTTTTTCTCTTAGCTTGTTTTTGGTCCATGAAAAGTTACCTACCACTTAAAGTCAATTTATTTTTTTCTCCCTTGAAAGCCGCTTAGAGGGATTTTGTCACATGCTTTTAAGAACTTGAGATATCATTTATCTTCTACTTTATTTGTTTTATTTTTTTAAATAGAGATACTTGCTTAATGCTGTGGCAGAGCAACATACGGAATGGCCCAGGACAGGGGGAGACCAAGATGACTTCACCTATTGATCCTGAGGCTGAACCAATGTAATTTAAAGCAATTCAAGAGCTAGGGCTGAGACAGACCCTCATGGCCACGTTCTCTGTATCAGCTGCAAGAGGGGCTGGGAGGAAGAGGGAAATCTGCCTCTACCTCTTAAGTGCTTCTTCTGGGGATGATCATCCCTTATATTGGACCCTCAAGGATCCTGGTTCTCAAATCACACAAAAAATAGCCCCCAGAAGGTGGCAGAACTTAAAATTCCCAGACTGACTAACATGCAAAATTTCACCCTTGAATCCCAGCATGAATTATCATATCAGGATTTGCAAATGCCTTCCCACCAATGCAAGACAGAAAAACTAATTATAAAACATCCCTAACTTTCTAATACTGAAAAACCCTGAAAATTAATTCAACACACAGCTTTTGAGTTTAAGGGCATTCTTCTTTGTAGAAGCATACGTCAGGATTTCATGAAGCTGCAGTGACTAGCAGCACTGTTGGATATTTAGCCTCACAAGATAACAGATTCCAGTAGCGCAAGTCACGTCTGTATTCATGAGCGACAGCTATTCAGCGAAAGAAGAGTAGTACGAGTTCATCCCTGACATTGATTCTCAGTCCATCTTAAGGCATCAAGAAATGGGAAAAGGTATTTTCTGGATTATTCTAGCAATTCTCAAACCCAATAATAAAATAATTTTCCCATTCTTAGATACAGGGACAAAAGATCAGTAATTCACAGCATGTGAATTACAAGGTTAATATGACTTATGTTTACAGAGAAAGATATCCAGCATTTTTGAACTAGGCAGGCTTCTTTTATTAGCTTAATTTTATTAGTAGTTCAAAGTGTTTTATCTGTAAGACATTATAGAGAATTTAATTGGTTATTATTTCTGGCAAGCTCACACATTCACAGGCTAGTTTGATCCTTGTCACACGATACAAACAAAACCATTGCATATTTTATTAGATTTAATGATTAGGTATGTGTTTTTCAAGCACAGACAGACTGGCACACTGCAGAGAATGTTATGTAGTTAAGGTATTCAAACTACAGCTGTGATCACCATAGGTCTTGCTTATACCTATCGCCATCGCTTTGCAAAGAGGAGTGCTGGGGAATCTTTCCCATGGATTTGCCAGAAAGCAGGGAAGGAAAAAAAAAAACAAAACAAAACAAACACAATACCACAAAATAGCCAGCCAAACAAAAAACAAAACAAAACAAAACAAAAAAAACACTTGTCTTGTGCTGGTTAGAAACCTAGGTAGACAGCCTCACTTCATATGCATGTGAAAAGATAAGAACATGAAACAGAAACCAGTTACTTATGTCTGATAGAAAGTTTCATCTTGAATTTCAAAGGGAGGGCAAGGGTGCTGCCCCTGAAACACTCTAGAGTACTTTGGACCAAAATTTCTGATTTAGTTTGTGGCAAGTCCACTTATTTTTTGGTTATGCCTGCAGCTGGGCAGGTAGCCAGACTGCTATGTGCAGTTAGTGAATGCTGTTAAAGGATGCATTTACAATAACTGTAATTTAGGTAGCTTGGACCAACACACTACTTGGCCTAACACACTACTTGGCCTTAGAATAGACAATTTCAGCAAAATAATTTAGTGCTTTTTTGTTACCGTCCTAATGCACTCCATGCTACTAATGCCACAAAGTGGCTGGCTTCACGCTGTCGCTGAAAATCTGTAGTCTTAGTCCAGAGCAGACTTTGTGAGGGCTTAAGAATCTCATCTTGTATGTTTACACTAGGAAGTTGTTGGCACTTTAGAAGAGTTGGTTGCTCCAATCATACCTACCTTAAAGCTCACTTGAAAAGCTCAACCTTTATTTCTCTCAACAATAAATTGCCTGAGAAAGGAGAAAATTCTTCACAGTAATATTTCAGTAGCTTTAGTCTCAAATTAAAGTGTTTTGTAAAGATTTTCTAACTATGATTTTCAGTAAAGTCTTCTTTTAAAACATATGATTAATGACAGGATCTCAAGTGAGGGTGTTTTTTTGAGCACAATAGTAAACAATGAGTCTTGTATTTCTTACCCAGAAAGCTACTAAAAAGGAAAAGAGGGCAGAAGGCAGCCCTAACAAGCTAAGCCTACTGAAATTAATGGAGAATCTGTGCTCAAAATCCAAAGGGAACTTGTGAGGGAAAAAACGTCTCTATAGAAAATTAATCTTTGATCTCTAGTTTTCAAATGTTTGGCCTTGCTCTCAAAAATGCTTTCTTCTACCTATTCATAAGGTTAAGCACAGAGAACATCAGACTAAGTTCATCAATACTACTTCACCAATTTATGTCATCCTCGATTTGGATTTTCTTACAGGATTGAAAGGTGAATCATAATAAATGTAAATATTATCATTGACTTAGTCTATATTACTTACCTACACAGCTAAAAAGAATACAGTAACCCAACATCCATTCTATACAGGAAATCACTAAAGTGTCAAATAAACAAAGAACCTCTGAAACTTAGCTTTCTGAGATGTCTTTCCCTCTAAATTCCTATATGGAAATCAAGTGGACTTCACAAAGGTAGATGGAAAGCAATTGCAAACTTCCTAACTTATCAGTGACTTATCTATTTCATACTTCATTCTTTTTCCTAAAGGAATGTGGATTCTGACAGCCAGTATATTTCTTCTATGGCTATATAAACCGCTGTGGGTCATGCTTCAGTTTCAGTACATTATCATTTTTGTATTTTTTATTTCACCTTCATTAATTTTCAAGTCCTTTGGCACCTAGGGATATCTTTTTTTCTTCATACTTTATCAGTCTCAGGCATCTTGTGCAAAAAGGAGCTAATCATTTCCAAATTCTTTGGTTAACTGAGACCAACAATCTGTCCAGTCTCCTGAGGTTAATTCATAAAACCTTTACCAAATGTTTTTATGAAATTACAATTATAATATCAATCAATAGTAACAATTGCTCTGATTATTAAAGTACTTTCTGCTGCAACTATACTTTAATTCAAAAACTTCATGATCTGTTATGTTATAGGTATATGAAACTATTTTCTAGCTTGCATTTTACTTTGAGGTGTTGCAACGTATGCCTATTAACCCTAATACAATGGAATTACTTTTGAAAGAATAGTTGGGTGATATGTCCAAATTTTTTCTTAAAGTGTCTACATTTTTATCTATACATAGAAATGCATGCATATATAGATAAGCAAGACTGCATGGAAAGGTGACAAAACAGCAATTGCTCATTGTTTGTGGATTGTTAAGAAAAAGAAGGACCTTGTAGTCTGCTTCTAATCAAGTCCATCTGGATTCTCATTGTCTGATTAGGAGAGATATGTAAAGTATATTTTATCCTTGAGTCATTTTTGCAAGACAGCCCAGCCCTCGCCTTCGAATAACCCCAAATCTAATACTTCTTCTCCAAGTTAGGAGTTCAGACTTACAAATAACTTTAGTCCATTCTAACAGAAGTGTTTTGGCCCTATTTTTAAAAGCATATAATTTTTTTAATCTATCACTCTCTCTCACCATCCCTCCTCCCTCTCTCCTTTAACTCCTCTTTCTCACTTAATGGATGTACCAACTTTTTCCTCTTGTCAGTTCTTCCTTTTAAACACCACCAGACCTTTTTTTTTTTTTTTTAATCTTGTGTTTGCATGTATTGTCAATATGACTAAGATAAACCGGTGGTCCTTCAACAGACGGAGGAACAAAAGTTTTGTTTTCAACAGACTTATCAAAATAAATTAATTTATTGTGCCTAGAAGAGCCATCACAAGGTAGACTAAGCACTTGGACAGTTACCTATTGCAAAGCTGATGGGAAGTTCTAGAGGCAGAATTGGCCGATTTCAGGCTGTTCTGTCCCCATATTGATTCTTGATAAAATTAACTGACAAAATAACCAAGGAATCATTTTGGCAAAGGCAACGAAAACTAAGTATAAGACTTCTCCTCACTGTAAAAGAAGAGCAATAATCCCATTATTATAAGTGATCATGTTTTTGATAGTTTCCAACACTGATCGTAAAGATTTTAATAAAAGTTATAGGTGCAAGTTTTATTTCAGGGATTACTGCTTCATCATGCCTTACAGTGGCAGTCACAGTGCACTGTATTTTGTCTCATCTCTATTTGTTCTTCACACACAAGAGCAAAAGGACATTCCCGTTTCTCCTTTTTCACTATTGGAAGAGGTAAGTTCAGGTTTACCTGTCAAAACAGGTAAGCATTACACCTCCAATCAACCACAAATCAGACACAACAACAAAGGACAAATAAGTAACAAAGTAATGACTTCCTCTCATTATGAGGCTGGATAATTTATTCACTCATTTTCAGGTTTTTTTATTCTTTACATATGGGTATTTATATCTGTCTGATTGAATCATTACTGTTTACTGGAAAGGGTACTCTATTTTTCAACTCTAAATATAGAATTTATTCAGCAATGGGCCATAGCAATGTCACAGCATCACAAAACCAGTCACCAAATTTTATCCACAGAAGAAAGTTGCATGCACCTCGGTTAACTGATCTTGAAGCAATACTCATTGGCTAAAACATTCAGCCACTTAGCCTCTGCAATTACTAGAATATTCCTTGTGACAAATTTATGTCATTACTCATCTCCTCAGGGAGAGGAGAGAGTAGAAGCCTAACTACACACTGTCTGCAGCTGAAAGATTCTCAGTGATATATTGTTGAGGAGTGGATAGACAAAACCGTTTAGGTTTAGATCACAACAGAGGCACTCCACTCCCAAAACTGAGATTTTTTTCAAATGTCTGTGGGAAATTTGACTTTTAGGGCATACACAAACACATCAATTCACATGTGCCACAGTCTCCAAAGACTTCACCTTTACCCAGGCTCAATATCAAATCTATTCAGATCCACCCGCAGAGCAGTGTGTATAAACAAGCTATGGTTCCAAAATCTGTCTTGCCATAGGAGCACATACTACATTTAGAACCGTGTCTCCCTAAGCTAGATTCTTTGTTTTGCATCAAACTACCTGAAGTATTCCTCTGCCACACTGAAACGTAACCACCACCCCCAGGTGACCTCCATGCAGCACACAACTTCTATGCAAGTCATATAGCCTGAAAACTTGACAGAAATCAAGTTCTCTGCAAGACTTTGAAAGCCAACCGATTTACAGGTTCATTTACGTGATACTATTGTGTATCTGTATAATAGAAATGTTTGGTCGATTAATGTGTAAGACTCTACACCTCCATTCCAATACAGGTGAATGTTTTGTGCATGTGTTGAAGGCTTTAAAGGGAACTATGTTCATACATTTCTGTTCCTTCTGAATAATAATGCTCCAGTTAATGAAAGAAACCTCAAATTGTCACTTAAATACTGATAGGATTTTCCTTGTAAAATGATATTTTAATGGGTTCTAATTGGCTTTATGTAACAGTGTATTTCACTATTGATTACTCTTAGTGCTGCTGTATTGTTGCACAGGACATGATAAGCAGCTTCTCTTCCAAAAGCAGTTTGTTTAAGTTAGTGACGAATTTTTCTAATGTGCAGTCTAGAGAAATTCCTTTTAGAAATTTATTTGCTCTAAGTAAGCTCTTCCTCTTTCTCCATCTACACATCCCTCTTCTGGGGGAGCAATCCCAGTCATCAGGTTAGGAAAAAAAAAAATAATCACTGGACTATAATCAGTTTAAGGAAAATCGCAACCAGTTAGAGACTTGCAAAAGTAGTTGTTACTCAGAATATTCATATTCCAAAAGGTAGGAGATAATCTAAAGTTACAAAGTGAGTTTGGATGTTTTGAAATTTATCATTGCCTTTTTAAAAAAGGGTGGGGGTCATGGGGAGTTGTTCAAAAGAGCCTCCTTGCTTACGGGAGCACTAGCTCCAAGCTGATACTTCCTTAGGTTTATTTTTGTTTCAGTATCTTATTTTTTGTTAAAGTTACCATTCAGGATCAGATTGAAGTAGTGCCAACAAAAATGCTTTGAAGCTTTGCTCATGCACTTTACCTGCCATGGGAACTAGATCAAATCACTGATGACTAGAAACCTGAAGTCTATTTAATTTACAGTAGTGTGAACCATATGCGACAATACTAACTTTCTGTCCAAATCTCATAAGCTGCCTACAACTTAAAGCTGTGCAAACTGCAACTTAAAGGTACAATAGCCAGCTTTTTCACACACAAAAAAGGAAAAATTTTAAATGCTAGTTTTAGTGTGTTCTCTTTAGCTCATAGCCTTAATCTCTTTACTATTTCCACAGAGAGGGAAGGGAAAAATAGAACATTTTTTCTTCAGTTATGGCACTTCGTATCTTCTATTTCATGTAACTAGGTGGCAGACCTTAAACAAAAATCCTTGCTGACTAATCCACAAATAAAAGAAGGATGAGCTTGCTTTCAGAGAACTGAGGTTGATGCAAAAAGTCTAAAACTTTCCTTACATATATGTCAAGTTTTCAGGAACAAGACTTTTCCTTATGTTTGAAGACTCTGAAGATATAAAAGGTGTTGCAATTTTAACACACACACACACCCCTCCCAGTGATATATATATATATTAGTCAGCTAAAGACTAGAAATGAAGTTCTATAAGTGGGTACAAACATTAACTGCATGAATCATCATCAGGATGTTTAGAGAATTTGCAACTCCAAAATTCTACAGCTGGAGGCATTCACATAAAGTCTGCTAGGGCACAATGGAGGCACTCAAGCGATGTGACTAAGTCATCAGATGCATCATTTGATGTAGTGTAGATGAGTCATCAGATGTATAAGTGGCAAACTTGCATAGAATAGGGATCAGGCTTAATTCAAATTATTGGGCAGTATCTTGGTGTAGTTAGAGTCTGTGTGCAGAATTAAGCTCTTCAGAGAGTTAATTCAACAGAGATATGATTTCTTGAGTCTAAGAATAACAGAGAATTTCCTTCCTGTACATCTTTGAGCAAGACTTGCTTCATATTTAATTTCTTTCAAAGCAGATTTCTTTATAGAACATTGAGATCCATGCATTAAAAAAAACTATAATTTTGCCACTTCAGTCATCCTCTTTTACTTATACTTCTGAGAAATATTATTATAGTGTACTTCAGTACAGCTGGCTTGGAAAAATTTCCTATTTCTAATACGACAGTACGAATTTAAATTTCTTTCCTTCACCATTTCTGTCCATGACAAGAATTTTCCATTAAACCAGAAACATTGACAATTTTTCAGAAAGTGTCAATTCTTTAGCTGTATCTTTAATTCAAAGCTGATTAAATTAGATTTAGTTAAAAACCCAACAAAATACAAGGGAAATATATATTCAATAATATGAAAAGAAAAAGTTCAACACCCCCCCAAAAAAAAACCCCTGTATTGTTCATCAACTTGTTGTACACTATCAGTTGATCAGAGAGTACATAGATCAAATTTGTGCCTTTAGCTGATTCTATAGTGCACAGATATATTAATGACTTTTTCTGCAATTCAGAGCAAAGGGGTTTGGTTTTTTTTCCTCTTGTTAAAAAAACCCAACTTCTTGATTATAGAGAAAAGTCTGATTTACTAATGGTGTCATTTAAAATCAGAACTTGGTAAGTTGTGGCAAAGACATGTATAAAGGACTTCACTTTATTAAAGCCAAACACGAAGCAAATAAACCTCTGTAACAATAGAGAGCACAACTACTTCTAACAAGTTTGTATGGAGTGTTTAAAGTGTAAATCAAGTTAAACATATATAGTTAATGTATAATTACATATACACAATCTAGACTTACTCATTTTCCCCCAAAAAACCTGAGTGTATAACACAGTAGATGACAACTATTAATTCTTGCAAAATTGCTACAAATCACTTGATTACACTGTCTGATTTAAAAAAAATTATTTTCCCTTCCATTAAATCCAAAGGTAGTTTCGCTCTTACTGCAGTAGTGCAATCATTAGACTAATTGCCTTTTCATGGATTTAAATCACTCCTACTTTTCCATGAGTTACTCTGTTCAGTATTAGGGGAGATAAGCTTTGCTTTCATTTTTTATTAAACACCACAGAAATCCAGTATATGGAACAAGTCATGAGGACATCAGAATAGTTCCACAGACACGTAGCCCATCTCTGCTTCTGACAGCGACTGGAAACAGACATCTGAAGAAGGACCACTTAAAAAACTTCCCCCAACTGAAGTGCAAGCCACTGAAAGCTGGGAAGAACAGGTTTCCCGGGCATTTACACAGCCCTCACTGGATTTCTCTTTCAACAGCTTTTACAGGGCTTCCTTGAACCCACAGATTTTCCTCCTAGTTGGACTGACTTTCCAACGAGACAGATATTTCTCACGCTTCCATTTACTCCAGTTTTGCTGCAGTCACCTACTGCAAGACTGACCCCTGACTACCCATCAAAAAGAAGAGCTTCTAGCTACACAAAAGCACAGCTGTTTGGCACAAGGCCCACCTTACGCTACTTTCAGCTATAGCCAGGACCTTTGCTAGACGTTACTTGGGCCCACATTTGTCCCTCTTCTTTGCTTCATTTCTGTTGACAGAAGCCACTTTTGTGGTAGCGATCCCCAAGAAGCATCAAGCTGCTTTTGAGAACAAACTTATACAGCAGTGTACAGTACATTTCTTACTGTTTCTTTCAAGTACCTTGCACTGCATGCAGTAACTACCATCACAGCGAATGAGTACTTTGTGCTGGCAAAACTACTCTTAGACATTCCCAGTTTTAGTCATTCCTTTCTCACTACACAGTGCAGTAACAAGATGATATTTATTTCTCTCACAGATAATTTGATAAAATATTTCAGTCCAGAAAAAGGAATTTTTAGATTGCCAGATTTTATTAAACTTGAATTTTAATACAGGAATTTATATTTAGTTATACAGATAATAATTTTAGCTTTTTTATGACAGTCAATAACAAATATTAAGTACAGTACATGACACCAAAGCTACATAGTACAGCATAAAAATTATAAGATCTAAAGCTCCCACACTCTACCAGATTCATAGTGTAATAGCTACATGGGGGAAAAAAAAAAAAAAAGCACAACACTGACAGCTAGCAATAATGAAAAGCTAATACAGATAATAAGTCACTGTGAAGAAACATTAGATCGTATAATCCTGCTACAACTATTTAGAAAAGACTGGAAGACCATATCCTTTTTAAAACAAAAAACATGTAAAGAACCAACCCACACTCCATGCTGGGAACAAGTAGTTCTGAGACACAGCATGTTTAGCAACTCAAGTATAACAACTTTGTCTGGGTACCAGCTTGTACAGGGTTCTCCAGTACATCACTTACTCTTCAGTGTTCTGCCTATCCATCTGTGAAGCGGATACATCACTTAGTTCTGCTTTCCTCCTTCAACCTTATTGGTTCATAGTTATTTAAGTATTGGAGAAACAACGAAAGCGGTTTTGAAGAACTCGAGACGCTTGATATTGCTTAGAACATTGCTTTACTTTATGCTCCAAGCAGCTTTCTGTCACCTGTTGTTAGTGACCATGCGAGTAACGTGGCTCATAGTGCTTGTGCATTGAAGACACACCATGAAATATTGGTTCTCATAAATTCGTTTCAACTCTTTGAACTGTCCATTCTTTGTTCATTATTTTGTTAACAGCAGCATTGCACCTCCAAAAAAAAGGAAGAGCTATACATCAATCCTACGTTATTTTAGATTAGCCCAATAAGCTGAATTTCCCATTTTGCACCAATTTTCACCAATTCTCCATGGATTCTTTTGCAAGAAGCACCAGAATACTTGTTGGTGTATTACATAAGGACTCAAGTGATAGAATAAGTTGTAGGGCTACTTTCCTTGTGTAATATTATAAGTGTTAACACCTAGAGAATAGACCTTTATGAGATCCAGGTTGCAATTTAATAATTTCTCTCAGTTCCTATAAAGATCCTTTTATAAAAGCCATCCTCTTCTACATGCAAAAACTGGCATATACAGTTTTTATGTTGTTTTATGTTTGATTAGGCATAGACTTCTCACGATGTCAGTGTGAGTCATTTGCCTTATTCGGATACAGAGCCTTTCTGGATAGAAGCAACGTTTTAATATAGAGTAGTGCCATCATTAATATTTGATTCTGTCTGACCTCATACTGCATATTTGCCTTCCTTACAGAAATAGGATCATATCAGTCCACTAACATATCTTAGACTGATGATAGCACCTATTTTCAGTGTAGTTATATTTTGAAATATATGAAGATTTTCAGCTTCTGTAACTTTGAGAATATAGAAAAGAAACAAAGTAACAGACCGCTGTGATATTCCATGAGGCATCTTTTGAATTGGTGGTGGTGATAATTCTATCTTCATCTTATTTGCAATAATGGTCGTGTTAAATCAGAATAGCATTCAAAAGAGTCAGTGATCTGCTTACCAGATCAGGTAATGAATATCAGGTCTACAGTATTTACTACATGTTCTGATATGAATATCACTGCCATGCCATCCAATTATCTTCATCTTGCAGTTACTCCTCTGAATGCATTGCTAAGCAAAAAGCAGATAGACAACCCAGTCACTTAACTTCCTTACACGCTGGATAACAGTTGCTATTCTCCTCAGAAATCATATGTATAAGGATACTAGGAGCTTTTTCAGTCTGTCTATGGCTAACATTACTTTTTTTTCCCCAAAAATTATCAGACAAATCTATCTGTTCTTGCATGTGGAAAATTTGGCTTTAGCAATACATTTTACTAGTAGCAAAGACAGTGTTTCAAAAACATTATCATCATCCTACTGCCCAGGGGTTAACAATCCAGGTGTGAATTCAGTACCCCCTGACAACTGAAGCTACAAGCCACTATCACTGCTTATTATATACAGACAAACATCTCATTGCAATCCTACCTTTCCTCTAACATCTAAATAAAGCTAATTTTGGCATGTACACCTGTAGTATTTTGAGAAATATAAAATCTTATGTAATCTTAATGATTAAGAACTTAAGAAGAAAACCCTAATTTTGCCTTCAAGGCTGACTTCATATGAATCCAGATTTTCCTTGGACCAGTATCCATAATGAAAATACATCTCTGGTATCATTTGCCATCTGTACATAGCTAGATCAGTGCCTAATTTATGCAGCTATTTGTTCACAATTGCATCAACTTTGAGCTAGCTTATGTTGTTGACAACCTCTAAAACAAGCAGCTTTTCAGTAACATCCCGACAGAATGATCTAGCACAGAACAGTCAGGAAGGAGAACTCCTTATGGACTCTACACAGCTCTTCCACTGACAAATGCATGCGAGTGGGCAAGACAATTTTTTTTTCTTCTTCTTATACTAAGATCCCTCCTATGACGTATTTGAAGGATTCTTGTTCAGCATGTAGTCCTCCTAGACACTTGTATCTTTCTTTACTCCTTTAGTAAGAGTAACAAATTTTGGTCTGTTACTCATGATGTGCTGAGGACTAACTACAGATGGGGAAAATAAGCTTCTTAAACTATTTTTTTGTGCTTTGGACAAGACCTTCAACTCATTTAAAGTAAATATAGATGTAGAAATCATTAATTTATAGACAGCTGCCACCATGAATTTTTTCTTAAGTAACTGTTGTGTTAGCAGTGGAATACTGAAATGTTTTCTCAGGTATCAGTCTGTTTTAATTACGTCAGTAACAACCTCCAAAATTAAACCAGAAGCTTGATGACCAGTCATCTCCATTGCTAGTGTTAGCCGAGTATACTCAAACTGCTCAAAGAGAACCAGTTTCAAAAGAACAAGTGAAAAAGAATTATTTCAAGCCTTAACACATAGAGCTGTTGGTCCATAAATCCAGCCAGTGATCTGATTTTCATTAGCAATGTACTGCATCAAAGGAGAATGAAAATAAGATGTAGCCAGGTTTCTGAATGCAAGTTAATACTTCAGGGTAACAGACCCATTACAATGTAAAATGTACAAGGATTGGTGAGTAACTGTCATACTTACCCAGCATAGTGTTAGGAACACCGAGAAATTAACTGAAATGGTAAATACAGCATGAATCTGAGAAACGGAAGCTTTTCTTCCACTTCTCAAACAGCCAGAACAATATGAAGTATTTGGGGTCAAGGGCTTTAATAGGAATTTAATTCAATATCCCATCCAAAAACATTTCTTTCCCTATTATGTCATAAGAATTATATTAAAAAATCTAAAAGATTTCGCATATGTTTTCTTTTTTAAGAACACAGTTTAAAGAAATAGATTCAGAGAGCTGTACTGTAGTTCACCTAAAGTATTCCTGAATTTCCACGTTAACACAACACAGATTCCTTACGCTCTTAACTGTAGCGGTTCAAAACCCATGCTACGAAATGAGAGGAAAAGTACGATTCAGTTCATTATTCATGTCATCTTTCTTCACACAGGGAGAGACCTGGAAAACAGAAACCAGCTTACCCAGACTGCCTGACAGTTACTGTGGTCACCAAGGGCAGCTATCAGCACTGCATAATTAGCATTATCATAGTGATAAGGATTCAAAATCTCTGCAAAAAGAGTTCTGAGATTACAGTTGGGGTTTTTTTTGTTCAGCATTGAAGAACTGATGGAACAGCAAGGTAAAGAGATACCAGTAAATTTTTTCATTTACTTAACCCCCCAAACCCAGTATAGGCAAGACTTGAAATTCTGATAATCAAGCCTAGACTATATTTATTGCCTGGTGCTTTACACGTAGGTAAGCACATTGTACCTACTGTTTTGTATTTTCCATAGTCCAAAGAGAGGTAGCCATACCCAACAGAAAAAGCAGTAAATAATAATAATAAAAGGATACATTCCTCAAAGTTGTACCCCAGGAAACTCATGAACTAGAAAATTTACAGTCTTTGCAAGCAACCTAAATATCAGAAAGGTATAAAATGTTTCCTAGTTCTTCAGCCTGAGGAGATGCACCACTATCCACTTAAGAAAGCCTGCAAATTAGCTATAGAAATGGATTATTTTAAAGGAGCCAAACAGGGTTAGATTTCTCTTATAGGATGAAATGAGCAAGCAAGCACTTTATAAGTAAGAAGCAATTGAGGAAGGCAGATTTGGACATACTTTGAATAGAGACATTAATCAGGCTGAAATTCTCAATACTTGCTCTATAAAAATAAATATTGAATCGCAAACCTCTCCAAATAAAAGCAATATTGTTATTTTTGTTAAGAATTCACTGGAACCCAAAAAACAATATTGAAGATGCAAGGCCTTATCAGAGCATGTTTACAACTATCAACACATTTCAGTGAGTTGTAGTATTTTACTAGTCCAGACTTAAGCTGGTTTCACTAGGCTTTTTTATTATTCATAATGGAGAACTGAAGGTTGATTTTGAATGCCTCACAGCTCCTCCTTCACTCCCCTGCTTCTTGACTGGTTCTAGAGACTGTTAAAATATTTCTAGAACATATATATTCAGCACTTCAATACAAGTAATGTAAAAAAGCTGAAATGGAAGTTCCCTGCTCTTCTTCTAACCATATTTAGTACAGCCAAGAACCGAACTATTTTTGCAACATTACTGGTAGAAAGGTGGTGCATAACACCTCAAAAATCTAACAGCTTAGCTTTCTTTCAGCTTCAAATGAAGATCAAACCAAGGAGATAAATCATTAAAAGGAGATTAGCTTCTTCAGTCTAATGAAGAGCAAAGCAGCAAACGCTTCGCTCTCAATTCTGATGATAATGATTTCAAAGCCTTTGATTTCAGAAAAGTGATCAACTGCAGTTATAAATTGTAAGCTTACCAGAAGCATTATTCAGGTTTCTGGCATACTTACTTATACTCATGACAGAAAACTAATTTGAGTAAAGAGGAATATTCATGTTTTGTACCAATTTTAGCAACTACTAAAATACTGGATGTGTTTGAAATTTCCATGCCACTTTGATTGATGGAGCTCAAAATTGATATATTAGAAAAATGATATGTGACAGAGGGAACACTGAGCAATGTATGAGCTGTAGTGCAGCAAACTAAAGATTCTTCAGTACAAAGACTTTTCATAATATGTGTATGTGCAACAAAACAAAGCAAAAAAAAAAACCCAAACAAAAATCTCAGAGTCAAGGTGAGTAGTTCTTCTAGCAAATAAAGGCTTACATGAAGATATACGCATTCTTGTGAATGCCTGGGAATCAGTTTGGCATGAATTGCTGCTCAAATACTCCTGGTTTGCCACCAGAATTGTGTAAGATGACTCTAGAAATGTTGAGACACTTAAAAATTCCTGCAGATTTTCACTTGTGCATTAGGAAAGAGAATTAACTTCCATCTACAAAATGAAAAGTGCACAGAGCAGTTAACATAGAATAAAAGTTACTTTACTCTGTCCTATTTAAAGGAGTAGAGACTAGATTCATAATCAAACTAAGTTAGCAAATGGAATTGTCTAATGCCAAAGCAGCCCTGAACTTTCTCATAAAGCTGTTACCACCTAGAATGGATTTTGATTCCCTTCACCCTACTGGCAATATTGAAAGCCATGGTAATACTAAGTACTCGCTGTCAGATTCAGCTGTCTGTCCTTAGGTTAGGATTTAAGATTTGGTCTCACCTTTGGGAAACTCCCATGCATTTCAAGTACACCACATTTTTTCCACCAGCCTTCTAGGACATGCTTCAAATACATCAAACACTATACCACATCTAATCCCTCTTACACATAAGCTATGCAAAAAAGCAGAACTATGTGGAAGAAAAAGTCCCCAAAGAATAACACCCTGAACAATCTGGCATCGTTTCACTAGTTTTTGAACATGATTAACATCCTTTTTATCATATTTTTGTTTTTAAAATATCACAATCTGTCTGTGTACTGATAGGAGAGCCTTTGCATTTAGCTAATTAAGACAGTCTCAAAGGCAGGAAGTCTAATGCATAACTCAGAATAGGTGTTCATTAATCAGACAATGCCTTCTAAGCATACTGGTATTCCTAGTCCTAGCCCACTTGGGATAAAAGCCTGCTGAGAAAAGATTGTAAATCACAAAGATGCTGGAAGACAGCACATAACTCTTCGATATCATTATTTCATTATGTGGGATGAACAACAATGCAATACTTCTGTATTGTACAGTTCTTAGAATTTACTGACAGAGGAAGAGCTTGAGACATACAACCAGCAAGCCACTCAACCAGCCAGCAACGTATTGCTATAGTTTGTGTGAATAATATGATTAGTACAAATGATAGTTGAAGAATTTAACTGATGCTCTCAGAGTTGCTTGGGGTAGCTCAAAACCTATTTTTAAAGAAGAATCAATAGGCCTAATTCCAATTACTAGATGTAGTTCTCTAATAGATGGAGGGCAGGTCTAGTTAGAAAGAAATGCCAACAGCAAGATTTAGATTAAAACCAGGCCACTTAAATCTAAGACTATTTCTGAAGTTCTAAGCTATGCTGGCACTTTACTCAACCACCATCAGAACTTCATATTTATTATATTCTTATTTAGAATCTTATGTCCTATAAACACTGAAGATGGACTTTTTGCCACATCCATGTTCAGAAGCTGAGCACACCCTAAGCTCAAATCAACTCCCAAGAGACATTCTCACTTTAAGTCCTTATAGAGAGGCAAAAAACCACTGTCATAATGCCTGATTTTACCCAATAAGTTCTTCCCCAACTCTGCTCACAGTGGCTTTACCACAACACAATGACACCCTTGTAAACTCTTTCTTTTCTTTTTTTTAAACCAAGTCATGTCCTTCCAGACATAATCTGGCAACTTAAGTACTGGTTTTAGACCTATTTTATCAAAGATGTCAAACAAAATAGAGATGCCATATTTCAAGTCCTTTGAAAGACATACACAACCAACTCATACCAGACAGCTTGGCCCTATATATTTTGAATTTTGTAGCTTACTTAAGTCATTCTAGTAGGAAAACAAATGGTGGGAAACAAAAAATACCCCTCTTTGTCACTGAAAGTAATTTGGAAAAAAAGAGACCCCCTAAGGACTATACAGAAACTGTTGACAATTTTGATGTATGGTTTCTGCAAAGTTCTCTTGTGTACTCACTCAACACCATCGGCTCAAAACATGCCAATCAAAGAGGAACTACGGCCAGCAGCTGCTAAAGAAAAAGGGGGCAAAGGGGAAGGACCATTTATTAAATTAATAATAAAAAAAAATTGTTCATTAATAAAGGCTTGTTCTTTAACCAGATCCAAAAAGGAGCTGGCATGCATATGAAGTTCCAGCACAGTGCATTACTCAGTAGAACCTTGCCAAACTGCTAATCAGTATCTCAATTTTCTTGTTTGGCACCATTGAACAAAAGGAGTAGCTATCACCAGATTTAAAAGATTCTTTTATTGGATATGTTGTCCCAAGCTGGGATTTTTCCTTAATATTCCTTCCCTGCCCTTCTGCTTATTGTCATTAAAATGCAAATTTTAGAGATAAATGGACTTGAAGTCCCTTATTACATAGGTAGAAAATATCATTACTGAAGACTTCAAATATAGGATTAACCTTTAAGAATGTTTCCATTATTATGCAACGGTATTTTTAGCGCTTCTGCAATGTCTTTACTGAGAAGACTGTTGAGATAGTCTTTACAAAGGCTAAGGAAGTTATCCACTAATATGCTCAACACGTGTATCTGCAAAATAGTAATTATTGCAAGGGATCAGGCCTTACAATAATTAAGCCTCACAGAAATGCTTTAGCGATTAAATGGTAGAGGAATTATTCTATTCACCAGTGAATGCAACACCCCCTGAAAAAGTTTGTCAACACAGAAACAATGCACTACATGAACAATACCCTATAGTATGACAGTTTAAAAATATATTAACACCAGGAACCTCTGGGTGGATCGGTTCTTTTTCCAGTGATGAGAAGTTTACATCACATCATCATGGATTTTGAGGACATTTCTTCTTTCTTGTTGCTTAGCCCCCTCAAGTGTATACCCTGGTTGCATACCTAGACGATATCACGTATAACACTGCAAAATTACAGCCCTCCTCCCAGTTCTTCTATTTCAGCTGACATATGCTATACTTCATTTCAAATGAGTTAAGTAGCACCCATCACCTTCATTAACAAATACAGTAAGGCAACAAATTTTACATTTGAATGAAAGAGTTTATTCATTATCCAAGCATAGCTTTAGTGTTCAATTCAGTTACAGTTTCCTTATTTAAAACTTTTGGCAAATGTTTCGCTGCCTGCTTTCTTTCAGTGGAGTCTCTGGCACTAAGGACCAGATGCTGCCAACTGGAAGCTCTCTCTAAGGAGAGGATCACATGGGAAGTGGCTGGATGTGCAAGAGCTGTGAGTGATATACGGCATGACAGTTCCTTGGAACAGGAGTCCACAGCACTCTGGTAACACTGGCAGACTGTGGAGCTCAAACTTTTTCAGACTGCAGAATGAATCAAGTGTTTGACAGACATTAGTATGTGGTAGGGGCAGCAGCTTCCCAATCAATGCTGTGAAAAGAAAATTGAAGCTACAAGCTCAGTTTCTAGAACTAAAAAATGTATCAGAAAACAGAGCTGGAATAAATCTTTCTACATAGAAAATAATGTCCAAAATAACATAACACCAATATAAGAGCTTTTAGGCATCTGTGCTGGGAAAATTGAAATATTAAATACTGTGGTATTACAGCTGTTCTTGGGGAAGGAAACACTGCACAATTAACTTCTTCTCCTCTTGATGCCCAGGAAGGGAACCCAAGCATTTGTTGCTGCACACATAGTTGCATTTATTAAACAGCAACTGAAACAGTATCCACAGCCTTCCCAGCATTCTCCTTCCTGGCACATACACACATACATATCAGAGAAAAAGCCTATATTTCATTTAGTAGTTCTTCACTGATTAAAACACCAATTTGGATGTTCAAGCTGGTAGAACCAAAAAAGGGGGGGGAAAGGTGGCCAGAGGCAGAAAAGAACAATAAGGGAAGAAAATCAAGGCAAATAAAAAAAATAATTACAAAACAGTGAATGAAGAAAAAAATTTTCTTCCATAATGACAGGGGAAAAAAAATACTAAGTGCTACTGATCATAAGGATTAGAAAACAGCTATTTTTTTTCTTTATCTACCGTAGTCTTCCATATCTATTTAGCAATCATTAAACACTACCAGCATGAAGTGAGGTAGCCACCGGGAAAGTCTCAGTTATAATGGCAAGGTCAACTCTGTTCCTCTTATTCCAAAGAGGAAAGCTATTATTGTGAGATTCATCTTAGCTCAGTGAAGATATCTATACTATAAACACCTAAAGGTGGGTCTAAATCCTCCCTGTAATTAACACAGTCAGTGAAAATAAGCATCTACAGAGGATGACTCATTTTGCACATACTACACTGACCCAGGACAAGAAGTTTCATTTTCTAGAGTGTCCCTAGCCCTGCATCAGGTATAATCAACTCTAGATGACTGGCACAAACACAGCCCTCTACATTGCAGAGGTCAAAAGTCTAAACTTTGACAACTTTAAAAACAGCAGTTCAGCATCAGCAAGACAGAATAGAGTTCCCATCAAGTTCAGCTTTCCAACATAAGGTCAGATTTGATTCACTGAAGAGCAGTGTTTTTATTACCTAAGAAAATAACAGGTAATAAGGCCCAGGGTGTTTAACCAAAAATTGATGCTGTTCCTGTTGTTAAAAATGAGAGTTTTGACATACATATATACACACATTTATATATAAACATAAAAAATATTCACACCTTGTGACCCTAACAGGGGTAAAACAAACAACTTGTTCAATTTGCTAATAGTGTTGATGTACACGTTAATGATGCACACTACACAAGACTGTCTAGTGATACAGTTTGAAGTGCTTAGCAATACCATGAGACTGCTTTGTCTGTCACCACTATCAGAAAGCTTACAATGGAGGTCCACCCATCTTAATAATTTTTAATTAATATTCTGTGGGAAAAGGTTTTATCTGGCCATAGCTTACATTTCCAGTGTTGCAATGAATTCAGAGGTCTCTTGCTAAAAAAAGAAAGTGGCACCTCCTTTCCACTCACACACACACACACTCTCGCACACCCAAAATGCCAAACCTGTTTCCATTGTGAGTTCCCTAACTGAATAGAGCTATCAGCTATCAGGAACCATCCAATAATTCCAGACTGTCTGAAAGATGTATGGAGATTTTTTTTATTTTTTTTTTTTAATTCTGCAAATTGTAAATTGAAATTTCAGAAGAGAAGTTTTGGAAGCTCCTGGGTGCAGACAAATGCCAAATAAATTTCGCTCATGTTTTCCCCTCTAAATGTCTTATCAAAGCATGGATAAACTTATTTAGATGAAGCCGCGTCTGCTCCGGAGGCAAAATTATGCACAGTTTTTCAAAGCTATCTTATCTGATCACAAGTTTTACTAATAAATTTGTATGTTGTCAACCATGTGGGAAACAATTTAAAATTAAAGTATTTTACATTTTGTTTCCACAGATAACTTGGAAAATCTGCTTTACAGAAGAGAATGAGGTGAATTAAGATGGCTTCATTCATAAACCTAGTGCTGGTAAGTGTATTTAGTCCTTTGACAAGCCCTTTCCACCACAGTTGGTAGTGCACCACTTTTAAAGCTAACTCTGCAAGCTTCATTGCACTTCTCCACAGCCACTCATGGAAAGCAGAAGACTTGGAAGCCTATTAATTTACAGCTTCAGATCACCAGAATCTCTCCTAAGCCTGAGGAGTTCTGTTTCAGCATTCACCCTTGTTCTTGAAGAACTAATGGTAGTGAAGAGCCTGTCCCTGAACTTGCAGCAGGCAGCTTTTTTTTTTTTTTATGTTTGGAGGGGGGCGGGGGGGGGGGGGGCGTTTTATTAGTTTGGTTTTTGGTGTTGTTTTTTTTTTTAAATGTTTTCTCCCTCTTAAGGAAGTCATTTATCCTAGAAAACTCTTTTACCCTCCCCTAACTTGTCAACACATTTTCCACCTCTGAAGTTCTACCTCATTTTTTACTCCAGCTTTCTTGTTCTTTATTCAGTACACACTCACGCTCCCCACTTGGTTATTAATCTTCTACTACCCCATTTCTCTTGTAGAGACATGTTTCCTTTACTTCCCTGGAGAGATTACTGTGTTCTCAAACTGCCATCAAGACCACAAAGTCCAAAGCACCCACCAACTATGGTAGGTGTGCAGCAATAACATATTTTTCACAACTACAGTACTAGAAAAAACCATGATAATCTTAATATTAATACCCTCATATTGGAGCCTTTCTATTCAGTAGTGTTGAGGTTATAACTACAGATACTCTGTCTCAAAATAAATGACTACATGGACTAAAAGTATCCTTCCTCCAGCTGTGAAGCTCTCCAAATCCAGTAAAGTCACTGATTAGCATAATCACTTGAAAGAGGGTGACTTGCACCTTCTGTTATCAAATGTGGTGAGTGGAGCCCCATTAGCTTCTTTTTTTCTGCACGATGGACTTCCACTGTCCATTTGATATTCTACTATCACAGCTAAGCCCAGCCAAGACACTAAGGATACAGATGATGCCCATGCTTGTCCTTCAACATCCTCACCCCAGAAGGTTCTAGCATATCTCCCAAATTTTGTATAATTTTCTCTCTAAAAGAAAGCCTTCCCTAATGCTGACTCTCCCTCAGTTCCCCATTTGCCAAGATTTCCCCCATGTATTCACATTTCCATCACTGTCCCTAAAACTACCCTTAGTCTTTGCAACAGTACTTGGCTTATTGTCTTCCAGTCACTAATAGCTAGTGATTCAGGGAAGGACAAAAGGAGGAGGGGAAAAAAAAAAAAAAAAAAATCAGCTTTTGACTGAAAACAAGGGAAGATAAAAGTGTTCCTTCCTGCTACTCTAGTTGAAGAGACAGAGAGGACTCTGTAGAACCTCCTTTCCATTACCAGAGTGATGCTGCCTCCAGGGGAGAGAAAAATAAATAAAAATAATCAAGAAACAGACAAAGGTTCCCTTAGCTGTGCTAAGCACAGCTCTGAGGTAGACTCACAAGCTTTAGCTGTGCAATCTAGTTAGCTCTCAGGTTCAGACCCTCTAATTTCCAGAGCACTTATTTTGGCACAACCCCTATTTTATTCACTACTACTCTTCACTCTGGGGGAATTTATGACTGGTTCTGGCATCTCACTGATTCTCCTTCGCAAGCACTGAAACAGAATTCATTTAATTTCTTAGCACTCTGCTTTCTTTTGTCAGTAAATTACTACTTCTATTGAACAGAGGCCTGGCTGTCTCCTTCACTGACCTTTTGTTGCTTATAAATTTCTTATTATTTACCATAACCTTTTCTGCAACCTTCCTTTCATCTTTCACCTTTACTTTCTGTATTTTTATTCTCCCTTTCAGTCTTCTGAGTCTGCAATATTTTTAAGTCCTCTTTAGTTGCTCTTTTATACTATCCATTTGATTCTTTTGAGGTTGGTTTTTTTTTATGCATACACACACTCACATATATAACTTATTGCTTGCTCAGCTCAGCTTGAAACCTCAGAGCATGGCAATACACTGACCAGGAATAAAGGGTGAAATATGTTTTAATCATAACTGAAATTTGTTTCTGGTCAAAGGAGCTTTTACATTTAATAATTCTGTTGTACCTCAACACAGCACGCTCCAGACTATTTTAGTGCCTTAAACTGTCGTCAAAAAGAAGAAACATTCAAGTTTTATACGCAAGTTGAAATTTTATCACAAACTGAGAATTGGGTCTATGGTATTATTCAAAATATATCCTAATGCAGAAGCAGTGTAAGGGAGAGCAGAACTAGCCTTCCACATCAATATCAGTTCTGGTGTCGACAGATAAGCCTACTATTTTTCTTGACAGCTATTAGCACTGTTTGTAAGTTGGTAGTCACCTACAAGAGAAGAGAAGCACAAAACTAGAATGGTCTGAGTTACAACTGCATTGAATCCCTCACAGTTGCTGGCAACTGTATACCTGTCAGAAGGTCCAAGAAGATCCACAAAACCATCTAGACATCTTAAATATCCTCCAAACACAAGGAGGAACGCGCATATAATAAAATCAAAGCCTGACACTGACAATACAATTCCAAATACTGCATTTTCAGCTCGAGTTTAACTTTTCACAAATAAACACAAGTAATTTTCCTTTGCCGCATGCGTAGTGGTAAGATGTTTGACTCAAACATGCTAAGAAACAGGGGAAAAAGTAAAAAGACAGCCACCACAGCCAGAGTGATTCTGAGCTGTATAAGTCTACAACCAGTCACCCACATTTACAATACATAGAATCATTTTCCAATGAATGAGAGAAGAGCTATTTTGTGTTATTTGGATGCATTTCTGTCATAAAAATGATTTTCTTCTACGGTTATTCCTTCTTTCCATACCAATGTATCTTTATGTCCTGTTTAATCTCCTACACAATGCAATTCATAGATAAATCTGCTCTTATAGTCCCATTTTACTGACACATACTTCTCTCAGAGCTGATTGCACATGCTAGTTCCACTGTTGGGTTTTTTTAATTATTTTTATAGTTTAGGTTCTGTTATATTCAGGACTTGTCTTGCATACAAATCACTGATTATCTATACACTAAATAGATTCTAAGCATCAGAATTTTTCCAGTATCAACTGTCAAAAGGCAGAAAGGCCTGAAAATTATTACAGAACCTCAAGTTTCAACTGCAGTCCAGCAGAACTGATCATCCACAGAGATATGTAGTATCAGGCTTTCAGCTGCCCACCCATGCGCCCCCCCCCCCCGCCTTGTTCTCAAAGGGTTTATTACCGCCATTTAAAAAAAAACCCAAAACTAAACACCATACACAGATGATGCAACTTGTAAGCAGTGACCAACTCCATAACTTTCATAGTTGTGGTTGTCAGAAGTACCGATTAGCCAAAAAGGGAACACTTGGCCAAGCCACAGAGGCAAGAACATCAGTTTTAGGCTTGTTTAGAAGCTTAGCGTGCTTTGTGTTTTCACAGAAAAGATAAAATACCCCAACAACCACGCAACCAGGTAGTAGCAACTACATTAAACTTCACAATGTATGTAGATTTACTCAGGTGGATTGTATAAAGGTATGAGCTACCCACTGTGTGAAGAAGTTTGAGACAGATACAAAAGCTTTCTACTACAATCTCCACCCTTTGATCTGCTGCACTTGTGCTTCAAGTTTAATACCATACAAGAGGTAGCAACTGACCTGAATACCATCTCAGATAACTAGAACAAGTAGGATAAGCCATTTTTACATCTCATACAATTAGACATAAAAACCTACATCAAGACCTTAAGAATTAGCACTGGTATTGTACACAACCTTGTCTATGTATATTTGTTAACGAATTAAGTAACGCCAATGATATTTCGGAGAAACCGAATAAAGCTGTAATTTAGCATCAGCCTACATATTAGCATAATGGCAGCAAGACTAGTTTTAAGTTGAAATAAAGTAGCTATCCCTATCCCTCTGCGCCCCAAAAAGATAAAACTGCATTTCTTTTCCTTTGTCTCTCACACAGCTACCCTGACAAGAATCAGCTATTCCAGCAACATATGTTCAGTTACTACAGAGACGATGGCTGTTTGAACAACTGCAAAAATTTTTAACTGGAAATTTTTCATTTCTTCCTTTTTATAATGCAGTATATACTTTGGGATAATATGTACTGTTTATGTATATTTGATTTTTGCAAATATAGTGATTCTAGGATATGCATAATATAACAAAATGCATAGCTCTAAATATTTATTGTGCTTACCAAGAGCACAATAAACACTTTCTACTGAAAATATAAAGCTACAATGAAGACAGCTAGTAAAAACCAGGAGCTGATCCAGGTTAAAAAGCTCCTGGGTTTTGTTTTGGTTTTCTAGCCACATTTCAGTTTACTGGATTCTTCTCACTAGCTTGAAGATCTTAAGCTAAGGAAAAAAACCTGTTAATAGGAAGGACCTAGAATTTGAAAAACCAAGAAAACAATAGCAAATAAGGGTTTGGGTCACAAAGTCCTGCAGAGCAATTAAAGATTAGGTTTTACTCTCCTGCTAAAGACGCATGCCCCAATTCATATAGAATCAGGGCTTGACAGTTGTTAAAGCTCAGGATTCAGAGTCAGGAGATGCATGCTCATATTTCTCTATGCACTCAACTTCACTAAAACCTCCAAAATGCCATTGAATTTATGTTGCTTGATGTACATTTTTTTAACTGAACAATGTTACTTTCTATGAGGAATCTGTGTTGAGCATGTCTTGTAAAGTAGTTACGCAAACATACAGCGTATGTGTATCTGGTAAACCATACCTGCATCTGACATTACAGAAATCATCCTTGTACATTAATCACTTGAATTACCATCTTGCTAAATTCATTCAGATACTTGAAATATGTTAATCAGACATATGACGTCAAAATGTACTCTTGTTAGATACGGGGCACTGCTGAGACTGAGAACCATGGTAAGCTAACATAGTATTTTTCCTAAATGTACAAACCAACTGTACAATTTACTTATAACGGTCAAAATAAAATGCAAGTAAAAAAAAAATCAAACCAAGAATCAACTGGAGAAAGTACTTAAGTGATGCTCATTTCCAACTTCTCTTTAAATAATACCTTTTATTGGCTGGTTAGTCTTATTTATAATTCCCCAAATGGATCCCCTATTTCTCAGGAGGGCTCTGCAACATTAAAGAAAAAAAAAACAAAAAACAAAAACCAAAAAACAACACACACAACCCCAATGGTTTTCTTCCAGTCAAAAAACCCAGTCCTTTGTTTCCCATTATTTCCTGTTAGACAGCATGTACTAATCCAAACGTCCTCTTCCCTGTTCCTATCCACTCTCGGCATTTCATTAAGTTCTATCCAATTGGAAAACCTTCAATATGGTTACGCAGGAAGTATGCAAGAGAGTCCAGAAACCCTTAACAAGAGCTCAGAATAAACCTGCTGAATAAAAAAAACCTAGGCAGTTCTCCTTGTACACAGTAAAAGCGTTGCTACAAAAGGAGATGCAACTGTACTAGGGGCTTCTCGGTTCATATACCTCCCCCCTAATTACAACTTCTGAGAGAAGCCTGCTACTTGCTCCCCACCCATTTTTCCATTTCCGTCACAGAGCTCCAGATAGCTTTGCCAGCCTAAAAAAAACCCTCTCACACAGCGAAGGTGAAGTTGAGGGTCAAAGCTGAAATACAGCTCACTATCTCTAGGTCTGTGTGAATTTGACAGCACACTAGCCAGCTACGCTAAATAAAAGATTCCCTTATCTAAAGGATTTCACTGCATACTCCTTGCTACCTTTAATGTCATGCCAATTCACTCAAAATTCATGCGTTAGTATAAAACCAACTCAAAATATCCTGTCACAGCTATAGGGCTTTTTGTTCATTTAGTTGGGGTTTTTTTGTTTGGTTTGGGGTGGTGAGGGTTTTTTTTGTTTGGTTGGTTTGTTTATTGTGGGGTTTTTTGGTGCTTGTTTTTTTGGGTTTGTTTTTTTCTTTTTTTCCATCTCCATCAAACTTCCACAAATCTCAGACATCTTGATTTATTTACCTGACAACAAGTTGCATAATCAGAAATTTACCTTGAAAACTGCTTGTCAAACTTACAAAGTGGAAAGTGGGAACTGTGTAACTGACTGGGACGAGTACCAAGTACTAATCATACCACTTACTTATTATGTCTTTATATTGCCCCACCAAGAAATTTTTTAATATGGAAAAAGCCCACGTTCAGAAGTCAGAGCTCCCACGACGTAGTCTGTTCCTGTCTTGTTCCAGTTCTAATCGCCAATGGAAAAGCACAGGCTGCTGAGTAATGAACACATTGAAAAAAAATAATGAGTGCTGAGGAAAGCCAGAAACCAGAGATGCTTTCCTGATGCAAATGAAGTGATGCTGTAATATATAAGCACAATCAGAGCAAGCACTTTTTTTGATGGAGAGGCTCGGTCACTACAATAATTCCCACCAATTTTATGGACTTCCGAGTAGATCCTGCACCATCATTCTTTCTTTACATTATATTTGAAAGGTGAGTCAATACAGAAGTAGCCAACTTAATTAGCTCATCGACTATCAAAGAAATCTGCATTGCTGTTCAGCCACAGAAGTATTTTCCTACTGAAATGGCAACATGTAGAAAATCCAGCAGCCAAGAGCTAAACTTTTTACTAGAAGATCACGAAGCATTTTGCAAACTAAGCAAGGACACTGCAAGAGTATTTTGACCTGTATTTACATGTCCTTCCATGTCAGTTAAACTCCTAGAAGCTGAAGAAATACACAACAACCTCTACTCACATCAGGTTCTCAAGGAGCAGCTTCCAAATAGTGCTAAGTAGTATTATGTCATCGAAAGGCAGACCTGCTAGGAGACACAGCACTCAGTGTCACAGCCCCAAATCTGGCTTAGAATGGTCTTTGTCACAAACTGAATTTTCAGAGTGAGCACAAAAGTTCCACCCATTAGTTTCAATGGGAACTCACCGTTCATTTGTCCAATATACTGCAAACACTATTTAACAAGTCTTACAAAAAAAAAAAAGCATCTTAAATGAACCTTTAAGATTGAAAAACTGTATCTGTCATATCCTCAAATCTAAGGATGTTCTGCTCATCCCACTCTCCCAATGCACAGTCCTAATTTGTTCACTCGTGCTTCTGAGCTAGGTACCAAAATAATTCCTACAGTGAAGGGTAGCGCACTCCCACCTAGCTCTCACCAGTCTTCAGATTTTTCCCCAAACTACGTATCTGCCTGCAAGCAAAGTTAGTTGTTTTCTGAAACTGCCTCAGTATGGTTGTATCTTCAGGACTTTTAAAGCAAATTTTAAAAGATTAATAGACCACAAAGCAATCTAGTCCAAATTAGATTAGAAAATGAGTAAATTAGCCAAGCAATTATGCAAACTTCATATTGTACAATACACGCACAGTGCCACATGCAGGAGTTTCTCCCAAAGACAGATACAGGCATTTGTAAATCATCTAAAAAATCAAAGAAAAAGTTACTGACTAACATGATTACTCAGGTTTTTCAAGTAATACTTTCAATATTTGCCAAAAGACTCTCAAAGAATAATTTAGCTTGCAACAGATCTGTAGAGGTCATCTATTTCAACTTCTCAACCCTGTACAAATTGCTAAAATGGGACTGTACGTGCCATGCATATTTAGATGCACCCTGTCCGAGTTTTCAGGGGCCATCGCCACGCTTAGCTCAACAGTAACTGAAGTTTGCCTTCAATAAAGTTTCTGGAAGTCTTTTCGAAGCAACAAATACTGAAAATTTTCAAGGAAATCCAAGCAATAATCCAAGAAAATAGCTATCTGGAATTGAGAGCTGGTGCTCTGATAGTAAAGCAATACATTCAGATTAAGGTTTGATTCCTGCCCTAACTGCTGACTTTGACCTTCAGCAAACTGATTTCATTCTCTTAGCCTCAGGTGCCTATTCTTTCCTCTCCTTCCCCTGTAAGGGAACCGATGGGTTTAGTTTGTGAATTCTTTTGGAGATAAATTGTCTCATTTATTTTTATACAATAGACTCTGCTCTAAAATACATCTAAGTATTAACATGTTCTATATTACTATACAGGAAATACAGATAATACTTTTAATTCAGTAGGTATATATTATGCTTTTCACCAAAGACTTCAATTACAAGTAGCAACTAGATTAAGTATACTCTACAATACCCCAGGGCCATAAAAATTACAGGCACTGTGGTGCCTGGAAACCAGGAGGTTTTTTCCCTACCTGTGAAGCAATCAAGAATCACTCATTCAAAATTCATTCTAATTATAGACCTTTAAGGTGGGGAGGGGGTGGTGAATTACACATTTTTTCATTTGATACAGGAGGTATGATATTCAGTCAACTCAGTCATGGAAGAAGTGCTCTTTCGGACACGTCCAGACTTTTGTATTATAAATAAATAAATGTTATAGACCTACAGGCACACTAGCAGGCACTACAACTATTCTGCCTAATTGCTAGTAACCAAAAAAAAAAAATTAAAAAAAAAATTATGTAAAGCACCTTGGAGTCCACTGCATATTCATAGACTAGACTCTTCCTCTTGACTGTACCACAGCATACAGTAGCAATTATGTAACCTCAAGTATGTTGTTTTAAACTTTCTTTTTGAAACTGAGGCTAGACCTTGGCTAATAACTTCTATCAATTGCTTAGTACTGCTGAACAGCTTTTCCCATCTATGAGTTTCCTTTGTTCATCTGGTAGCTCTGGTTCGAAGCATGCATACAAGAACCTTACTTTCTTTTTCTAGCACTTCATCTAATCAGTAGCACAAGTAAAATTTTCTTTTTTTTCTAAACAGGTGTTCGGGTTAAACAAAAAAGCTTATTATGTTTAAAGATGCTGCAAATAGTTGAAGTTTTATTGAACTAACAGCATTCTAATCCACCAGTTCTCAAAAACTATTCAATGCAGATATTTATACTCCTCCTAAAATAATGAAAATCTATAAAAAAGGCTAATTAACTTTGTGTGAATCTCCTCACTGCATGAATAGCTTGGGCAGGTAATTAACATTGGCATTTTATTTTACCTTAGTCCTACTCCTAACAGAGTCAAAAGTTCTTATTGGCAGATCCTGTATCTTGGTGTTTGTTCAGCTAGAGTCCCACAGCTTTGTCAGAAAAGCGTGGGTGTGTCAGGGGTTGCTTTTTGTTTGTGTTGAACAGAGCTACGATCCTCTGCGTGCATACATTAGCAGCAGGATTCCAGGACTCTTCCCTGGATGTAAGTTTATTCTGTTATATCACTTTCTTACTGTAGATACTTGACAGCTCTGTACCCATTTAGCACTTTTCCATCTCAAAGCCCATGTTAGAATGTGGACTACTTTGGGAAGTCATTTGTGTTCATCATTTGGGGCTCAAGAGAGAAGGAAAAAAAAAAGAAAAAAAAAAGAGAGAGAAAGTAAAAAAACCTTTATGCTGCAGCTGAAACTCTTTTGGCATGGATTTAACCAGATCTTGAAAACAGTCCACTTGCCCACACCTAGCCAAGAGTGGAGAAGACATCAGTTTTGCCATACATATTGAAATCCAAGCGCCAGTACTCAAGTTGTAAAAGCAAGTAGATACCCTAAAACAATCCCAGCTTCATTTGTAAAAAGAAAGAGATTAAGCAGCTACAAAATTTATGAGTAAATATAAGGTGACTTAAGGAGGTGTGTAGAACTAAGCTACTAACTGCATATTTATATTTCTAGATACAGGAAGACTAAATTTGATATTCAGTGGAAGCAGCTTTTGGCACAGTACTACAACTGAATACATGAAAAGTTGAAAAACTATTTATAAAACCCTACAGTATAGAGGAGGTTTTGCTTGCAAATTACTCTTGGTAAGAAATTGCAGACAGTACACATCTTTCCTTGCCGTGTTGAAATTTTGCATTTTGGTACCACATAGCTAGGTCTTGAGTAATCAAGCAGATACCTAACTGTTAGCTTGACAAGTCATCGTACAAATAGACTCTAGAAGTTCTAAAAACATCTTCTGTCTTTCACTATTCCAATAGCGAACTTTCACTTTTTAAATGTTTAAATGGTACTTTACATTCAACTGATTCTCAAAGATATATTTTGCTACAATGGCAAACTGTAATCAAATCACAGAAGGGGAAGTCAAGTTTATTATACAGTTTGTACAGCCTCCATAATACTATTCTATTTATTTGTGACTACGGAGGAAGTTCGTTCTTCATTCTTCCAGTCCTTTGAGAAGCGAGAGCCATTGATGCTCAGTCATCTGTAAAGTACAGGACGGATATAAAACTCTAACCTAGCTGAACTGATAATTTTTCAAGTCCACTTGGGAACAGCCATCACTAGATCTTGACCACGGATTCGTGTGATCCCTGCAATGGAAACCTACATCTCAGCTGCTGGAAAATCCACAGATGGGAACCTCTTTTCAGGAAGTTCAAGTTCCCTGGCAGTTTCTCAATCTTTAGCTGCTTTTTAGCATTCCACGTCAGTCCCCGATGCAGGTATAAACTGTGCAAGAGCTTAGGAAAAAACATTCCTAGTCAGGTCTAATACTGGGGACTCAGAACTTGCAGCTCTGCTAACACAATCTCAGCTATGCATCAGCAGCTGCAGCACAAGATTTTGCTCTCTCTACCTGGGTAATTGAGATTTAAGACAGAAACCATCATCATGTCTCAGGGTGCTTAACAGTGGAAATAAGATGTCTACAACTAATTCTTTTTGCATCACTGAAAGGAGTGTATTTTGCTTTCTAACCGAAAACAGAATCTGAAGAATAAAAAAGAGAAAGCAGGGAAATCACTTCTGCTACCCCTTCCTTCCTTACCTATAAACTCTTCCATCAAGTAAGAAAACTTCTAAAGCACAGGCAAAGCAGAGATACAGATGCTGCACTTTTGTGCTTTCTGCTATTAGTAGAAGGGAAGAACACCAAAATACTAACCTCATGGCTGAAACACAACCAGCTTTAAACCGAAAAAGGTTTCTCATACCACTTGCAATTCAAGTGTTTATTTCTAGCTTAGCAACAATGTCACGGGAGCTATAAAATTCCCCATTAATACAAAAAGGAGAAGGGTCATAAGAAGCGTTGTCCTCACAACTGTGAGACAATGCAAATATCAAATGTGTATTTGATGGGAGTCATAGGGGAAGCTGAGGTGAGCTTCAGCCAGCACTGAAAAGGGGAAAAGGAGGAAGATGTGTTTTGCAACTTAATTTAAAAGACAGGCTCTGACAAATTAAAAAAAAGACCAAGTACCACAATTCAAATAGTCCTTTTTTCCCATTCCTCTTCCTAACGCCCTCAGCCTCCCAGCTTTCTGCAAAACTGCCTTTCTGTTTATTACTGAAAAAGCATCCAACAGATACCAACAAGAACACTGTCAGATTTACAATGCAGTCAAGCCCTGAAATTAAGGTAAAGGCATTTAGGCTATCATTTACAAAACACTTTACATTTAAGACAACTAGTGACATTTGCTGTCAATATAAAGCATGCTCAAAAAGCAGACTACCATACTCTAGAATTGCTTGTGAATTGACTTTAAAACAACACATTGTAGGTCTGTAGCTTCAAAATAAAGATAGGTTGAGCAAGATTACACACACCTCATACTTTCCTCTGAAGACAGACAGAGTAAACGAGGCCATCCAGTAGGAGCCCCAACTTAGTGTAACCTTCTGTTTCGAAGCAGCAAAAAAACCCCACCATATTTAAACAGCTGCTGACTTCAACAACCACTAGTGTTGTCAGCATGGTACAAATATTGATTTAACCAAATATTCACCCAGTTTCCTACAGCTTAACAATTCTTAAGTGAGTTTACAACAGCTGGCTGCTTTCATACTACTTAATTCTTTGTGTATAGAGAAACAACTATTCTGCTTTAGAAGAATCAGCTGTAGTAAGCATATGTATTTGGGCATCATCCATACATTGCACACACATTTCTATTTTTTCACATAAATCCGCAACCAAGCCCGTCATATCACTCAAAGACTTAGTAGAAAGAAAAACAAGCACGCTTTAAACTTAGATTTAATCACAAATCAGCCGGAACATTTTCTGGTGGATTTGTGGTATAATGAAATACTGTAAATCTAAACATTCTAAGTATTAAAGGAATGACTTTTATTGTTTCCTACTCCTGTAAAAAAACAACAACAAAAAAATCCCCCACCCCCCCGCCCCCCCCCCAGTTACTGAAGTATGCTTTCAGAGCATCAGTTGATACCTTATTGAGTGTGCTATATCCCCTCTCCACTCTGGCAATAAAAGGGCTGGAGAGTGGGGAAAGGAGTAGAAACAGTTCTGTTTCTCTGCAGAACAGAAAGCCCCACTTACAGAACAGCTCTAAGAAGGTGAACACAGAGAAAAAAAAAAAAAAATTAGGCCCTTGTCTGACCAGTCAACAGTAGCAGCAGCAAACCCTGCTGCGTGTTTCTTCTCTTAGAAGACAGAATGCAGATACTCACTTCCATTCATAAAGAAAATTTCCTTCATACTAATCTGTAAAGAGGTAAAGCGTTCATTGTTTCGGTGTTTGACATCAGACTTTTGGAAGCATTGTATAACACCATTTACGTAGCTCATGTAGTCTCCAACACAAACCTAGAGTTCAGTGGAAATGGTCTTCAATGGCTTTCCCAGCAGATTAAAACAAACAAACAAAAAAAAACCAAAGAAAAACCACCAAACCCACACAACAACAAAAAAAAAACCAACCCAACCCACATTCAAAAAAAACCAAAACAGCAAGCAAAACAGATTCAGGAAAATATACCTATTTTTGACATTGGAGAGGGGGGAAAATGGGTGTCCCATCCAAGGAAATACAGGCTACGTCACACAAATGTTGCATCAAATCCACCTGATGCTTCATGAAAGCCTACTTCTGGTATTTTGTGGCTCCATTTTACCCTGGCAGACTTCACTCTACAGCTGTTCCTTATCTCTTAGGAAAGCCTGTTCTGCAGCTACAGCATTTCTCACAACACTTTGACACTTCCAACTCTTCCTTCTTCCCCTGCAAATTGTTTTTTTCTATGATATTTTACATTTCTCATCATTTAGCTATACAACAGTAGATTCTTATTCTGATTTGTGAAGATATATTGAAAAGTTAAAGTTTCTTAACGAAAAAAAATGCCTTTTAGTCAGCTTCGCCCATGATTTACTCACTTTCCCCATAGACGCAGCAGCAATTTATATACACAAGTGCAATTTAAATGATCTCATTAGTGGCTGCAAATGACATTTAAATTGCATCTGTTAACCCAGTTGTCATCTGGGGACAAAAACATTTCCCTTTGCACAGTAACCAGAGAGACTCCATTTGTATGAAATTAGTGTAATCTCTTGACAATGAGAAAATGTCAAGTTTATCCAATTTGGTTTGGAACTGGGCATGGATACAGATTCACTTCCAAGTCTAATGATGATGTGGAAATAGTTTGTAAATTACTAAAAGGTACAGACTCCAGCGGATCCACGACTTGATTTCTTTGACAGGAAAGCTGGAGAAAAACCTCTTTCTTGCCCTCATCTGCAGATTATGGTTATAGAGCAATTCAAGAAATTAGTTATGTCAGTTCAGCTAAACTACTTCAGAGAAACCATGGAGAACCAAGTTCATTTTAGTGAATATGGCCGAGACCACAAACAGTTGTATCACGATAGCTGAGAGGACAAAACAGAGGCTAGAAGAGCAGACATTCAAAACAGCTTCACTGTTACATGACAAGGTGGAATCATGGCCTTTAAAATTAAAATTTTAATGTTCTGCATTCTGCTTTTATATCTGGCTCGGTCTTTTACTACTGAACACAATTAGTAAGCTTGAATGTTTATGCTGTTAGGATTGGGGGTAGGGGGTGCCTGTTGTTTTTTTTAATTAAAGCAAAAAGGAGTTAAAACAAAGAACAACCAATTACGAGAGCAGCACTCAAACCAACCAAGAAAATTCCTTCAGTACAACAGCGCAGTTCATCAATACACTGAGACTTAGTAGGGTAGATTCCTCTCATAGTCACACCTGATGAAAACACAGAGCACACATTATTGGGCTGCAAAAATTATTTGCAGCTACAAGGAGTTCAGATTACATATGCTGATTTTTTATTATTTGAAAAATTATTTGAGAACTCAGCAACTTAAAAGCACCATAAAAAATTTAAATATGTTTTTATGATCCACAAAGGCATATTCCATAAAAAGGATGCCAACGCTGCAGCAAGATGTCTGACTTCAATGGTCAGGAGCGCTTATTGAAAGTTAACTATAAAGATACTTTAAAACAAGCCTACGCAAACCTGGTTGGATACCATTCGAATCACAAAGGTAAACATATTTTATAGACTGGTAAAGTCTTTATGCATTAGAAGATGAGTATTTCTATTACATGACAAAAGGTTTTATTTGCTTAAAGGCCCCTAAACAGATCAAGCAAGTCAAGCTAATAAGTGAACATGCCAACATGCCTCAAACACGTTAACTATGACTAATGAATAATATGCAAACTATGCAAAACTGACCATTTCAGCTCATTCCCATTTTTGGAAGCACTTATTAAGTAAGGGTTGATGATAATTAAAGAAGTCTTCTGAGGTTTAAATATGCCCTTTCAATTGAAGTTGCATATTTAAATACTTGCATACACATTAGCACACTATTCCTTGTTCTGTAGTAGAACAATTATGGTCAATTCTGTTATTTGACATGGCATTTCCGTTATAAATCCCTAAAATATGAGGATTATTTCATGCTTTTTCTTGAAATTCTTTGCTAAAGAGAGGTCAATATTTGATCTTATCTGAAAGGAAAACTAGTTGGAAAAAAGTTTGAGACAGGTATACTTAAACTTTAGGCTAGATGAAAAGTGAAAAATAAATAATTTTTAAAAACTTCAAACTTTGTCTAGTTCTGCATACCAATCTGTATAAGTCCACAGAGACAGATCATAATGCCGGGTTAAATTTCAAACTTTTCATTGGCTATTTTCAGAAGTGGCCAATCATGAAAGGATATACAAAATGTAAAAACATGCTTTAAAAGCAAGATAATCAGAATTTTTTTTCAACAACAATACATTCAAAGGGGAGCGAGGCAAGATTTTGATTAGCAAAATTATGCTATACTATTCTGCCTTGTACAATTAGATCTGTGCAGACTTCCAAATGTTAAGATCAAAGTTTGACCTCCTGTCATGAACGCCCACATACAGAACTAGCCCACTGAAAAGTCAGCAAGAGTTAAAATATTTACATCCTCAAACTCCCTAACAGTATGGATGATCACATGGAAAGATTTCTCTTTGTTCTTACTGAGGGCCTTCTCTTACCTTTAACTTCTGAATTAGATAGTCAGTATCTCCACTACTTCATTGCTAGTTCAGTTTATATACAACTAGTTCCAATACTAAGTAGCCTTATGCTAGAAAATCAGAGGAATCAAAAGAAAGTTCTCCCTAGTGGCCTACAACAAATAATCTTGCTGAAGACAATAGGATAAATTTGCACCTTCGGATGGATGCTGTAACAAAACTCACCTGAATCCTTAGGTACTCCAGTAACAATGGACTCAATTTACAGTTGAACAGGTCAGAGTTTTTATTTTATTCTACAAATAAATGTTAGCAGTCTATAAAGCTGGGTTGCTTTGCTCTGTCAGTGCCTTATCTTAGTCTTTTCTTCCCCTCCCATTAGTAAGTTTTTAGAGCAGGTGAAAAATCCAATTCACACTGTGCCATCTCTTCCCCTCACCTTTTTCCTCTCCCCTCTTTGTATCTCCACAGGCCAAATACCTGCTGGAAATCAAGCAGAAAGCAGAAGGAATACCTATTTCAGCCTAGCAAGTTTTCAGCATGCTACAAACATAAAAGCCAATTAGTACCTCAATGCATGCTGAGCCTCAGAAATAATTACCTCCAAACTGTACACCTCTCAGCATCTCCATATTATCTCATGACAGAATTGTAGCAAAATTATATCATCTTGGCCAAAACCAATGCGAAACAGGTAGAAAACTTCATTCTAATATGCTAGAAAGTCAAAAGATAAGAAACAACAAAAAAAAACACCAGTAAGAATTCATGTTAATCTTTTCATCTGAAGAAAGCTAATTTGCCTTCATCGAGTTTTGAAATGTTGTTGTTAAAATACCAACTTTATTTTCCCTCCAATTATTATTTATTATCCATGGAAATGCAAGCTACATCTCATTCATAATACGGTTAAGCATTGCTAAAAACGAAGGAGAATGAAGTTTCTTGGAGTTTCATTTTTAGACATGATTATGAAAATTAAAATTACTATTAAAAATGTACTATGATTGAATAGGTGATTCAAAACTATGAACTGCCATGTTACTCTAAACAAATTGGTACAGCTATTATGCCCACTGAACAAGGTAACAGATAACACCAGCCTCAAAAGTATGCAAATCTTGTCGGGTTTGCGTAAGTGCTAGCTTACCGGCAGAAGAAGTGCTTGCCTGATGTGAAACATAACTTGAACACAACAAAGAAAAAAACAGACAATTTTTAATAGAACTTTTAGGAAATTGAAATAAATCCTGATAAAGAATGGTCAAAAAGATGCATTCATGGGATGAACAGGATGTGCATGGCACGAAGGTGTGTAAAGTGAGATACAATAATCACATTCTGCCAATATCGTTATATAGATATTAAGAGGTATGAGAGGATTTCAAGAGGTATGGATGTGGTACTATCAGAAGCTTTGGAATGATTTTGTTTAGTGGAGAGAGCCAGCTCTCATCTAAAGAACACACTCTCTCAGCTATCTTCAAGCTTGGCCCTGACATACTTCAGTTCTTCTGTTGTTTATCAACAAGCCACCTCTAGAACACAAGGATTGCTAATAGGTTGGTAGTACTCCAAGGTTTTATTGGAAATGGTCATTTGCAAGGGATTAAGTTATTCTGCACTGAAAGTCTATTGGATTATTCTGCAGAGTATGGTCTGTAGTCTGCAATTCCTTATAAGCAGTGAAGTGCTATGCCCAATTTGTGCAGTTTTTTCAGTCACTCCTGACCAAGCTAGAAGCTAAGCAATTTAGCCAAGAGGTCTTCAGGTCCAAAATGCAAACTGGAAGAACTCAGAAAATATTTATACTACATGTGAGGGAGAGAGAGGGCTGTAAACCCAGGTCCTCACTGCAAAGTAACTAGAGAAAACCAAAAATGTATCCAAAGAACGCTGAATTTAAAACCAAGAAGAGAGATAAAAGCAAGAAAGCTTTCAGTAAATCAGCTGTTCTGCTTCTCAGCTTTCAAACCATTTCAAGACTTGCCAACTGACTTGCCTTGGGTGTTCTTAAACATATGAATCAATTTTCAAAGTACCAAAATTTAGAGTGGGGAGGGAAATAAGCAAAGCCTATGTTGATCACATAGAGATGAGTTCCTGCCTATGAGCTACTTTTACAATTTGCTTAACAAATGGCTTAGAAAGAGACCCAGCTCTACCGAAGTATTTATTTCAAAGAATACTCAGTGGCAATGCCAATTCTACATTAACATGCATTCCTTGATCGGTGTGCCCACTTAACATAGATAAACTGAGAAAAATGTTAAGAGATTTTAAAAGAAATCAAACTGCATATGATTTATACAGTCAGGCTATGAAAGCAGTCTAGGTCAATCACTAAGTTTCTAATAATAGAATGCCATTAATAAATATTAGAACAGCAGAAGAGTGGAAGTCTGAACATGGAACCAGTCAGAGGATGGACAGCCACTATGTCACAAATAAGGTTTTAGCTTAATCATAACCAGGGGAGCTCCACATGTGATCACCCTCCTTCTGTTTCATTTGCATTCAGTGAGTACCATCACATCAACATTACAGAATAAAGTCCAGGCATTTTTTTGTGATTAAATGCACATTAGTAGATTTATGTTTTGCCCTAATTCACAACTGCTATTCATAAAGCAATGCTACAGGAATCATCTGGCTTGTTATGAAATAGTCTGAAACCAAGAGCATGTCTCTTAGTTTTTCCTCTCAACATTTGAGCAAGAGTCCACAAATAAAATTCATCAGACTTGTGACAATCTCTAACTTCATTTTGCTTGCAAATAAAGGGCAATAAAGGCACAAATAAAAACAATAGAACCAAAATATGTGTATTATTCAAACTCCTATTACATTCCTCGCAAGCATTCCAAGTGCTGTTCAAAATTATATAGATGGAAATGTACTTAGGTTGTTAAAGCTTAGGACTTGATCAGAAAGAAATTAACTATTTTAGCTATATCAAAGGAGACATTACTTGACAATATTTAGAACTAAACCACAACTAACTACATCGAAGCATCTAGTATAAAATCTTTAACTCAGTAGCTTCTTTTGTACCAACCCTTGTATACAGCCACATAAGTAAAGAATGAGGAAAAACCACAGTAGTCTGCTTTTCTTCAGCAGATAGTCTAAAACCAAAAGCAGTTTATATGCAGGTTGGTCAGTAACATAGTATTTATGGATGCAGCTTTCGCAAGGGTTTAACAAAAGAAAGTTTTCAGAACTACTGTTTGTATTCTAACACCAGATACTATTCTACCCAGTGAGCAGGTTTTCTTGATTAATTACAGACGCATCACAGGTAAACTTCAGCTGTGCTAAGAGTTTTGTAGTCTGGCACTTCCAACTATTTTTTTCGGAACAGAAATATATTTGTCTCCTCTCTTTTGTTGATCAAATTCAGAACACCTGGCATCCAAATTGCTAATTTGCCTTCAATTATCATCCATGCATTTTCAAATTATCCACTTGCAAATCCCAGAAATTTCCAGCTTGTCCAATTAGCATGTTACAATTTTGATTCAGCTCCCTGCTGTTCAAGCCTAAGCAACCACTTTTGCCACTGAGGAACTCCCCCTTCTTATATGCGAATTACAGGTCTGCTAATTCAGGTATTCATATATAGTTCAGACAGTGTAAAACAAGAGTGGAAAAAATCCTGTCTCCAATTAAGTATAATCATATGCTTTCTCCAGTGTCAGAGTACTCCCTAGTCCCATATCAGGGCTTTCCTATAACAAAAAGCAAGCTGAAGGAGCACCATCTAGAAAAATACTATTTCAATTTCCTGCAAAGCCAGTTTTATATATTCCTTCAGCACCCCCACCTCTAATAAAGGAAAACAACACTTAGAAATGTGGGGGGGGGTTTATAAACACTAATAGGATCATAGCTCAAGTGATGGGTCTTCAGTGTACATGAAAAATTGTATAATCTTTTCAGCTTCCTGGGATGTTCCTTACACACTCTCAACTGCAGTAGGTTTTTCCCCACTTCTCTCTCCCATTGTCTCCACTTTCCTTCCTGAACACGCCAGTTGTTCTCAGTTATTTCTTGATATGAACAGTTCTAGCCCTCATCATCCACCTAATATGGATATGTGGTCACGTGAACTTCATCATAAACTTTGTGGATGATATGAGCTTCGCTAATGATGTGCCCTTTTCTTGCTGTGGAATTCCTTCCAGACTCAAAAATCTTTCTTTCTGTAGCAACCTAAGCTGCCTCCCAGCCAAGAGGTGCACAAACCCCATTTATAATTAAAGTTGTATAGCTCATTTCTGATGACCCCAAACTTTTTTTGCCAATATTATTGCACTACCTCTATGGAATGAAAAAAGATCCTGGAATTTTCTTTAGGGCCAAGAACTATTAAAATTTGAGACGTCAAGGACACAAGCAAAGATATCTACTCTGCTGCTTAAATCGCATCAAGGACTATGACCTTTAGCACTCTCATTATATCACTTTATTCTACTGACCATAACAAACTACCTACTCAAGCAACTACAGAGCAGACAGAAGCTACAGATCAAACATCCTGCAAACAAGTGCAACAAAAGAGGTACCTAGTAAGGATATAATCTTCACGGTAAAAATCCCATTAACTCCTTCCCTTCCCATGACCACACATAAATTGTTCAACAAGTAAAATCATAATATATGCAGAGTTCCACTTAGCACCATCCCGAGTCCCGCATAATAAATTTTCTGCTAAATTCTGCTTTATAAAAAAATTCTCACAACTTGCAGAGCACATTCAGTACTAAAATACCACAAAAATATCTTAATCCTGTTTATATGGAAATTGCATCAAGGAGCCCCAGCAGAGCTTCCTTTAAGCAGACAGCGGTAGTGCTGTCGTGTACTGTTAAATGCCTACAGGATAAGAACTGAGGGAGAACTCTATACCCGGTTGCAACTTCAGGAGAACGTAGGAGCATTGCTACTTGCCAAACATGCCCCAGGCAAACACAGCTTTCAGAGATAAAGACCTGAAGATACCTGCAGCAGCTGTAAACTACGGAGTACACTTATCTTTATAAGCATACTATACCTAGCAAATTATATTTAGGTGCTAAAATGAAATGCAATGGTATTTTGAAGGCATCTTGAGCTGCTTTCTTGGCTGGCATGAAACAGCATGACTTCCTGACCTCAAAACCATCTTACTGATGTACATCCAATAAGAAACTGACTGCTGATGGGGCTTTCTGTTGTTGTTGTTTGTGTTTTCTTCTCATAAGAGTTTACAAGGAAACATGTTCTGAACAAGGTGTTCTTCAAAAATATGGTTTTTTCTTACTGAAGCAGCACTGTATCTCAGAAACTCTATATTTTGATATTTAGTCATAAGGAAAGTTCCACAAATAGTAATTTTCTCATTTCCTAACCTGATTATATGAAGTACAAAGATTGTCATCCCTATTTTGGTTCTATATGCTGGTAATTTGATGTTTAAGAATTTGCCTTCTGAAGTCAGCGGAAAAAAAGGGAAAAAAAAAAAAGAGGTGCCACAAAAAACACACCACTCTTGATTTATAGCAGAACCAATAGCAATAAAAGGATACCTGATAAACTCTAGCCAAAATTGGGATGGACAGGTGCTGCATTATGACTAGTAGTTTCAATTTTTCATTATGCACTGAGGAAGCGTTTAGCTCACTATTTCAATTCCTTTTAGAACAACCGGCACTTTCTTCACTTGAAGCAAAGAAAACATTATTAATATGTTTCAGTGAAGTATATGGTTTTACTCACAAGATCTAAATAAACAGAGCACCACAAGGCACACGCATCATGTCAGAAATGAAACTGTTTTTACCATGCCAGTACATATTTAGGAAGTAACTCAGATTTAAGCATAGCAAGGAAGACACCCTGAGCACACAATCATTCAATCCAAGGATCTCAGTGCTTTTTCTGCATTTGAGGAAGCAAGAACTAACCCTAAAAACCACACCACACCTGGCTGCAAAGTAACATTATTCCCTATAGTAACAGTGACAGGTGTATCGTGTAAGTCTTTAGGAAAACGTACACATCCCCCCTACTCAAAGTAATAGTAACATATATGAAAGTAGCATATTCAAAGTCCTTCTGTTCCAGGGATTTATTTATTTTTTTTAAAACCTCTGTGCACTAATATCCTGTGCCCTGTTTCTAACCCTAAACAGAACACCATTTGTCTTTTGATTCTTGGGGGGTAACAATTTTGAAAGGATGAAGCTTGCTATCTCCCTCAGTTTGGCCATAAACTGCTTTTAGATATGCTTTCACAAGGAGGAGCAGGGCAAGAGCTCACCAGTGTCCCTTTGGAGTCCCAGCCCTGCACTATCCGTGGGTTCCCTCCCAGGCACCATCTGCTCAGGAGTCTGAGGACCTGAGAAAGAGGAGGCTCGCTATCACGACAGCCCCAGCTTTGGCAAAGGGGCTTTATTCCTTCAGCGAGACCACAGACTTCAAAAGACTTGATGCAAAACACAGTTCAGCAGCAGCCCCAGGTCTTTTTAGCTCCCCACAGAGCTGGGCAAGAGCACACTTTTCTCAAGCCTTTGATCAAATTTTAATAGTTAAATAACACTGGCTGAGCTTTTGTCTCTTTATAATTTGAGTGGTAAGTGAACACAAGTCATTCTGATAAAAGAAAAAAGTAGGGCTCATACACTTTCATATTCACACTAAAACTAGCCTGTATGATATAAAAGGGATTCATAAAGCATAGCCGGCAATTGTTTTGCCCAGGCCCAACCAAAGCAGTGGTCCAGGAGAACCATGCATTATCTGGTCAATGAATGTACACGCACACAAGTACTAATCATTATTTCCTAACTGTATTGGCATAAGCACAAGAAAATGGAAATACATCTTACAGTTACCTTCCCACCACTACTGAAGTGACAATCAAGACCTTTAGCTGGCACAAACGGATTTAGATATAGGGTTTGACCATATAGCTCAGAGTATTTTTTTTTCTTAAGGTTCAGCAAGAGAGTTTCTAAAATTTGCTCACTTTGCTATTTACTACTGTTAAACTAAACCTAATCCGAGATGTGCATCAAGCATAACAATAACCAGTGGCAGTCATTATTCATTTAAACAGTCATAACAGGTCACTTAACAAAACACAACTTAACATCTGAAACTAAATCTCTCTGCACAGAGCAGAGGATATGAATAGCAACTAATACATGAATAAAAAAATTCTCTGAAGGAAAGCCACAAAGCAATTAATGAAGAAAATAATTCCCTCTTGGATATTTTGACTAGCTATGTGTAGTGAGTAATTTAGTCACCAAATTACCCACTCAGATCTACTGCTCAGTGACTTTGGCTTGTAAAAACTACCCCAGGTATTGAAATAGAGCATTGAAATACTAAGCTAGTAAATATTTAAGTGTCCCTTAATTGATTGATTTTTATTTTTATGTCTGTATATGTCTAAAACATGTATTATTTTATGTATGTATGTATATAAACAAAAAGTAGTATATATGTAATATCTTCCAAGGTTTGTGGGGGTTTTTTTGGTTGGGGTTGGTTTGGTTTTTTTTTTTTTAGTTTCAATATTCCCCAGTTTTTGTAGAGCTGCTCAGAAGTCTCTTTCCTTATTCTAGTTTCTTATTAACTTATATGTCAAAAGGCAAAGGCCAGAATCTCAGCTGTAAATCAGAGTAGGTTAATTCTTTTGAAGAAGTCTGACACAAGAAATATTCATATAGAATATAGATTGAAGGTTGAGATTATATACTCAACTAGTGAAAAATTACATTATCACAGCTGAGAGGTTGGCTGGCTCAAAGGCCAACTCCACTTTAGCCACTTCTGTTGTAAGGTGAAAGAGGCACTTGTAGAAACAGAATTTTTTGCAATGTTTCTGCACCAGTAACATAAGATCATTTAACTGCTTTTAAATTATATTTTCATTAGAAAAATGTAATTTCTTATTGAAAACACATTTCTTATGGAAAAATAAAGCATGTCTTTCTTTGCAGCAAGATACACTTGTTATTCCTGGTTACTAGATCAACTAATTCTGTTCTTTTTTGTGGTGTAAGACTTACTTTCAACCTGTTGCGTTTTAGCTTGCTAAAAAAATCTCTTACCTTCAGGACAAAGCATCAGTGGTCTACAGACCTTGTCACCAATCGGGCACCGTGGCCAAAATATTCCTAACTTCAATCTACCATTGGTGGGCCAATTCAAATAAATTCTGTGGTAATGCTACCCTATGTATAATGTTCTATGCAACACAGAAGTTCATTCTTTCATGAAACCATGAACTTCCTCTTGTTCATTGTTCTCCAGAATGAAAGTTTACTCTGCAAAAACTTTAGCTCTTCACAGAAGAGCTAAAGTAATACTGTTTATCTTCCTGAAGCTACGTTCAAAAAATATCCACCGAGTATGACCTTGTTTTATTTGTCTCATATGTTCTGCTTACAGCTATTCTTGAGGGCTGGGGAAAAGATTTTTCATCTATTAGGAAAACTTCTCAGGCATTTTGGAGAGAGAAAAAATGCATCAAAATCAGCTGCAACTATACAGCAACAGTGTGATCCTGTCACATCTCAAGCTCGGAATCATCTGGAAAACTTCAAAGTTTAGATTGCTCTTTGTTTCAGTGAAGTTTCACTCTCCCTCTCCTTGAGGCTCATTAGCCAATGATCTAGAGGATGTTAATGACCAGTGTACTGACGTGCGGAAACCAGACTCCACAATCAGTGAGATTGTGAAGTAGGTATGTTCATTCAGCGCTGGGCAGCACGGGGGGTAGTCCCACCAAAGTCGTGCGCTTGATTTGGCAGTTCACTTTAAATTTATACAGTCAAGTGTTACATATACATAGAGTTTCGCAATACGCCTGTACATAGGCATTACTTATCCCCCCTTCATATTATAATTAGCTCTAATGTCCCTTGGCATTTGTCCAAATCACAAGGTCGGTCTTGGCTGGTTCTTGGAGTCACTGCTGCTTCTTATCAGGGGCTATCTCCTGTCCCAGTCAGCCTCAACAATGCAAACGTTAAACACCACTTCTCATCCCCTTGGGCCATGTCTACCTCTATTGAAACTTCTTTAGTTTCATTATAAGCTAGATAATTATTAAACAATTCCTATCCACATTCATATATCTACTATATCTGCTAAGGTTTCTTTGGTTCCCCGTCTCAGTACTACCAGCAAAGGTATTTTTCATATAAAAAAGGTATTGGCCATTTTCATTGGTGATCCGATGACTTTCTCTGAAGAGTGCACCCGAAATTACTAGCTTTATCAAGTTGTTCTAGTGGAACTGGCCTGGCTCCATCTTCTTTATACACTCCCCTCAAATATACATACATATTGATGAGACCCCCTCAAGCCTTCTCTTCTTTAGGCTAAACAGTCCTAGCTCTCTCTGCCTTTCCTCATAAGAGAGATGCTCCAGTCCTTTCATCATCCCAGTAGCACTTCACTAGACTCCCTGCAGTAGCTTCGTATCTCACCTGTACTGGGGAGCCCAGAACCAGACACAGTACCCGGTCCGAGTAGAAGGAAAAGATCACCTCTTTCAGCCTGCTGGCAATGCTTCTCCTAATGCAGCCCAGAACACCCTTTAGTCTTCTTTGTGGCAAGGGTGCATTATGTAATACACCCTACAACATTACAGGCTTTTTTTTCTTTGTAGATGCTTATATTGAATCATTTAGGTTTCAACAGCCAGGAAATGGCCCACATGAAAGCCCTTCCACGTGAAAAGAACTTGGCCTATAACCCCACAAAAATCATATACTTTTAGTTAACACTAAGATTTGAAGGACAGATAATTTGAAGCAATCACAAAGCAACGTACTTTACCGAAACTGAACAAATTTGGGAGAAATCTCTCTCCAACGTTCGTCTTGATATTAGCCTGTACACTCCATTATGATTTTATTCCACCCCACTGTGAGACTGGTCTATATAAAAGAACATTCAGTGAATCATTATCTTCCCAGACTATTTTTGTAAAATTAGAGTGATATTTCATGAACATGTTTTATTTACTACACAGCTAGGTAGATGGAAACATACACATTTTAAAATAACAAAGGGAAATTCTAAGGATTTGAAACATTTGCATCACAACATTCACGTGGTTAAATATCTGTGGCTAAGATTGCATGGTCTTCTTTTAGACCCTTCTTTTAATAAAGCATTAGTTCTTTTTGCTTCTTCTTATGCCAGCTCCTACCCTGTTTTGATAGTAACCATTTTCACCACTGCTGATGGATTTGAATATATTTTGGCTTGGGCAAATAACAGCAAATATTTACTGCTATCTAATTAGATATCAAAGCTGCTCTTTCTCATTAACCATGCACACACACACCAGTGTAATAGAGCTGTTCCTAGAAAATCCAGAAGATTTTAAGTTTAAGACATTTTAAGACTTCATACTCAACTACTCTCAGGAAGGTTCTTTGTCAAGAACAAAAAAAAACACACCCAAAAAATCACATTAGAAGCTTAGTAAGAATGGCACGTTCAGAGAGAAGCAGCAGAACGAGTGACCCAGCACTGTGAAGCAGTCCACTTTGATTCCAGTATGTGATGCAGTTACAGCCATGGCTGTGCTTCATATGCAAATTACTGTATAAACTAACAACAGTTGTACTGAAATAATGGCTCAGAAATCAGCTTTTTTTTTTTAATGACTCCACAAGGTGTAATGTAAGTCTCAACTAGCTGACCACAAAGTGGAATCAGCACACATGAACAGTTCATTCCCCCCTCAAAAATATTATATACATATATATACACATGCACACCACACACACTGATACTTTTTCTGCCTACAGCAATTTGCAAAAATCTTATTTGTTTACAGCGAGTTGATCATCTGCAATAGCGGGTGCAGTGGAGTTGATTAGATTTTATAAATTTGCTCACTTGCTAATTAAGATAATGTATCTGCCAGCTCCAGATCCTCAGCTAGCAGCCTTCTTACTTAATGGAGACTACAAGGCTGTGCCCTTAAACTGTAGCAGTTTAAATTAGCTGAGCAGAGCTAAAAGCCAGTCAAGGAATGATTAGGTGAAAGATGTGCTGGGGTTATTAAACTAAACAGACTGAAAATTCACATCTGCTCTACAAAGACCTTGAAAGCTGCAGGAAACTCTTTGATGTTCTCTATCATAGATGCAGAAGTGTTTCACTGAACGGCTACAGCCATCTACCATGGTATTATCACACATGCCCCTTTCAGAGGTCACCGTTACAGACAAGCACTAGATTTAAGCCTTCAGGACTGTCTTTCCGAACATATTTTGTGACACGGCTTCACTTTGGAACTGCCTTGCTTGTGACCTCTAGGTTATGTCACTGCAACATCCTCTGCTTGGGGCCACTATTAAATAATGTTCACATGTTCAGACTTGAGTTACCTTTAAAACCAGCTGAAACAACTCCCAAGGCTGAGAATGATTGCCCCATTCTGCAACCTGTGCTCTTTAAAAAATAACCATACTAAAACAGAGGACTAAAATATCCAAGTAAGCCAATGAATCCTGCCTTCTTCACATTGCCTTAGGTCACCACAGTTACAGATACTAACCATATTATGCCATAACTTCAAAAGAAAAGTAAGTTTAAAGTATTTCTTTCCCCATTAGGAGGCAAAACATAACAGACTTTCTATTGCCCTTTTGTAGGGAACTTAAGCAGGAATTCTTTCAGCCTCTCCTGCCCCAGCTCCTGCTCTTTGTTGGCTCAAGTTTTCCAGTATTGCTGACCAATATAAAGAGACTGGGACAAAAATCTAATTTGAAATACACAGAAAGACACAAGAAGCCTGCAGTTACTGTTTTATAGACAGATTTTCTGTTAATAATGTACATTAAAAGTAGGGAAGCAAATAACATGCACCAGAACAGGTGACCCAGCTTAGCAGAAGGAGAGGCAAAACACCTTACTTCTTCACTCCCAAACATCCATCCAGCTAACAAGCAACCCACACTAGGATTAGGCATGTCAGGTGTTTTCCATCTAAAACAGGAGTGAACTGTAACTGAGGCAATTAAGCTTTACTTAGGGCATGCTATAAAAGCGGCTTTCTCTGTAGGGTATCTTCAAGAGAGGCAGTAGCCCATTCAACTAGGACTGCTTGACACAGTTGTTTGCTTTCAAAGCCTTTATTTATTGAGTGTAAGAGTAGTTGATAAAGGGATTTCTTCATTTGTGTTATTTCTTTAGTTGTTAGACTGCACTAAATCTTTTTCTTCTCTATTATTCAGAGCTTGGAAATTTAGGTGCAAGTACCACATAAATGCAAAGCAATTATTTTAATACAACAAAGTCCCAGAGCATATGTTTGTGTTCACTTAGCAAAAATTCACATACTTTTTTTTTAAATATTATTTTTTTCTTTTACTGCAGCAAATTTTAGTGTTCCATGCTGCAGTCTGCTTGCAGACAGAACCAATGGGATTATATGGAGAATGACAGCCAGCTGGAGCACTGGATAGAAGCTACAACACCTCTCAAAACATGAGCTGCAGATGTTAAAGATAGGACCACAGTAAGAATTTCAGGAGTGCACTAGCAAAATACACAATCATTTGTTTGATTAGAAGAATTCTGCAATTACAAGCTTATAAAACCAATCCAACTTGTTTAAGCAAAATTGTAGCAAAGTTTAAAATGTGCTTTTTGGTTCAAAACTAAAATTTTACTTCTATGTTAGCTTGTATAAATTAAGTATGGTGGTTTATGTACACATTTTGTTTTGTTGCTTTGTGTTAGCCATTTTAATGTCAGAACAACATTTGAACAGCAGACATTAACAAGAAATTGCAATAATTTGTGACAATACAGCGTACAGCTCTATATTCTCCACTACCATTATGTGGGGTTCTTTTTGAACAGGGTGCAGCAGAACAACTGTTTTGTCTGTAAAGAAAAAAAAAAGATTTTCAATTTTGAACAATCTACTTCACTCCCTCTAAAGTCACATAGTCTGTAATACATTGTAATGGTACATGCTGCAAAGCACAAGAAAAACCTGGGGAAAAACTGCAGCAAGCACTTCAGCAAAACTTTAAGAGTTCACTGTTGCAGCTGATATAAATAAAGGGAGTTCCTTAATCTTAGGTGGATTTACAGCAGTGTCTTACAAATTGGCCCAGATTTTTATGCTTGCTAACTCTTTTCACCTGACAGCTAGCTATAGGGGTGGTCTACTCTTGGTCTACTTCCTAGGGCATTCTTCCTTTGAAAATATCAAGACATTTCTGTAGCTTGGTTTCTGTGCACTGGCAACAGTGACTACGCTGGCCAATTTTCCTCCACATTTACCTCTCAATTAGCTATGCTTCCTAGTCTCCTCCCGGCCTAACATAAATCCTGACTGAATAGCTGAGCATAGAGCTCTGAATTCACCTTCCTTTCACTATGAGTAAACTCTATGAGCCCTTCAGTTGTTACCCAAGTACTAAAGATGTTCAGACCTGAAAAAATAATTAAATGCCAGTTATTTTGTCACAGTTCAAAAACCATTGTTATTGTTTGGGTCTTGCTGATGTTTCTGACACTGAAGACAGCTGCTGATGGGAAAGCATACACTATTTATAAATGATGCTTCATGACATCGTTCACTCATTGCTTTTGCTATAAACATATGAAACTCTCTTCACATTTAAACAGCAGCTTAATTCCACCCACTTAATCTGGAAAGGTGCCCAAGCAAGTAGAAGGAGAGTCAGGATAAATGTGTATGCATTATCCTAGTCACAAGCATTTTCTTCCATTCAGTACTGTTCCTTATCTACACCCAACCATATTAAAGTTTTTATGTTCTTGCATAGCTGAGTATGGATGGTTTTCAACTACTTTCACTTTAAAATCATCAGTATTCTGAAGAGCTGAACTAGTGCTTCTCTCTCCACTTGTAGGAGGGGTAGGGTTTTGTTTCTTGAAGAAAACCACAAAATAAACACATAACCACCCAGAAGGAAGCACTGCCTGGCTCGTTCCCAACACAACACAGTTGTAGCTCTGAGAACAGCAGCAACCAGGTACTTCTATCAAAAAATCCTTTGGCTTCTAAGCAAACAACACTTACCTTTTCAGGAGAGTACAACTTACGCGTTGTGACTAACCCTCATTGCTTTCTTTAAGGAGAGTTTTAATACAGCTCTTCTTACTGCTAGGACTCACCACCTCCACTCTCCCACTCAACAAAAACACTTCTGAGCCATACGCACGCCTTTTACACGGGTTTTAACAAGCTCTGAGGCAGGCTGTTTTCCTAGGCCATACGTAAAGTAACACCTCAGGAAAAGACTTTCTGTCCTCAGGGCAGGCCCAGCACACCAGGGAAGGCAGAACTACCACACGACAGGCACCACAGCTCTTCACGCTGCTCGGTCGCAGAAAGCCTTTTGTGGACCTCGCTATTTGCTCTTAAAACGGTCACAAGACCTGACTCCCGCATTTTATGTCTTATAAAACAGCTTCTCTATCACTTATTCATCCCCTTCTCAGCCTTACTTCGGAAGCACAGTAAAATTTCTTAGACGCTTACCTGCAAATCGCTGCCCGCTCATGCCCTTCCTCAGCCACGGTGGGGATGGGAGGTGGTGAAAAAGAGGAGATGTAGAGAATTACAGCCCGATACACTCTCTCACAAAAAAGCTCCCAGTTTTGACTAACAACCAGCAGGATAACTCCTGTCTGCCATTAAAAGCTGATGGGGAAATGTGCCACAGGCCTAGTGCTGGCTGCAGCCTGGGCCTTGCCCTGCCAGAGGGCCTAGTCGTAGGCCTCCAGCCCCCCCCCCACCTCAGTGAGAGCCCCTCTTGTCACTTGGCCCTAACGAAGCAAATCACTAATTGCAGCTGTGGCAGCCCAGAGGCCATGGCTCCCTCCTCACCACCACGGGCAGCCCAGCTGGCCTGGCAGCAGCAGGAAGCTGGAGTCATCTTTTAGCAAATAAGAAAATGCTTTAAGAGAACATTAGAGATTATACAGTCATCATGGTATGGGTTAGTATCCACTACCTGTCAAATATTATTATTTTAGTAGTATAGTGAGGTTTTTTTTCTGTCAGCCTGGCTGCTACGTGCTGGGCTGCAAAGGCATCCTTGCCGCATGCTTGGCGCTGGTTTTCTGGCGCCGGCATCTCAGAGGTGACATGTCCCATCACTGAGGATGGAAAATGGGGCTTCCAGGGGAGCAGAGGCAGCAGAGACAGGCAGGATCGGCAAAGCAGCAGCAGAAACGGCCACCTGAGACGCGGTTCACGCAGCAGCTGAGCGCAGGGGACGCTCGTCCCCTTCCTCGCCTGCCTTTCCCTAAAAAGAGCATTACCTGCATCAAGTCAGGCCCTAAAAGACACTTCCCTGGTTCTTCAGAGGATAATTTGATTTATTGTTATACTGAAACCAGGAACAACATTTAAGTGAATGCAGGGAGGGAAAATCTGTTGACTGACTTTTGTGTTATTTGAAACTCCAGGCCTGGGTGTGCCCTTCCAAGCACACAGCACTTCCAGTGCTGGGATATGCAGGATTTAGGGGCTCAATTAGCATTGTAGTCCTGATGGAGCAAAGCACTTAACACGTATTTAACTTTAAACACATGAAGAGTCACCGTGACTTGCTCAGATCTACTGAAGCGAAATAAGTTAATGACATGCATAAGCATCCTGTGTCATCCAGAGCTGAACTCTTCTGCTCCTGGTGGGATCAGGCTTCACATCCCCTGTCTCCACGAGCATTTCGGAGCTCTCAGAAAATGGGAGAGATGCGGTTTGCACTGCTGTTATGCTGCCTGTAGCAAAGTACTGCTTCCCATAAGGGTGACAAATCTCATGGTTTATTTATAAATTAAGAAAAAACATGACCTACAGTAACGTTCACACAGTGCATAGGTATAGAGTAACTCAGGATAAGACGACTGCCAAACTATATTCTGTATAAACTATAATATGCATTCAGGTAAAAGCCAAAAGACCCAGCTTAACCCAGTGGAACTATTACAATTAGGTCTTCACCTAGAAGAAAACAAGGAAGATCATACATATTTAATAGAGATTCATTAACATTTCCTCAATGAGGACATACTGTCAGGTCAAAATCTTTATTTCTTGTGACCATATTCACCGCTGCTGCAGCAACAGCTGGTCTCCTGCACGTCCATGTAAGACTCCGGGTGAAAAATTTGTCAGGAGCAAACATTTCTGTAGGACACAAAGATGTGTTCCAATAAACCAGTTTCAAGATTTTAGTTATCTCATGAAGCAAACGTGTTTTGGAGTAAATGCACTTGCTATTGAAATCAGGAGAAAAAATGCCTTTAATTTCAGAAGTACCTGGATTTGGTCCTACAGAACTCAGATATGTATTTGCTGATAAAAATGCAGTTGTGTTAATGTAATTAGATATACTTGATTATATAATAACTTAAATGAATGCTTCTGGTTTTTCTTGCTTTTTTTTTGCAACCATAAGTACAGTGATATCGCTCTGAGTTGAAATACCACCTCTGCAGAGTTTCTGTAACATGATTTCTGATGCAGTGCTGCTACTAGTGCCTCAATAACTAAACCAGACAGAATCAATGCATTATAAGGTCAAGTCCCAGTCCTATGACTTCCTTAAATGCCTAAGGCTAAGAATTTAAAGACCTAAGAAGAATTTAAGGTACTAAATTTAAAAATTTAAGGACCTGAAGTGAGACACAGGGAAACTTTATTAGTGTTCCCAAGGGTCAAAGCAAGCTAGGTAGGCTGATTTCCCTTACTTGAAAGTAAATGGAGGAAAAGTTAATGGAGCAAAAGAAGATCCTCAAGACCACTTAGCATATTATTATAAATTCACACCAAGTCTACAGAATTTGCAGCAGAGACAATGTGAAACTGTGCCATCTCTGGGAATTCAGAGGCAGTCTTGCCTGAAAGGGAAACTTCTAGCCATCCACTCATTGCTGAAGGTGTGGGAATAACAGAATGACATATGCAGACTTCCTACGTATTAGAAAGATACAATGAGTCTTTCCTCTCAGCTCATATTGGTCTTGAGCCTGTTGTTATCTGTATACCGATGATAAGAAACTATTGACCCCTGGCAAGATGCAGTGGACCAGAAGCTTGACGTGATTAAAAAGTTCTGGTTCTCAATACAAGCATGAGCTTCCTTCCTGAAAAACATACAGCATGTCATGCTGGCGTGTGCTCAGTTACATATTTTGGTTTAAGATAGATAAAAGCATGAGTATTTTACTAGTAAGTAGTGAATGTCCGGATCTTGCAGTCACAGGAGGATGCAGAGACAGTGTCAGGGAATCGCAAAGGGGATTAAACAAATTCTTGGGCAACAAGTTCCAAAATTGATATTAAAAAACTTGGTAGGGATGTTCCCTCAAACACCCGTAATGTAAAAATTGTGAATGCTGTGAAAGCATGAGGGGAATGGACCATATAAAATGACCTATCTTGTGCGCTAATTATCCTCTGTGTAGAGAACGTCTGCTATTTCCATTGCTGAAGACTTACTACTGGACTAGATGGACTATGTGTTGATCCGTTTGGGCGTTTTTGTTCGTTTGTTCAATGGACAGTGAGATGAGAATAAACATCACCCCAAATAACAGTTTAATAACATAACAGCAGATTTCTGTGGGTGGGGATTTTGATTGTCATTCAAAAATAAGCAATTTACAGAAACTGTATGTATTTAAAAGCAACTATGATTGCCAAAACCAAATCATTAATTATTGTGAAAATTCCAGGATAGATAAATAAGCAAAAGAATAACTATATTAATATAACCAGGGATTTGAAACTGTATGATATTATCTTATTGACCTTGAAAATTGGAAATTGACCTTGACATTAAAATTTAGAGTAATATTTTTAGTATGCCTGCTCCTCATGATATTGGACTCTATATTTTGTACTCACAGTAACTATTTATATTCATCCTCCTTTTATTTTCCTGTCCTTCTTTCCTTGAAATAAATAACATGTTAAAATAACAAAAGAAATGGAGAGTTTATAATTACTCTCAATCATAGCTGTGCGGTAATTTCACAGAGAAACTGATACCAAAATTCATATACTCTGCAGCATGACAGAGCAGAGAGAGATTTTGTATCCAGCCAAAGCTTCTGAATTTCTCATTCAAGAAAAGGTTCTTTTACGGTCAGTTACCTTGAACTGCAGCATTCTTCTTTTATTTTAAGAACATTCTTCTTTTATTTTAAGAACGTGCTGAGGTTTTCATAAACTAGCGATTCTTATTATTAAAACAGCCAGGCACACAGTCCAACTCTTACTGAGGTCCAGTGATACAAAATCTATTGATTTCTATAGGAATTATATTTCTATTACTTCATTAAGAATGAAGTAAACAGGGAATCAACGTTGTCTTTTATTATGGGTGATTGGCTTTTGAGATGGCAGAGCAAACTCAGGTGCTCAAATTATAGAAAAGGGAGTAAGTCCTTTAACGGTTGCTGTCCATTTTTGTGTTAAGCGAAGGATGGATTGCTCAATCTGCCTACTTCGCATGGCTCAAACAACACAAAACGAATGAATTGCAACCATAGAGCATCTCTTTCTCTGGGGACTGTGCCAAACACTGGACTGATGCTGGAGACATCATGTCTACAGATTTCCTTAACGAGAATATTTGTCAGACAAAGAGGCCAGTTATGCTTCAGTGTATGGAATGTATGTTTTCACCTATTAGTAGGTATTCGTATTCTTTTTATGAGGTCCTATGGCAAATGACTTTATCACAGAGAAGTGCTTCTTCTCCTTAGATATCAGATCTGGTGGTACACAAGATACTTATATTCTTACTTTTAACATTTACATTTTATTTTACTTAACCTCATAAATAAAATCTCTCTTTTAAAAGACAGTGTTTTACCATTAAGCCTAATGTATAATTTTTGGAAGCCAGAGGCAAATTGTCAGAGGTATTCATTTACAGCAATTAAGAAATTGTCTGCACACTCAGAGTGATGAATAGACTGATTAGTGCCTTGCAGTTTTGCATTCTACCAAAACTGAGTTCTTAGCCTAAGTCTGTCAGAAATCCTCTGCATTTATCACAGGAATTATTTGTCCTCACTGAAACTGGATGTTGCCATAAAAACTGAATACTGAATCATTAGGAAATTACCCAGGATCACCTGATTAAATGATACAATATAGATTAAGAAAATAGACTTTTTTTCACAGTAGTTACTAACAACTATGGTGACACAGGTGACTACAGAGCTCTTTAGTAATAAAACAGTTTTACTAAATGCAAACAATAATTCTTACTACTTTTGACATGAACTAAGTCCTGTCATTGACGAGAGTGGAAAAAATACCCAACCATCAAAACACTGTAGGGATGCAGGGAAGATCTCTACTCCTGTAAAAAGAACATTACAAAAGCACAATCCTCCGCTGCTGTGTCGTAATGCTACTGACTTTGCGCTAAGCTTTGCAGTCCAAAGAAAGAAGAAAAGTGGTCTTGTGAAGTCCATGGGAGCTTTACTATATACTATAGACTTCAGGAAAAGTAGTATTTTAACCAACTTACAGCACGTAATCAAAATATGCTCTTGATAACCTAGTGTTTCTTAAAGTAACCGGCTGTGTGTGACACATTGTAGAATGTCTATATGCAAACTACAATGTGTACGAATGTTAGTAATGAAAATACACCATGCTGGGGTGCTAAGGCTCTCTGAAATGTGCTCAGGTCTCCAGATCCACTGATACCCTTACTTTCTTCTTGAAGTTACAAAGCGGTAACAGATCTTGGAGAAATCTTGAAAGTGCTTGTAATGTTTCCTGTATGTCCACATTTTTCATGTTCAAAGTTTCCTATGCCCCTGTCAACTCTGTTTCTAGCAAAGTTTTCAGACACTTGCAACTAAATATTCAGAACACCTTTTTTATATGAATACAAATAGTTTACAAATACAATTGCAATATTACACAGGAAAACCTCAGAAATCAAAGGTTGTTAACAGCTGCAGTAGAAAGCTGAAAATACTAATGCTGTGAAAAGCCTTTAAACTAGAATAAAGCTAAAATTAATGTGCTATTTAGGGAAACAAAAGTCCTTCATTTGCTAGACAGAAGTTATTCTTCAAACTGAAGTTTTGCTTTCTCTGTATGGAAAAGAGACGTTCTGAGGATGCTTTAGTAAGCACTTGCTGATAACTGGTCATAAAAGACTGGAAAAAAAAGAAACATAGAATTATAAAATTATAAATGTGATTTTCAAGTGCCCTGGTACTCAGCAAGTGTCTGATGACAAAGGAAAACAGATAATATAATAGATGAAATATTCCCCTAATCCAGCATTCTTAAAAAATTCCAAAAAACTCCCAGAATAAAAATCAATGTCGCATAAGGAAAAAAATATTGATTTTCTTAACTCTGCTTGAATTGTTTTTAATACACTGAAACTAGTGCAAAACTATTGTGATTATACCCACACAGGGGTTCACCATTTTTTTCAGTATAAACAATAGCCTTAATATACTTAGTCATGCAGACTTATGGTAGGGAGGTACCTTCCATCTGCCATCAGTTTCTGAAGCCAGGAATTACTGCAGGAAAAAAGAAAAAGAAATAGCATGCTTTGACAAAGTAGCCTCAGATAGGAACTCTTCAAGAGAACTGAATACACTGGAAAGAGTTGAAAAGAACTACAGAAATGACTGTACTTCAGGACATTATCCCTTGAAGTGAAAGACTGAAGAAACAGGTTTACATAATAGCATAGGCAATCACAGTTGTGCACAGATGTTCACAGTTAACTACTTGGACCAGAGACTTCTGAAAATATCTCTTTTAATTAAAAAAAAAAAATATATATATACACTATAATCCAACATATTATGTGACTACTAAAGTAATTAAGATAAAAAAATTAAGTGCAACCATTTTTTAATGAGGGATATTAACTTTTGAAACAATTTGCCTAGTTTTCTTATAACTACATTTTAAAATCAAGTTTTAAAATTAAGACGGGAAGTATTCTGATTTTACCAAAATTATAGAAAAGTGGTAAGATAAAAGGAAAGCAGAATTTGGCCTATTATCTTTGTAAATGGCATCTTAAGACTAGAAACATTTTTTTTTCCTGAGAATCAGTATCAGAATACATTTTCTTTAGCAAAAACTGGAAGAAAAAAAAAATCTATCCTAATTATTTATGTAATGATTTTGAATAAAATTTTAGTATGTTTCTTATAATTGTGAGCCAAATCCAAGCATGAGTCACTCTTTTGCCTCAGAAAAAAATAATCTCAGTAGGTGAAGCTCAATTTTCTCTAGTGGTGGTAGGTAGAAATAGGTAAAAAAGGAAGTTCTTAGTGGATTTTTTTAGTTGGAGTGAGATGAATAAATATAGATTTGTCCCAGAATATAAAGTTGCTCCACAGGAACTGACTATAAGTCATGCATCGTGGAAGAAATCCATCTGATGCTTTAAGAACTGTTGGGAGACAGACAGCTCAACCAAAGATTATTCTTGGTGCCACAGTAGATTGTTCTTTCATTGCTCTCATTTGCTAGAAACTGGAAGCAAAGATTTATTTGTCATGTCAACTTTCAACATGCTGCATTTCTCTTTAGAGATAATTGATGTTAAATTGTGGGATTAATGCCATTTAAAAGTTGTTAATAATGGAACAGGCGAATTTTTAATTTATTGAAGCATTCTATGGGTGAAAAACTTTTAACTTTTTTTGGAAAGGTGCCTGGAGAAAACAATGAAAAATGATTCTATAACATGAAAATTTGAACTGTCATAAATAAGAACTGAGAACTAAGAATCAAAGTGTAGACACTGGGTTTTTTTGTTTGATATCATTAACAACATTTTAGGATCAACAGTTCTGAATGTCATGAGCTTTCTGTCTGTGACCAGTAACAGAGTTCTGCTTGTATAACATGCAGCTTTCTCTATTATTATGCTTGGTTAAAACCAAACCCACTACATTAAACACTGCTGAACTGTAGGAATTCCCAGAATAAAAACCCGTGTTTCAATTCTTTCATCTCTCTTTAGACTGGTCAAAGCAGAAAAGTTGTTTTTGAGACATTCAGCAGCCAGTCTCAGTTTGAAATTTGCTTCACGGATAGCAATATACAAGGAAGTTATTTTCTCATTCCAGCAAATTTCCAATGTTTTATATTTTTATCCCATCCAGAACTGGGAGAAAAAGTTGAAAAATCTAAAAAAATGGTCAACATAATAGAAACAGTTGCAAGTCTGGCTTGATCTGAGAGATGTATCTTTTTGACTGCAGCACATGACCTTTTTTATCTCAACATATGTTTTTATCTGTCTGTGTGGGACGACACCTTTCTCAGGTGTTGCCGATAAAGACAGACTGATATTATGCTATCAGGTACACTTGCACAACTCCTGGTGTTTGAAAAGAGAGTGTTTTTATACATTTATCCGGTGGAACACCTGGTAATAATTCTTTACAATTTATTTCTGTAGTAAAATGAAAATTCTCAGTGTCCTGATTATCTTATGACACGTTTTTCTACCTGGAACTAATAATCAAAAAATAATAGAAGACAATTCTCCTACTTGGTGTGTGCTGTAATATAAACATTCAGATGACAGGATTATCTGTTATTCCTGTGGGCCTATGTCATGGTTTTCCTGTTGTCAGTTTATCTTGCTATGTGTTCTCCTGCTTTTAAGGACTAAAAGTCAGCCTAAATGTGGCTTTTTATCTAAAGAGTTTACAACACAGCAACAGCTGTTATGTGCTTAACTGAGCAGGCTTTTTGATTTCATGCTGTCACTCTACCTCTGATAGAGCTAAGGTAAGAGTAGGAGGAAGACTCTCCAACACGTAGGTAGAACATGCTTTAATTGAAACCAGTGTAATGTACGCACACTGGCTTTTGGACAAACACCACAAAACCAGGTTAATTTCCAGAGTTTGGCATTGATCCTGCAATGCACCCCACGCACCTCTTCCACCTGCCATCTTCTTTGGTAGCTTAGATTTTAAGAAATTGGGGGCAGAGACTGTAATATATATATATATATATATATATACAAGTGTCATGTGACTCATCCACACTTGCTGTTGAGTTTGTTGATACTTACCAAATGCAATTGATAAATAATAATTTATGTCAATTGAAAGTCCTCACAGCTCCTATACAAAGCTTGAAGCGCAAAATTCATGAGTGCCCTGTTTGAACCCACAGACTTATTTCAGACTCAGAAATCAACCACATAACATAGCCTTTGTCTGATGACTTCTTAAGGTTGTAATTTTCTTTAGTTTTTGTTCATCTGGTAACGTTCACGTTCAGCCAAGCTCCATCTTCTTTATGAAAGGAAAAGGCTTGATAATATCACCTCAAGATCTGGTCCGTGATAGTTTAACAAAGGCTGGTGGAGCTGCCTGGAGCAGGGGGAGAAGAGACTTCAGCAAAACTTGAGGAAACAATCCTTACTTGCTCCTGGCTGCTTAAGCTCACAAACAAATTGTCAGAGTGCTCTAATCACCTGGAATACCTAGTGCAGAGATGCCATCAGACTGAAAGTTGCACATGGCTCACCCCAGACTTTTTCTATACGCCTTACAACACCTCAAGCGAAGGCAATGTTTTTGGAACTGGGACAACTACGGTCTGGAGCTCTGTGTCCAGTTTTGGGCTCCCCAGTACAAAAGAGACACTGGCATACTGGAGCGAGTCCGGCAGAAGGTCACCAAGAAGGTGGAGAATCTGGAGCACGTGGTGTATGGGGAGAGGTGAGAGTGCTGGGCTCGCACTGCCTGAGAAAGGGATGATTAAGGATGAGGTGAAATCTCACTGCTGTCTGCAGCTATGTAATAGGAGGATTTAAAGAAGATGGATTTGTCTCAAATATCAATAGTGAGAGGAGGAAAGGGAATTGGCATAAGCTGGAACATGGGAAATTCTGATTAAGCATAGGGAAAACAAATTTTCCACCTTGAGGGTGGTCAAAACCTGGGACCGTATTTCTTCAGAAAAGATGACTATGACTGTTTACGTTGAAGCAAAGATGAGTAAACTGGGAAATGCATTGAGATTTCCATCTAAGTGGAATAAATCTATTTACATCTCCTTCTGAGGTAAACAGAACAAGACAATATTAAAAAGCCTGGAAATCATTGACCTTTCTTATTTAAAATTTAGGGAAACATCTGTGGGATGAAACTGGATGAAATTGTTATTATTTCATCAAATTTCAAATCGTAAAAATATTTACAAGAAATCAGAGGTGAGAGAGAGCACACCTGTGGGTATTTCTTAATTTCTTTTGGAAAGTTTGAAAATCACTGAAAGGCAAATAAGTAGAAAAATCTGTCGGTTCTTATTGCTCAAACCAAATGTGCTCAGAAATGATGGAGGCTGCATTCACACTAGCATTTTAGTTCAGGTCTAGAGTGCACTTCTGAAGCAAATCTTTTGTTTGTTACCACTTACTAAGTGTTTGTTAGCTTTAGCAGCGTCATGAACCTCACTGAAAATTAAACTGAAGTGGAGGATGTACCGTAGAAGCTCATTAATGCACTCTAGCTACCAAAAGCCCCAATGTGGACAGAACCAAGCTAGAGTAACTCTGCAGAAAAGTCCCCAAATATAGTTAGTTGATTTTGCGTCATCAGCACTGTTTTGCTCTGCAGATGTCCTTCTATTGTGCTTCTCGACTTGCTAATGTTGACATGGCCTGAATGGCCAATACTGTCCCATTGAATTCCAAGCAATTTTGTCTAAGCATTGACTTTTGATAGCATGTCATGTAAACTCAACAGGAGTCTTTGCTTGACTTTAGGGTTAGGGAGATCAAGCTTTGAGTAAAGACTCCAAGATGTGGTCATAAATATAGTATTCTGGGTTAATTACAGATGAACCCGAAGTGATGCATTTAAATCTTGACCCCATTTTAGCTTCAATAAAAATGATGTAGAGTGAACTTGGAAACAATTAAATTTGACTTCTATAGGGATAAATTAATATGTTAAAAATTAATATCTTCCTCAGGCTACTGTACTTATTTAGCTCACTGCACCTCAATTTCATAAGCCTTTCTTAGCTCCAGCTAAAAAAAAAAAAAAAAAAAGCCCACCACCAACCCTCCCCCCCCCCCCCAACTTGTTAAGAGAGTTATTAAAAGTGAAGAAAAAAAGACTGGGAATTTTATTCACTTGCACTTCTTCCTGAACTCACTGAATACAGTGATGGAAGATCAATAGGGGTGTTTCTAGAGAGAATTTTGTTAAGACTTTTCCATAGTTACATTGGAAGGATGCCAGTTCAATATTAATGCTCTACATCTGTCTTGAAGTTAATACAATAATCTCAAGTGTTAATGAGTGTGCAGAGCCTCTCACAGCCCTTTTCTGACCATCATCTATGACTTAAACCTAAGAGAATATTTACCAGCTTCCTAGTCTAAAGAATTTATCATTTGGGTCCACAGTTCAACAGTGCTCATAACCATAAGCTTCACACTGAAGGCACTCTGTACTTAAAGCTAGGAACATGCTTAAATGCTGTATTTGTACAGGATTATGCTGGTGATGAGAAATTCCTTTAAATTATTATAGCAAGGGAAAAAAAAGACATTTTGAAAAAGGACAAAGGAAGAGAAATAGATTTGGGGACATTACTTATTTTCTATTTAATTTCTTGTCTCATCTCCCCCCAGCCCTGCACCCCCTCTTTGCCTCTCAGAAATACCCAGGAATGGATAAAATGCTTAACTGATTTTTAAGCATTTTAATATCACAAGGAAGAAAATTTTTGCCTCAAAACAAGGCTTTTTGACTAAATAAGCCAGCAAGCCAAAAATACTGCCATTCACGAAGTTCTATTAATTAGGTTCCTTTTCTTATGCCACCTGGTGGATTCTCATTAAAACTGCATAGACAGCTCAAACTGCCCCTAATTTAAAATGGCATGAACTTCTATCCAGAAAAATGGACAATTTTTTAACTTATTTCTTAGAAAAGAGCCGTCTTTCATCTCCAGAAGTAGGATACACTGTTGCAAAATTCTTAAATATATTTTAAATAATGAATAAACTGAAAATGCTCATACACTAGTAACATGTTTTTCTTTCTTCCATGCCTTTTTGAAGAAGCAGCTGTCAAATTATGTTATTTACCTTGTCCAGTTTTATTCTTCAGTTATATAAAAATTTGAACGGTGAATAAGATAATGATCCAAAAGTCAGTCTAACAAAAGAAAAATATGTTATACCGTCTATAGTTACAGACTAATTTGATTCCTAGCCCTACTATATAGGCTGCATTTGAAAGAAAAAAATGTTATACATTTTTTGAAGAATAGAACATCAAGTGCTTGTGTGGTGGGTTGACCCTGGCTGAACACCAGGTCCCCACCAAGGCTGTTCTCTCACTCCCCCCTCCTCAGCTGGACAGGGGAGAGAAAAATATAACAAAGGGCTCGTGGGTCGAGATAAGGACAGGAGAGATCACTCACCAATTGCCATCACAGGCAAAACAGACTCAACCTGGGGAAAATGAATTCAATTTATTCCCAATCGACCAGAGTAGGGTAATGAGAAATAAAAACAAATCTCAGAACACCTTCCCTCCACCCCTCCCTTCTTCCCAGGCACAACTTCACTCCCGGATTCTCTACCTACCCCACCAGCGGCGTAGGGGGATGGGGAATGGGGATTGGGGTCAGTTCATCACATGTTATTTCTGCTGCTTCATCCTCCTCAGGGGCAGGACTCCTCACACTCTTCCCCTGCTCCAGCATGCAGTCCCTCCCACAGGAGACAGTCTTCCATGAACTTCTGCAACGTGGGTCCCTTCCCCGGGCTGCAGTCCCTCAGGCACAGCCTGCTCCAGCATGGGTCCCCCGCGGGGTCACAAGTCCTGCCAGAAAACCTGCTCCAGCCTGGGCTCTTCTCTCCACAGGGCTGCAGGTCCTGCCAGGAGCCTGCTCCAGCGCGGGCTTCCCGCGGGGTCCCAGCCTCCTTCGGGCATCCCCCTGCTCCGGCATGTGGTCTTCCCCGAGCTGCAGGTGATCTGCTCCCCCGTGGACCTCCCTGGGCTGCAGGGGGACAGCCTGCCTCACCGTGGTCTTCCCCACGGGCTGCAGGGGAATCTTTGCTCCGGTGCCTGGAGCACCTCCTCCCCTCCTTCTGCACTGACCTGGGGGTCTGCAGGGTTGTTTCTTTTACATGTTCTCACTCCTCTCTCCGGCTGCCGTTTCTGTCTGTCCCAGCAACTTTTTTTCCTTCTGAAATCTGTTATCCCAGAGGTGCTACCACCATCGCTGATGGTCTCAGCCTTGGCCAGCCTTGGCCAGCCAGTGGGTCCGTCTTGGAGCCGGCTGGCATTGGCTCTGTCGGACACAGGGGAAGCTTCCAGCAGCTTCTCACAGAAGCCACCCCTGTAGCCACTCCACTACCAAAACCTTGCCATGCAAACCCAATACAGCTTGAAAGCTATGATTTACATAAAATGCTCTGATGACACAAACTCTAAACATGAACATTCTCTTGGTACAAACTTATAAAGGTTCCTTTGTATTCCATTAATGAATGTAATTTTTTTCCATTATGTAGTACTCTATAAATATGTTTTATAGCTCTTTGTAATATTTTCTGTGCTGTCCTGGCATCAAAATGCAGCTTATATTGTAGAAACAAAAAGGTTTTGTGTCTTTGCAGGACTGATCCCTAACTTCTATACCTCAGGGAAAAAAAAGTACAAAAATCTAAATGGCTGGACCTAAACATTGCCCCCAGGATTAGTTCTGCTGGCTAATTTAGAAAATTTAGGAGAATAGTGTTATTGTTCCCAACGGACAAGACTGAAGCCTTTCAAAACTAGTCATGCCCTTGATACTTAAAAACAAATAAACAAACTCTGTATTTGTGATGGCAAGTTATGAGAGGTTGCTGTTCACAATAGATGCAATATGTGAAAGAGCTAAGGGAAAACATTTTAATTATAGACAGAAAACAGTTTGAAAACAGTGCCCATACAGAATCTCATTCCCTGGTGAGGGCTCTGAGCAGACACAGCAGCTTCCAGATGTTTTGTCATGCTATCAGAGGTATCATGTCTGTGACACTATCTGTGGTAACTCTGTAGCTGATAAAACTAACTAGGATGTGCAGCTAAATTCCTATCCTGTACAATGGAGTTCACTGAGAAATTGTAGAAATAAAATTGCAGTAGCACTACCTATCTCCATCATACCTTAGGTAGAAGTTTACTGTAGAAACAATAATAGTATCAGCATAGGCAGAAAGTTCATGTTCCTCTGAATGTTATTACATGATCTGCAAACTCTTAATATCTTCTGATCACGACCAGCACAGCGCACATAATACAGATGCCACCACTGTGACTGAACAATTTTAAACTCATAATATGAAGAAATAGATGTAATTTTTACACAGGAAAGAAAAAAAAAAACAAACCAGCAGTTGTTTTCAACTGAAACATTAAGTCTCATTTTTGTTCACTGAAAAACAAAGCAAGATACGATTGAGTAAGTTCCTAGTCTTCGTATTTATTCTTAATGCTGTAACCCATGGCTCCCTTCTTCCAAGAAAGTACAGCGTCAAGTCACGATCCCATTGATTCAGTGGGGTTATGCTATCGAAATTGCCCTACTGTAATTATTGATTACTATCAATGACAGCTGAAAGTAAAAGGCACAGATACTCAACTCTTATAAATGGAATAGCTTGTAAACAGAAATACCATATATTTTGGCTGGATGTTATGAACACCTACTTACACATTTAAAGCATGCATATGAGCGCCACAGGGCCTAGATTTTAAATATCAGCCCAATTACGATTAATGACTGGTTGCATGATTAGGATCTTGATTTCTGCAGTCTTTCATATAGTAATTTCAAACACAGAAAGAGCAAAAGTTCAGATGTTGCAGAATATGGCATAGTAAAAAATGCTATAACTGAGCCTAGGCTTTCCTGCTAAGTGGCAAGAAAGAAAAATATTTTTGTTAACTCCTTCCTCTTTATGATTGCATCGTGACGGAAAAAAGCAAACCAAAAACAATTAGGTAAATGAGATTATGGAGAAAATGATTTGCTTAGCAAAACAGGGGATATATGATTAATGAAGGGCAAAAACCATTGCCACCCAAGTATTCCCCTTACCTTCATACTACAGATTCATAAATGGAAAAAGAGGCCATCCAACTTCAGATTTTATCAAAAATCTGTTAGTTTTTGAAATAAAAGTTCTTGCATGTCACTCCAGCTGAAAAATGGGTGATTTTATAAATGAATCTTTTTAATATAGAACAGGAGTAGATAAACTATTATGAATTATACTAATTTTTCCCCACAAAAATTTTCTTAACAGAATGAACCAGAACATCCTCTCTAAAATTAAAAAAACAAAACCAAAAAACAAAACCAACAACCAACATCCAGGTCATTTATACTTAGCCCTTTCACCAACTCTAAGGAGAAAAATAATCATCAATAAATATTTTCATTTGAGATTGTAGTCAGATCTGGAAGTCTGATGGTTAAAATAAATAAAGCTAATATGCCTTTCTATTTGACAAGAAGAAAGTAATACCAGAAAGTTATCAGACAAGGCAACTGACCTTTTACATTTTCCAGATTGGCAAACCATCTAATAATGTAGAAAAGCACTTCTTTTGAGGAGTACAGTTCTGAGATTTTGTTTGAGGTTCACCCTTATTTTAAATGCTGTACAGAATGAATTCCCACTGAGATAATGTATGTGACAAAGAGGCCATCCCCATCTTCTTTCCTAAAAGTCCCTTAGGGAGAGGCGCTCAGCCTGTAAGAACCCTTCCCCAGAGTCTATTCCTGGAAGCTTTTTTTCCCCGCAGTTCCGATTTGAGACTGGTATCTCCAATTCACATTAATATTTGTCCATGTATACCCAGGCACAGAACAGAAACATGCCTCTGAATGTCAAGGAATGATGACAGCTGAAAAAGTTGCTGCTGCCAGAACAAGCAATTGTGTCTAGAAGTCTTCTGCGACTACTGTAGAATTGCCTGGCATGAGCCATAATAACTTGTTCTGACAAAAGCATCTCGCATGGTAGTTTCAGCCCATTTTCAGGTTGTTTGCTTTCCCTAGGGCGATATGGGAGATGACAGCCACATCCTTTCTGCGTATGGCATCTCGTACGATAGAGTGTCCGTGCGCACAATACACCTGACACTTTCTAGAAAGCACTGGATATTTGAAGACTGACTCTATTGAGCACGCACATTAAGTCTGGTCGTGTTACAAGAAAGAGACTGGGCAGGTGAACCTCTTGTGCTGTTCAAATAAGCTCTGGATCTGGCCAAACTACATCATTCACTTAGAATAAGTGAAATGATTGGTGAAAAAATTTAGATGACAACTCTTTGGCAATGGCAGTTAGCTCATTATGAGCTACTAATACTTATTAACATGTAGAAAACACTGCCATTACTGGCACATCTGCTCTCAGTAAGGAGTTAAAACGAAATGAATGTGGAAATTGGGATGTGTTTCCTTTCTTTATCATTGCTTTCTTTTAATTTTAGTATCCGAATGCTGAATGGTTGCAAAATATTGACAAGCAAGATTATACTCCTGCTACTAAAGTCATACCTATTTACAGAGAGACAGCAAATTTCCCAGTTAAATTGGAAAGTTTTTCAAGTGCCAACGTTTACAGAAAAAGTTTTGCCATAAAACCCCATAGTCAGTAACACTCTAAAGTTGAAGTGAAATATATGCATTGTGTTATGTTAAAAGCTGCAGATTTTGGAGACATAGCGGGGGTGAAGTTTGCAACAGGGTTACATCTGAATTCCTCTATTTTGCATCAGTGAATTTATTCCACCAATCATTAACTTCAAGTTGCTTCTTAGTAACCTATAGCTATTGTCTGTCTATCTCTTAGTAATACTGTCGTGGGTCAACCCCACGGCAACTACGCACCACGCAGCCGCTCGCTCACTCCCCCCCCCCCAGTGGGATTGGGGAAGAGAATCAGGGGGAAAAAAAGTAAAACTCGTGGGTTGAGATAAAGACAGCTTAACAGAACAGAAAAGGAAGGAAAAAAGTATACTAATAATACTAAGAGAATATACAAAACAAGCGATGCACCCCACAAAACAAGTGATACCATTGCTCACCACCCACTGACCCATACCCAGGCAATCCCTGAGCCACGGTGCCCCCCCAGTCAACTCCCCCCAGTTCATATACTGGGCATGACGTCATATGGTATGGAACATGCCTTTGGCTCATTGGGGTCAGCTGTCCTGGCTGTATCCCCTCCCCGGTTCTTGTGCACCCCCAGCCTCCGCCGGCAGGGCAGTATGAGAAGCTGAAAAGTCCTTGACTTAGTGTAAGCACTGCTCAGCAACGACTAAAACATCAGCGTGTTATCAACAGTATTCTCATCCTAAATCCAAAACACAGCACTATACGAGCTATAAGAAGAAAATTAAGTTTATTCCAGCTGAAACCAGGACAAATACTTAAACGGATTTTTCTTTTCTTAAGCTATATGAAGTAGTAGGATGGTATATATTACAGTACCTCGGTCTTCCAGGGGTTGTTTATGATCAGAAAGTAATGTAAATGAAAATTTTAAAGAAACAAGACCGTCTTGCTTTCTAGGACATAATCCAACTGATTCCAAACAATTACTCAATACATGTAACCACTTTTAAGTAAGATTCTAAGGACATGGAAGAAAAGATATAATTTACAAAATGCATCCTAAAAAACTTTAATTGGAGTTAGAGTATTAGCACTTAACTAACCAGGTACAGTTGCAAATTTTTGAAACATTGTATGTTAATAGGAAGGGAGAAAAGTAGAATTATTCATGAGCAAGTTAGAAATATTGATGGGATCCCCTCCTAAGCAGAGCAAATTATCAAAGGAGGGCTATGTAATGTACATGAAAACATTGATGGTTACTATAGAGTAATTATAGGAAATGTAGCCATTGCCATACATACCAGGTCAGATGAAAGTCTCTTCTGAGGTTTCGTCAGTCAAGTGTGTCAGTTGAATGTGCCAAAAAGCTGAGCAGTTCTGAACATTGGAAAATTCTCCCACCAGGATAAGCTCTTTGCTAAGTCCCATCACTTAATGGTTGATTTGTATTCGTCCTGAAATTATACATATTTCTTGAAGTTAACCTAAGTACAGAAGCAAGGATGCATTTCACTCTCATTTTCTAAACGTAGCAGTTTAATGATATAAAATACTGAAAAGGTCTGTAATTTTCACCAGAGTCCACCAGAGACCAGACGTTGAAACCCTTTGCAAATCTACATGATTTCAGAGCCTTCAGCTTCCCATAAAATCCAAACCACACAGAGCGCACTGTTGGACTGACATATAAAGCATTATTATACAACCAATATAAAACATGACAGAAATAATAACCCTATTATAAAGTATTCTTCTGTATGAGCAGAAAGAAAGAGATCTCAGGGATGGAAAGGGCTTACGATGAGTGAGAAAAAAAGACCTGTCTCTGTCTCTCTCTCTCTCTTCATTACAAAAGAGTCATAAAAGCAAGATTAGACTAGATATTTTTTTTTTTCCATGATTGAAGCTAGACAGGATGAATGCTAACCTGTGCTTCACTTTCAAAAGTGACTTAAGCAAAATACTATGTAGAAGTGAATCCTAGACTTCGAAGCATCTAAGTTATTTCTGGAAATGTAAAGGAAGCTCTTCAATGGTTTAGTCATTGTGATTCAGCATAAAGCAATACCTAAAACCAACTTCACTCCCTAAAAAAAACCCTGCACAGTGCAAAGGTGGTAACGCTGTGTTTCAGTTAGCCACTATAGAATCCATTTTATGAAATTAATAGGTACTTTTCAGTTCTGGAATATGTTCTTACAAATCTTATAAAGTATTCATTTAGAATAATTATAGTAACAACAATACACAAAGGTTGGTAGTCTTTATTGTTTCTCTCTGTAACAGTTTGTTTGAATAGACTGAAAATATATTTCTTTACCAGAACTATTTTCATGTTTCCTACCATCATCTTTCCCATCTCTTTGCAATGGAACAGGTTAAAACATCCTCTTAGGGTTTCACAGAGGAATATTACTCTCAATATTTCTCTCTTCCTCTGAATGACTTCCCCATCATTGAACCTGAATAAAATGGCCCTGGAGCTTTTTCAGACCCCTGGGGGCTTCATGGCTTCACTTGCTGACTTCTTATCAATCAGCTCTCCTGACTGTTTGTTATGATTCTTTACATTTCTCATATTTTTTTAAGCCTTCCATATCAATCTTTGAAGATGGGAGGGGGTACAGTTAATCCCAAGCTGCTTTCTCAGTGTATTTCCTGTGAAATACGCCAATTTAAATAACAGCTTTAAACCTTTCTATTCTCTTCAGCATTTAATTGACTCCTTCTATATACGGATTATCTTTATGAAAGGCACTATAGGAAAATCAATAGTGTTCATTTGTCATACAAAATGTAGCTGTAATGCATTTTTTGCAGAGTACACTGTATTTTCTATTTGGCTGTTCTGTAAACAGAACCTCCACAGAAAAAAGTTCCTTTTAATGGAATTCTTTTATATCTTAATAAGAAGAGGTGAAAGAAGAGAGTTCTTTGATCTCTAGCTGAAAAAATATTATACAAAATAGGATCCAACACTGCTACACAGACCTCTTCAGAGGTAGTAATTGTCGGCTTTACAAGAGAATAGGAAGCTTTTTGATGCATACTTGGATGTGTATGTTTTATTCATTTTCAGAAGGGATGATTTGATGAATTATATATATCTTCTATCTTCTCAGATACTACAAGGTAGAAGCCATTTAGTGACTTCTGACAGAATGCAGAAGCAGAAGAGAACCAGTGGGGAACCACCATGCATTACAGGAACTGGCAGAGTGGGCTCAAGTCAGACTTGCCCTCTCGGCTACAGGGAGTTAGTTGTGATCTGGAAGTAACTCCCATGAAATTTTTTCCTGTTGTTACTCAAAGTGCACAGTGTTTCAATACCGAAAATAAAATTTCTCTCTGGTCCTTACAAATCTGAAAACACAGAAGAGAAATGCAATTTCCCATCTAATCCTTCAGAGAAAGTCTTGGTGTAGCCCCAACTTAGTATTATTTATGAAGTTGAATGTTACTGTGATTTAGGATGTCAGCATTGCGTTTTGTAATCAGTAGCTTGTTCATTTTTATGTAGAAAATGCAGCGAGTACTTCATATGATAGTATTTCAATATACATCACAAAGCACAACGTTATTGTTAATTAACAACAAAAACCCCCTCCCGTATTAATGACATTATTTCAACAAGCGAGATAAACAAAAACTTAGTTCTGAATTCAGCCTAACTGTTCTATTAGTTTATGACACTGTTATATCAATGAATAAAACCATCCTGCATAACCAACAAAGTAGAAAATGTTAAACAATAGATTTTAAAAAGAAATCTTTCCAACAATAAAAAACCCAAATGAAACCCACCTGTAAATAAAACAACTGAAAGATAGTGGTTCAACGTGCAAAATCAGAGCATGGTCAAAGCTGCACTAAAAGAATGGCAGACCTACTCCAGACTTCATTTTACACTTGGGACAAAACAATACATACGAAATATGATTATTACATAATCATGATTCATAAGTGTATTATGTGTGATAATCAATCCACAGACATAACAGAATTTCATAAATATATATATTATAGCCTAACAAGCAGTCATAATTCTCAGGGAAAAAAAAACCAAACCAAAAACAAACAAAACAAAACAAAAAAAACCACACACACAAAAAACAAAAAACCCAACACACCCCAACCCAAAAGCCAAAGCCAAAACAACAACAAAAAAGAGAATTCCTGGACTGACTGATAGGCTTTGGAGAGAAAGAAAAAAAATCTCTGTCCAGCATTAAATTAAGGGCTAGACTTAAAGACTGTCATAAATATGAAATTAAATGTTACATGAAGCTTATCGTGTTTGTTCCTGTGTGTAGATACACATATGTAGGTAGGTGTGTATGTTGTGTGTGTGTATATATATATATATGCATGTCTAGGTGTATATATACACGTAAGAAATATAGATACTGCCTATACACCGGACAAAGAAGAAAAAGGTAACATCTGATAGAAGACTTTGTCTTACCAGAAGGTTTGTAGTACCACTTTTTTTACTCTCAAAGAGTACTGGAAATGCCTTTCAGTCCTACCACTGCAGGGAATTCGGTATAACTGCAGAAAACACTTCTCTGCCAACTTGATAATGCTATTAGGCTAACAACTGACTTATCGCTGCTCATCAGTCTTTCATGGAAATGTAAATTAGGGAAAATTAAGAGTGATGATGGGTTTCCTGGAATCATCCTACAATGTACAGGTTGTGAAAAGAGAGAGGTGTTCTTTGAGAGATCCTTTTATCACCTACTAAGGAATACTGAAAAGGTGTTTCAGTATGAGTCAACACTGAAATGGGAAGAAATTTCACACTTCTGAAGCATATGCCCGTAAGTAATACAGTCTCATCTAGACATAATCATCATTGTGGAACAACATGATCCAATCAGGTGATCAGAGACCAAAATACCCAATTCTAAATATGATTAAAGATTGTGATTATCGATCTGAGTTATGAAGAGGCATCTATTTTAATACTGGGTTAAACTGAAAATCAGAAGTGCAGCAACATTTGAAATTTCACTGCGATCAAGAACATAACCTGAAGATCTGGGTAGGATGAATTCTAATATCCATACTCAAATGAACAATTTGCATCACTGAGGAGGAATGGATTGGGTCTTACAAGAGGCTGAGTGCATCCCTGGAGGCATAAAGGGCTACAAGTACTTCACAGGAGAGACTGCTCAGCAAAAGCTATTCAATTCATCAAAATCTCTAAGATGTTATTGTGGGGGAAGTGACCACACCAGTTCGTAAAGGAAATTTCCACTAACAGAAAATTAAGTTAAATTCCATTAAAAGTAGAGACAGGCCTGCAGGGAAATTAAGAAGTTATTTTACACCCCATCTATTTTTATATCAGTAGTTTAACGTGATTAATTATTGCTTATGAAAGCAAGAATCTAAGAAGAATGGAGATTGATTTCCTTCATGCACTACTCAATAGGAAGGAGCTCTTACAGAAGTACCCGGTCTCAAAGGTCCTGAAATAAAGAAAAGAATCAGCAGTGAATCAGACAAATGACCCAAAAATGACTTCATACTTGTATCTAACATATGTAATGCACGTCTGAGCGCACATGTCCAAAATGATAGTGTTATAGATTGAATAAAGTTGTAACTGTGAAACAGTAGTTCTTTTATGAGATCTTGCGGCCTTTGCTGTTTTGACTTTTATGCAAACCTCTTCTCACTAAATTAGGGACTAGTCATTTCCAGTGGGAAATTTCACATGTTCCAATGACAACTGTGAAAGTATCCTACATTCCCACATATGCTAATTATAGAAATAGCGATATAAAACTGCATCTTTTCCCCTGCAATCTCATTCCCCTGGGCTTGACTAGTGTATCAGCTTCTTGCATAAGCTGTAGGAACAGGTCATCTGGAAATAACATAAGATGGGGAAAAGCAAAACCAATTTCTTGACAGTAGGAAACTGTAACAGGTCTGTCTTTAATTACATTATACGTTCTTTCAGTTCCTATGAGAAAATTTCTTTTGGTTCCCTCACGGAAAGTGCAAGATGCTATCCCTGTCTTCAAGAGATAACATCGCTGGTCTTTACCAGAGAGGCAGCCACATCCAAATATCCAAATCTGAAGGGTGGAAAAGGAGAGGAAATGCATGAAATCAAACCTATGAGTTCATCAAACGTGTAAGCAAGAATTATATATGTGTGTGTATATATATATATAAAGCAAAAATAGATGAATATTACAATCAAACTATCTCTTCTCCTCCAAAACAACTTTTTTGAATGTTTGATGATACATTGTGTGCAAGAATGGAGTTTTAGAGCATGAGGTCTCTCAGATCATTCCACATAAGCACAGCTGATGCCGCTAAATCTGTATTTTTCTAATATTCAGCCTACAGCTGGAAATTGCTCTGCATTTAGAAACTCTAACTTGCAGAAGCCATGCATATCCACAATTATTGAAACTGCTTGTAATTAACATTTCACCATTAACTGCACCGAGTTTGAAACACAAACCTTACAAGAAGGAGTACCCCATCATTACGAGTAGCCCATGCTGCAGGCAGGCAGCAAAAAAATGTATGACTGCTGTCTGAGGAAAACTGAGCACTTGGCTAGAATAATATTGGAAGAGAATTATTGTTGCATCTGTTGCTCTAAATTTCACTATATAATAAGTTAAGAAAAAAAAAATCCTGAATGTCAAATGGTATTAGCAGAAGCAGCAATTAAAACCTACTTGGATTAAATTCTCATATTTATTTTTTCTTTGACATTTTGACAGCTTGTTTTATATTGGCTGCTATGCGGCATGGTGAGGAAAGGTTAAGTGTGCAGCTTTTTACCGAAAAGTCAGTTAGTTAATATCATGAGTGTTTTCAAGCATCTTCAGCCCTGCTCTTGAAAAGTCCCAGCTACTTTTCACATCAATTTCAGGTAATCTGTACAGGTGACATGGATGTGTTCTGGGTTTCATAGAGGCTTCTTGTGAAATCCTGCCCATTTTCAGTACGTGAATTTTGTACTCTGCTGTGGAAGTATCAGCTTGTCATCAGTTCATTGAAGGTTCAGCAACGTCTTTTGGGAAATTAGGGGTTGTTTTGCTCATGCTGTATTTCTAATAAAAAACATTTTGAAATGGAAAAATGGAAGTGTTTGAGCAAAGTGTTTTATGATCACTTAAAAGAAAAGTTTACGTCCTTCTTTCTGTCCAGAGGACAAGTCTTGAAAACATTCCAAAGCAGGGCACAGATCCAAGAAACCGGCTCCAGAATTATAAATGTGAAAAAGTGTTATGGAAAGTGATAATGATAATGGTTTGCTTTATATGGGAACAGCAATAAAAGCAGAAGAGAGCTGATGACCACTTCCCCCCTGCCAGCATACATGGCTCTAAGTTAAGCAGTTCACAGATCTGCTCTTGTGTACAAAGCCAAGTATTCTGAATTCAATACCTTACAGGAGAAAAGATTTCTTTCACGTTATTTATGTTCCTGGATTAGTGCGGCTGGCTTGATTTATTAAACATACTGCTGATTATAATCATACCTGACTTGATTTATTGTTTGTTTCTTTCATGATGGGATTAACTCACTAGAGATATAACTGGAACTGGGTCCAATTTAATCTGTGTTGAAGAAGGTTCAGATCTAAGTCTGTAGCTTTTTGCTAATAAACAAGGACTACAAGCTTAAGTAGCTTCTGAAAAGTTTCATGTTGGTCCTAATTCTGCTGCTTATAAAAATAATTTTAAAAGTTCTTTAGGCAAAAGCAGAGTTACTACAATGTTAAGTACTTATGAACATCCCCGCCCCGCAATATGAAGTACAGCATATTTTCTTTAATTGGTGCATTTCGTTCTGGCAGAGAATAACTAACATGGGGGAAATATTTTACATCTTCACATAAACCTTTGTATACAACTTTCATATGGCCATTTCTTTGTCAAAAGGACAAGTTTATAAGCTAAATTAGCAACGCATGTGGTAAGGTAATAAACAGTAGCAGTAGGGCAGGATGCAAAGGAAGAGAAGTGCCCAAACCCAGGACCGTACGTGGAATCAGCACGACCTGCCGTGGGAAGAAGTCGCAGCACTGCAGATGCTGCTCCAGCCACTCCTGGCAACACCATCCTGTAAATCCCCCTTAGTTCTCGGGGGACGATTCCTCCATGCTGCTTCTCGCCTACAGCCTCAAACTTGGGTTATAGAGAGAAAACACTGCCCGTGCAGAGCTCTTCTCACGTAACCGTACAGCTCCCGGACCAGGACTGTTTACATCAGCTCGCCTTGGCGCATGGATGAAGCTGCCAGCTCCATTTGCCCTGCTCCATGAATCCACATTCCACAGTGCTGTCCTGTTTATCCGAACCCTGTACCTGTCTGAGGACTCGCTCAACCTTTTCTGGTCTTTTATCAGGGGCTATCTTGCCATGGAGTTACTACTTGCAATAGGGTGCTTCAAAAACATTATGCTGCTCTCTAGGCAGAATTCAAGCTGTCCTTTCTCTTCCCTGTCACCCCTCCTGTGCTTAGCTCTGTGATGTTCCTCTAAGATATTCAAGAATACAAATTCGAGTTTGTAAATTAGTTTTTCACAAAGATAAGGCTCGTCTATGCGTAAATGCAGAGCCCCCGTGCTTCAGCACACGGATCAAAGGAAATCTAAGCTCTGGATGGCCCTAAGAAACACATCAGGCCTGAGAGAGACCAAACTAAAAAGAAATACAAACCCAGGAAGGATTCCAGGTCAAAACTACTGAAAACAACAGAACTTGAGCATAATGCACTTCCCTGACAGCACTGATGCTAAAGCTGTGCCTGAAAATTTGTGTTCAAAAAAATAGCAATGAGATAGAAGTACATGCTCAGAGCTATGAACATTCCTAAATACTTTCCAAAATAATGACTATTCTGTTACAGTCAGCAGTTCTGGGTTTTTTTTTGACCAATTCATATGAAAAACTTACTTGGCATTTCCTCTTTTCTTTCCAAGTATAACAAAAAAATACCACAACTGTTTAGAAATATGAAGTTTACTGTCCCCTACAGCTAGGTTTTTCTCTGCTGCATGAGAAGTGAGACTGATGTCAGATATAGAAACCCCTGATTTAAATTAAGTTAGTTAATAATTTTCAACTTCAAACAGCTTTAATAATACCTAGAGAAACAGCCAAGATCATTCTGATCCTTTCTGTTCTTTCCTGATTGACGATGTGTCCCTCTTGGCAGGAAAATGAACCATTGACCTGATACAGAGCGACTTAGAGGTCAAAGTGAGGAGGGTATACCTCCCCAAACGACCACCGAAGACCACCCGAGACCCCTGGGCATGCACAAAAGGCATTTGATGTGTCATGGTTATATAATCCTATGCATACGCATTAGATAGTCTGAATATGTACTAGGCAGGAGTAGTTTTATGAATCATATGTAAGTGTTACCGTATAAAAGAGGCACACCTGATGAATCTGGTGTGCTCGATTTGTGGAAAGTCCACCAAGCACACAGGCCTGAATAAAAAGCAATATCTCTCCTGAGCGTGTGAGATTGGTCTAGTGCACAGAGGGTAACAAATCCGCTTTTAGGACAAGATCAAGGAAAGTCAGTGTCAATAACACAAAGCCAAACTCGCAAATACAGCTCTGATGCAGGTGGAAGTAACTGTCATTGAAATAAGTGAGACTCCTCACTGCTTATATTCAGATTGCATTAGGCTCTTAGTTTCTATGCCTGTTTCTAGTGATACTGTAAGAAAAACTGTATTTCAATGTTGCAATTCCAGTCCACACCCAGTTACCAAATCCCTGGTAAATCTTTCCTCGCCTCCTCCATATGTTCTTTATAAAAAGTAGAGAACGTGGTGTACAGCCAGTCTCCACAGGTCCGTGTAAGACTGTCTCGTAGACCCAATCCTTTACTGAACTAAATGCTAGAACACAAAAACAGCCTAAAGAGTTTTAAATAGTGTATGGGCCTTCCCTTAAATAGTATGTGGTCCTTCCGTTCGGAGAAATATCTTTATCAATGACGCACAGTTAAATAATGAATGCAGATGAGCTTAATGTAAATATTTATTTACTCACTCTTCATTTGTTCATTCATTTTATGTCTTTCAGAGAAATAAAAGTTTCTGCAATACTGAAGCAGCCTCTGGCAACAGGGCAGAAGAGCCCAGAACTCAATAACCCAGAACGTCTTTTTCAGACTTATATTATTATTTTTTAAGATAGACAGAAAACCTGCCTTTGAGTTCTTCATTTTCATTACTTAGTTCCCAAGCTTTTTAATTAAAAGCAGCTGGAAGTTTAAAAGGTAATTTTTATTTGCAAAAGCATGGTTAATGTAGTTCTGTCAGTGCTTAGGACATTGAACTTCCACAGCTACAGAGTTTTCACAAATTTTTCACACTTTTGACTACTGAAGATTTGCATTTATCTGAATAAAAAGCTTCTAGATTTGTTTTTAATTCAATCAGATCCACAGCTGGACTACCGCTACAGGGAACTTTCACTGGTTTGTTGTAAAAAAGGCCATGACACACATTTTCCTGCTGTTTAATTTATGTACAGAGAAAGCTGAAACTGAAAAGGAATATAGAACAAAATATTCAGTACCAAACTAAACTAAGTTTGTCAATGAATACATTAAAAAAGCAAATTCTGAAGGACATATAAATAGCGGTCATTTCAGAAAAGCTTGGCTCTAATACTCTTTGTGCATTTATGACTCATTCTTTTAAATTCTTTTATGCGTCTCCGATGCTAGACTTTAAAGAGATAAATCTGTTTACTGGCACAGTGCATATTTGGCCTGAAAACAAAATGACTTTCTTTTTTAATCTGTGGTAGAAGCCTACTTAAACTAGGCTGCATCTCATTACCACTGAAACCTAAAGCTTCTAACTGACTTCAATCACATTAGAAACCTGGGGGAGGGGATGGTTAACAGGTTAGCAGTGTCACAGCATATATCCATCATATTTGCTGCCTTTCCCCACCCCCCCAGAAATTCCATAACGTGACACACGGAATATATTGCCTACTGGAGACAGTGACAAGGGGAGAAGATTGTTTACTTTCTGTTGATAACATAAGCTTTCATGAAAGAGGGAACAATTAGAAAGCCAGTCTTGTCATAGAGGAATACACAAAATTTTCAAAACTTGTTCTTTCCCCTAAACCCGTGTTTTTGCCTTGCTCAGCTCTGCACAAGTCATAGATTAGTCATTCAGTGTTATTTTTATATTGAGGATTTAGAATTTGCTACTCTGTTGTAATTTAGAAAAGAACAGAGTATTTCAGTGCAACAAATGCTTGGGCTTTCATATTATTCTTATACTTGATTATGACGCTTCATTAATACAAAATAATTTTTTCCAAATATTCAATGGAATATGGTTACTATCCCTTTGTCCTGGTTTCAGCTGGAATAAAGTTAATTTTCTTCTTACTAGTTGGTATAGTGCTGCGTTTTGGATTTAGGATGAGAAGAATGTTGATAACACACTGATGTTTTCAGTTGTTGCTAAGTAGTGTTTAGACCAAGTCAAGGATTTTTCAGCTTCTCATGCCCCGCCAACAAGAAGGCTGATACAAGGAGTTGGGAGGGGACACAGCCAGGACAGCTGACCCAAACTGTCCAAAGGGGTATTCCATACCACAGGACATCATGCCCAGTATATAAACTGGGGGGAATTGGTTGGGGGGGGGGGGGCAGATCACTGCTAGGGAACTAACAGGGCTTCGGTCAGCGAGTGGTGAGCAATCGTATTGTGCATCACTTGGTTTGTATATTCTCTTACCTTTATTAAAATTATTTTCCCATCCTTTTCTGTCCTATTAAACTGTCTTTATCTCAATCCATGAGTTTTACTCCCCCCCCCCGCCCCCCGATTCTCTCCCCCATCCCACTGGAGGAGGTGGGGAGGGAGCGAGCAGCTGTGTGGTGCTTAATTGCCAGCTGGGATTAAACCACAGCACCCCTGTAAGACATGCTAATGGCCTTTTTCCTCAGAAATTCAAGGAAGTGCTATTCAGAATGCTAATAAACCAATTAAAACCAAAAATAATAAAAATCAAAGTGTAGGGGGAAAAAAAAGTAAATTTTGACACATCATAGTGTGGAGGATATGACTGAGGTCCTCAACTATCAAGCGGTTGTTGGAGAGAAAGTGGAATCAGAGGCTCCTTGGAGGTACGTAGTGAAAGGACTAGAAACCATAATTGTGACTTGCAGCAAGGGAAATTCCAGCTGGACGTAGGGGAAACACTTTCATAATGAGGATAATTCAACAATGGGAGAGGTTGAACAGGGAAGTTGTGAAGCTTCTATCTCTAGAAATATTTCCCATTAAATGATCTCTTAGATCATACCAGGAGAGTGGAACAAAAAAAATGAAGCAAAGATTCATATATTATTCTCATCTAAACACATACTCAAACTTAAAAAGGCATACTTTTGGGGGGAATAAATCCAGTAGCCTTAGAACTTGATCATAATAAACACATCACAAGACAAGATATGAATTCAGGTGTGCAACATCAAGTATTTAAGAAAAAACACAAGATTTAATTAGTAAATATGCAAAAGTTGTATGCAACACAAACATTTAGAACAGCGGTATTTCGATAAATAAATGCTTTCAGCATACAGGCAATTACTTCCTTGTTTAAGTCTCTGAAGCTAAACTGGTGCAAGCAAGTTGCCTTTGATAAAAGATGGGGGAGGGTTCAAAGGTTTTTAATTATTTCATACTTTGTTGTGAGAAGGCGGCTCACAAACCAGCCCCTTTCCTTTTTCTTTTGTGGAGAGTTGTCCCGGTAAGCAGAGATTAAATGCAGAACTGAGAGCACGTCTTCTCAGCACCTATTAGTGATCTGAATTTACTCTCTGAAACCTTTTCTCCCTTACAAATATAGTCCACTCTTCCTGCTGCTTGCTTTCCTCTCAAATAGCATAACACAACAACTCGTTAAAGCAATAAGGCCGACCTGAAGAGTTCGAACACTTACATGAGAAGTGTTCTATTTTCGTATGCTCGCTTAATCATCATTACCTTGACATGTATCAAGTAATACAAGGAACATGAGGTCAAGTTTGTCCCTGATGTAACATTCATGACTTCATTGAATTTGCTCTAGAATCAAATTGAGTGGGAAGGAAAAAAAAAAAAAAAAAGAAAAAGAGGTCATTTTAAAAAACAAGGAAAAAAAAAATCTTTGAAGTAAAGGTTCACCTTGGCTATGAGACTGATGAAAACAAACCTGTGACAAATCAATGACAGAAAGAGGATTTAAGAAAGAGGATTACTTTGTCAGCATTCTGCAGCACACGTTAGGTACAGTTTTTAAATAAGGTTGGGGGTACATTTTTTGAATTGATAATATTCGCTCATTATTTAATTCGAAAAAAAAAAAAAAGAACTAATTTTTTGCCTGGAGATAATTACACTGATCAAAGGTTTATGCTAATGAATGTCTGCCAGACTGAGCCTTTTATTTTAGTGGAAAGGGGAAGCAGTATAACACTGGTAGTTGAGCAGCAGACTCGCAGAGAAAATTCCTAAGTGGGCCCCGTCTCTTTATTACAGCAACATAATAACTTCCTAGGGTCAATGCCCAATTCTCTCAGAAGCTACAAAGATCATCCGTCCTTCAGGAAAGTGATACAGCATGTTTACATTCCCATTAGGAAAAAAACCCAAAATGAAATCTATTTACAAAACACCTGATCACTTTTTTAAACAGGAACGCTTCCTTCCATCAGGGTCTCAGCTGAACAAAACAAGATGACCTTCTGAAAAGCTGATGGTCCTGTGAAAAATGTGGAAAACAATGTGACTAGATCTATTTACAGACCGTTCAGCTGAGCACCAGCAACATGCTGATCTGATGGAGTTCTGAGCTCTCTAGAGGAACGCTGCAAGAGGGAGTAACAGCAAATACAGTCATCTTGCATCCACGCAGCTAATAATTCAACTGTGAACATCTTCCACATTCAAGTTATGCAAGGGGTTCTGGTTAGAGGAATTATTTGTGCAAGTAGCTTTTCTCCAATAACAGTAAAGTGTTCAAAAGCCGTATCACTGCCAAGCAAGTGCCTTGTCAATTCTCAGAGCTCATCCATTGAAATGACTGGACATTTGGTTTGGACCAAAATAGCTCAGACTAACATCTACACTTGCAATCCAGACCCCAGGAGTTGTTCAACCTGCTGCTGCATTGCTATCGTAAAAGCCCTCCTATTAAGATGCGGCAGAACACAATGTGATGCTACATAAGCTAGTTGTCAGATACAGTTTCTGCATAAAAATGGGAGGAAAGAAAAAAATCTTGTTTGAGATTCAGAGGTTTTCAGTCCATGTACACCTACTCTCAATCATATTTTTTGGTGAAGCTGGCTTCCTCTTGAAATTCAGATTACTAGAAGAAAACTCAAGAAAAGAAGCAAGGCATTTTTTTGTTGCTTACCATTAATACTTAGCAGCAATATCATTGAGCTAATACACAGAGGCTTTAAAAAAATACAGCTCAAGTCTCCAGTCCCAATCTGTTTGCCACTGTTATTATGCATTCTATTAGACTATGTTAGCTTTAAAGAGGAAGAGCAAAAAAAAGTGCAACTAACTTATACTGCCCACTGGAACAAAACTGAGGAAGCCACGTTCCTACATAAGTCTAAGAGACAGAGATAACCGGCATTAAAAAATATATATATTTTAAAACATAAATACTTGATTGATTTTCTTGTCTATCTGTAGGTAATTAGGGTCTGACGGCCGGAAGATATTGCGTTGTACGGAAAGATAGGCCCCCCCCCCCCCAATAGCCAACAGCGTTTAGCTTACAATGTAAGCAGACGGAAGTGACGTTGTAAACCCAAGCTATATAATGCTGTGCCGACCACCAATAAACGCCATTTGCTGTCCACCACATTGGTGTCTGCAAGCTGATGGACGGAGCTCGCCGTTCCTGAACCAGGTCGCCACGCCTGCTTTAGGCAACATCTATCATAGATAAAAATGTGGAAATTTACCTAACCTATTGCTTTTGACTTTCCTCTGTCTCACGAGAGCCTCACTTGTTTCTATAGGTTTCTACATTTGTCAAAAATGCCTCTCGGGCTATTTGGTATAATGCTGGCAACATAAAGAAGTTTCAGAATTCTCATAGCCTAGGTTTAAGTTCTGTATTATCTCACAGGTAATTTAAGGAGAGTTGGTCGCATTAGAGGGGAGACAAAGGAGAAAAAGAGAAAACAGATCAGTATCCACCGTTCAGAGTTGGGTGAGCTCTATACTGAAATAGACATTCTTACGCGCGGGTTTTCACAAATCTCAGGAAGAAATTCAGTGGCTGGATAGCCAAAGGGAAAGGATTAGTTAGAAACACGTGTATTTTTCGTCTTTAGTACTGAGTACATTTCTCTTCTGTAAGTTAAGACATGTTATGCTAGTACATGAAAGATAAATTCATGACTTAGACCTTAAATAAAAGTTCATACCATCCACTGCTCCCAGTAACCACCTTTTAGCATGAAATAATTGACAAGTTCTCCTGTAGAATCCCAGAACCGTAGAGATTTTTTTTTTTCTTGTTTTTCTCTGCAACTCCGATGTCAGTGTACACTGAGTTAGAGATAAAACCTGCTCACCTTACTGATGCGGTTTGCCCAGTGATAAACCTGGCTAGTGCCCAGTTCAATGCTTTAGCAAGACTGGACAACTAAATGAAATAAGCTTCGTAAAATGGAAATGCTACATAGCACTCCGAACCTTCCTCTCAGACCTCAACACTAAAAGTCTCTCATCCACTTGAGTGGATTTACATCAGATGTCCACAGTAACAGCTTTACAGCTGTTTCCTTTTGACAGAAAAGTTCATCATGCGTTCAGCTCGAGCGACAGAATTGAAGTGCCTCGTTCAGCCGGTTCATGCAGAACAGGTCTCCAAGCGACTGTTCAAAGCTTTAATGTTCTAGTGCAATAGGCCATTGAACTCGCACGCCGTCCTTTCGCAGAGAGGTTTTGCACACCTCGCAAGGTTCTCTGGATTATGCTTTATTAGCCACTGAAGCCTACCTTTGGATAATTCCCATCTGGATTCTGAGCAATTTCCTTAGCTTTAAATATCGATAGAGCTGTTTTTATTAGTCTCGATCAGAACCTTATACGTGACCCAGAATTACAGTAACCCTTTCAGCCCAGAAAGCTCTGTATCATTTGCTGCATTTAAAAAAAGCGTGAATGGCCTTCTGTGGCTGGCCTCTCCCATCTGAAAGACCCAACTGGGCCCTGGAGCCAGAACTATTCCACAGAGCCCATCATCTGTATTGACAGTGCTTTGTCCTGCTAATTACCTCCTTAATCATTTTGATATGCAAAATACCTGAAAGCTCAAAGCTCAGCTACTATTGTTCTTTTTAGGCTAATAGTTCACAGGTTTCGAACAGTTTTGTTCATCAGTCACGACAGACAATCTTACGTTTGTTTCTAAAAAATTATACTAATTTATAAATGTATTCATTTAATTTTAAGGTCTAGCAGCTTGACTGGCAGTTTAAAGAAATAATGAACTACTAGGCAAAATTTTATTTAGAGAAAACACAATATTAAGTTGCTACTAACAAAGTTCCAGTATTTATTTTCTAGTCTTTTGTCAGGTAGCAGGGTAGTGAAGCAAAAATTGAAAGGTATACAGGCATGAGATTCTGTTACCAAATTCTAATTGTTTCCATAGAGACACACATGGTAAGGTGCGTTTGGTAACGTTTACATTGCAAAAAGGGAAATTGTTTTCTTTATTAAATTTTATTAGCTTACTAATACATTATAATAGCAACTTCAGTTCAGTTAACACTGTATCCCATCCCAGCTGGAAACACAGATTGCCTTCAAGGTGCGAATATGATGGGGGGTTTTTAATGTCAAAAACTACTAAGAAAAATATATCAAATATTCCTTATCTCATTGGTTGATGACTAATGAATTGTGGAAAAAAATGACAAGCCAAACAAGTGCAAATAAAGTTAGCTATACTTCATTATTTTTGAAAGGCTATAGCATGGTCTTATCTTTGGAATTCTGGGATAATTATCAGTAATAGTTAAATGTAATATGACATTTTACTAACATTCCGTAATATCAGTACTGCATCCAGTGAGATATATTAAAAAGTGAAAGCTTAAATCACATTCTGATAACATTTCCTAATCTGTTTTAAAATAATATAATCCTTCAGAAATTAAGGATGCAAATCATTCCAGATGTGGTTGATTTTCTGGCAGTCCCCCCCCTCCCCCGCCCATCAAAACTTTGGATCATACAGTCCGCGCTCCCTCTCTCTCGAGACAGTATCGCCATCAAACAGCAGTTTGGGAAAAGAGCCAAAGGAACAAAAAATACAGATGTCTGCAATGCAGATACATTATTTTCTCTCGGTCAAAACAAACTGTCATGTATTCAGGAAACAAAACCAATATAAGATCAAGATGTCCCAAAGCTTAATTCACTTGAACACCTATGCAATTTAAAGCTCTTGACTATTTACCCCAAAAACCCAAGTGGAACATCAGAACTTTCCATGAGCTCGTATGTGTAGATATGTTGACACAAATAGCAGCAGAGTATTAATAAACCCACTGTGCAGATAAATGGCTTTAATTAGGTTTCTTGTTAATTTCTACCAGGATATTTCCTTAGCCATGACTAATTTATCTCATTTTGTGGCTGGCTTTTTTTTCTCCCCTCTATCCTCCTTCCATTTACTAAGGCTTCAGGGAGCTGTTTGCCAGGCATGTGAATTCTCATGAATTCGGGTGTATTAAGAAATCTACCTTTTTATTTATCTTTCAAGGCTTTTTTTCACCTCTTCTATTTAAAAAGAGCTACCAGCACTGTACAATGAGTACAGCGGAATAAAATCATGAAATATATATGAAAAGGTGACAGATTCATAGGACTGCAGGAATATTCACAACTACTGCAAGAAGGTTGTGATTAATCCACCAGTGTTTCTGCCTGGGTTTACCAGTTACTGCATTCTTGCTTAAATGGGACCAAAAAGAAAGCATTTCTGACTGAGCTAAAGCTCTTCCAAGACAACTAGAAATAAGCTGAAACACAGAGATAACAAAGAGTTTAAAGCTCTGTGCCTGCTGCAGCTGAGGAAAGGCACATCAGCTGGTTTTACAGATTACACAGAGCAAGGTAAGGATTTACGGGAAACGATTTTGAGTTTGAAGAACAAAAGCTTATGATATGACTCTGCTTTGGCTGGATACTGAGGTACACTCCTGACACGTCTCTCCGCATCCTGAGCTCGACGACAGGCAGGGGCAAACACCCATTCCACACCAGTTGGAAGGGCACTCTGCAACGACGTGGAAAGCCAATTCACAAGAATTCCTCTGTTTTTAAGAGTACTTGTGATTATTTAATCTCTCTCATTTTTAAGATGAGTGGCAAGCCTGGTGGCATTTTGAAGTGGAGACAGAAGGGGAGCAGAAGCAGGCTGGTAATATCACAGCATCACCTGCTGTCCTGCCAGGTCCAGAGCCTCATCCAGTGTTAAGTTTGGACAGATACTAGGAATATTTGTCCCCAAACCTCAGGGTCAATCATTTAAATTTAAGTCCTTGTGGCTATAAACCCTGCCCTGAGCAAGGTCTCGGTCACCCAGGTATCATCACCTATACTGCTTATGATGGGGGAGGCCAAAAGCAGCCCACGCATCTGTTAATCCAGACGCTGGAGTACCCATTTTTTATGGGAGAAGCAGGAAGTATACTCCAAACTCCATCCAAAGTCCACTGAAGTAAACAGGTTTTCTTTGGTTTTAAAGGGCTTTGGCACAAATCTTTTAAAGTGATAGAATGTAAGAAGATATATAGATTCGAGGAAAGCTAAGCAACTCCAAAAGATCCCTGACCTAACCAAGAAAGAAAGAAAAGTAGAGGAGAGTTTCAGGATGATAGCCTGAAACTGATATAAAGCATTGGAAAGTGGAAGACAACACGAAAAAGGTGGTAGGAGGAATGTACAAACCATGTGCTGTCACCACCCAGCTTGGAACATGAAACATTTAAGATGAAAACAAAAGCAATCTGTCCAACGTGCTGTTACTATGGCAGGATATCAGGTCGTCATTCTGCACCACTGAGATCAGAAGTGTTTTGGTTCAGACCAACAGGAACTAAAGCTTTAATTTTACTGTGTTTCAGTGGTAAATGAGAAATGTCTAAATGAATTTATTAAGAAACTATGTGTTTATTCTTTATGCCACTTAACACGTGCAATAGTTCTGAGGAATTTATTAGGACTAATCCAGTGCCTAAACTTAGTCCTATTTAGTCCTTCCCTGAATCAAGATTTCGTAAAACAAGTTTTCACCTAAAGTATTAGAGAAATAAATTGACCGTGTAAACAACCTTGTACTCAGACCCCTAGAATAGAGCTGTTCCCCTGCTTTTCTGGAAGTCAGGCAGATAAAAAAAGTCACATTTCACTGTTAATCATAAGATCTAAGTGCTTGGAATCTGCCTGGATTGCTACAGGGCAGCAGACGTTCTAGCAGTAAAACCTTAGGATTTCTGCTAAGGTATCCATCCCAAGTATAAAATAGAGCAATGCAGAAGTAGCATTGGGTTGAATTTGGCTGACAGTTTCCTAGTTGCAGCTGACAATTATTTTCTAGTTATGTTTAGTTTGTCACAGTGTGCTAAGGTGTTTTTCTGGTAATTCAGTTTCCTAGTAGAGCTTCTTGGCAGCAATGGTGTTAAAGGTCATCCCAGAACTTCACGCTTCAGATCAAAATAAATCTATGTACATCAAACTTCTAGCCCATTCTGAGTTCAGTCACAGCAGTGTAGAATTCTGTATTTTGGCACATTGTTAAAAAGTCAAAGCTCTATTCCAAGGCCAGATCAAGAATATTAGGTCAGAGATCAAACTGGCCTCCTTGGAAAACAAGGTTGTGCCGAGAACAAGCTATCAATTTGGGATTAGCAAGCTTTTCATTCTACACAGAATGTCATTTGCAGTTGCAATTCTGCATTGAATATTTGGAATGTCTGTACTGAAATTTTTAGACTCTGTCCAGAGTTGTTTTAATGTCCATATGTACATTAAGATAACAAAGAGATCCCTCTCAGCTCCCTCATTTGCTGATATTGCCACTTTGTTTTTAATAAAGAACAAGCTAGCCACTTCCCGTGGCCCCAGGACAAGCTTTACTGTGTTTCTTCATTTCCGTTTGTCAGTCTCCCAAATACGGTTATTCCCCAGGAGCCTGTTCGTCTTTTATTTATTGTAGAAGCTGAACTCTATTAAAATGATATACAAGCTATGGAGCTGAAGAGAAAACTTGAAGGTTTTGGATAACACCTTATGAAATTAAGTTGACCTACTAAATCTTTTTGCACAAACATCGCATCCAAATTAAGTGTTTGTATGAACCACTGGTTTGTAACAGCCATATTGTTATAACCAAAGCCTTTTGAAGGTTTCCAGGTTCTAGCTGTAATTTGAGGGATCTTATACCTGGATTAGGAACTTGCTTGAGCAGCAGCAATACTGTGGCATCATTACTTTTATAGATTTGCAAACTGAAGTGTGAAGCATTGATTAGCTAGTTAAAAATAAATATTTTACTTCCTGCAAAAGCACTGAAACAGAATATGATATGAAAGTGTTTAAACTTTTTTTCATCCCACTTATAGAGATATTAGGGCTGGATCCAGCAACATTGATACCAGTAGGAATTGTGAACAGCAAAAGCATCACAACCTTGCAGTGTAGTAATTTCTCAGTTTTAGAATTGTTATTGCCATTTGAGGTCCCAGTCCAATGGAGTATACTTACTCAGGATAGAACCTGAAAAAGTAGAACATGCAGATCATTGGTTTATCTTGAATTTGGTCCTATGAAGAGCTTATGATGACAAAGTTACAGAAATGAGAGGGGAACCCCTATTAGCACGTCAGTTTGAGCCATAAGGAAAGCTTTAATAGGGATTTTCTGCTTTGGATGACCTGTGTCTCGTGAGTGTTTAATGAGAGGTATATATGATAGGTATTAATAAAAGAAGAAACTGTACTTTGCCTACAACACCACATAACTATTTTCAAAAGATTGTTGTAATCATATATGATCATATAGCCTGAGGCATATTCTATTTGATCTATTTGCCTCTCTTCACTTGAACTGTTACTTGCCTGTAGTTCCCCATTACTTTCCTGTAGTTTGTTTATCAAGCAATGAACAGAATACTTTACAAAGACATACCATTCAACCCCATAACTTACACAGTAAACTAGGCTTTTAAATTGTGTAATAACTCATTCTTATGGTAAAGATTTAAAGAGAGAATCAGAAAGGATAATTTCATTTTTCTAACAGAGGCTTAGATGAAGAATGATTTCAGGAGAGAATAATGTTTCTGGGACTCAAAGATATCCAGGCAAAAAAAAATAATAAAAATCTGTTGAACTAAATTGCCCAGGGATATTCAAAGATTACTAAATCAAAAGTTCACAAACATCTCAGTACTGCAAGATGTCTAAGTCAAGTTCATGCTTCTAATTCTCATTAATCCAACTGAAATAGGGTACCTAAATATCTTGCAGATCGAAGTTCAGTTTTCTGACTGAATAACATAAAGCCTGACACTAGCACCTATTTTATAAGTAGTCCCACTGATTTTTAATGTTTTGAGATTCTGATCTGTCAATATTTTTAATATTTGTCAATATTCTCCAGGAATGGTTTATTCAAATGTTCAAAATTTTAGCTGGGAAGCTTTTTGGGTTTTATCACAGTCATTTTCTGTCGGTCATGAAGGGATTAAGCTTTCTTTGCCCATTAAAATCAGCAAGTGATGCCATCGATTGATCTAAACCATTAAGCACATTGTAAAGCACACCACAGAGCTTCTTGCTACAACTGAGTGAAACCTAACATATGGAAATTCTGTTCATGAGGAATTGCCTGGGATTATTTCACTTTACTGCAACAAGTCAACCAAAAGGTTTTCCTGCAGGGCTCCATCACGCAAGACACTGACCATCCAGGCTCTGGTCAGCAGAAACAGGCACAAAGTTCAGCGTATTTTCAGATACACACCTGAAGTAAAGAGCCTGCTGAAGCTCTTGGCCATTCCTCAGGCTGTGCAGAGCTGAGCACCCCCCCCAAAAAAAAATCTTCCTGCAGCCTGGTCCCAGGAGGGGCAGGACAGAGCCCTCTCCCCAGGACCTGACAGATTTTGTCTGGTAAAGACATGGCTCCAGTTCCACAAGGATCAGGAATTTTGGCAGTGGCATGATTTGTCATTTCCATTGACAGCGGTACAGCTCACGGTAGATTCTGTAGACACTGGTATTTCATTTATAACATGGCTTTACTCCTAACCAAATTGAAGGATTTATACCACCAGCTAGGAGAGACCAAGCTGCAGGCAGTGCCACTCTTCTTTGTCTCGTGTAACCTTGCTAAGGTGCCTCATTCCCATCCTACAGGAAATTTCCTTCTTTGGGGTTTGTTTCGTGGTTGTTTAGTTGGGGTTTTTTTAATAAGAAAAGTACCAATTACAAATGAGCTTGAGTAGATTTGCGCTGAAACTTACCTCTCCTACTGGCACCAAAAATGTAGTCATTTCTTGCAGAAGTTGTTCATAAGGCTTTTAAGATTTCAGATTTAATTATTCCTTTGTATGTAATGTAATTATGCATTTTCTATGTTAAGTATCCCTTTGTATACAAACTATGTTTTTGCATAGAATTACTTTTGAAAGAAAGGCATGGTTATTTTTACTGCTGCTAATTAGCAGAGTTCTTTATTCCAGCTCCCACAATGTATTTTCCCTTTTTATTTTGACATGCAAAGTTAAAACTCTAGAACCTGGAAATTCTCGGCAATATTGCCGGGGTTTGTTTCTTTTTAATAAACACTCTGATTTCAGACATTCTTTTCCCATATTTATCTCAGCCTCTCTGACTGAAGGATGAATTCAAAGCAGCTCAATAACAGTGTGTGTTGCCCTCGCCGAAGGAGCCCACAGAAATACACTTTTCACTGACTACCCAATGAATGCTGAACTTGGTTATTTTTTTTTCCTGGGAAAACTTATTCCCATGCAGTTAAGATTCGAGGACACTGCAGCCTGCTTGCAAATATTCCACAGAGCGATAAACAGCCAAATTAGTAAACTGAATTATTCATTGCAAATTATTTGCTCATTTTTACATTGCACACCACGTATAATTGCCATTACACATTCTTCTCATAATGTTGATTTTGTGGCTAGATTTTATTTTTCATTGAGTCTTCCACTCTCCCGCATCTCCTTCCTGTATTATGATGCTATTTCACTAAAATATCTTTTCACAACCAAATTCCAAATTGGTTCTGTGTGAAACATAATAGCCACTTTCTTCCACTGTCCAAAACAGACCTTCAAATTAAAAAGAAGCGACAGTCACTGTGGTCTAAGAGAGAAAGACGTGACAAAGGTAATAACGTTGGGCAGTATTCATTGTGAAGACAAAGAATAAAGACAAAAACCAGGCAAACAGTCCAAAAACGGAGACTGCAATGAACTGATATAACACAATAGCATCGCTCTACCTATTTGGAAATGCTAATGAAATGGTGAAGACAAAGCTAGACGAGGGAGAGCTTCACGTCGTATAATGACAAGGCTGTAATAGCTCTATTGGAACCGGAGGAGGCCAAACTACCGACTCCGTTTCTGCTTAGGTGATCAATAACTTCTCTAAGTGCTTCTCGCCTTTTATTTGAATTGCTGTTTCACTACAATTGTCTCTGTATCTGCATACACAGTGGTTAATTTAAAAAGCCTTACGAAACTGGCCACACGACCGCTGCCCGCACGCTTCCCACCTCCTGAAGGCTGAACCTACCACCGGCGGTCACAAGCGGTGAGACCGGCACGGCCGGCTACCGAGAGCGGAGGATAAACCACAGAGACCGCCGAGGAGACGGCGTACGCCATTTACGTATTTTAGGTCCGTCTCTACCGCCAGGTGACATAGCACATTTGGACCAGTAGGAATTACTGGCCTGTAAATAAGGATCAGAACATTTGGGCTAAAGCAAGTGCCCCCAGATTTTAGATATAACTTCAGAATTATTAGCTGCTATTACAGCTGCTGTGAATTCACCATTCATTCTTTTGCTCCCAGGTTTATCTATTCACTGCCGTGGGACCAGAAATTATAATTTTAGACAAAAGAATGGGGTGGGGGGGAAGTAGCAGGAGAGTATGTGAAAGAACTCCCAAATAGAAAATGCTTCTGCGATGGAAAAGATCATAACAGTATTTACATTTCCTAGTTTCCCCAGATTTCCTCACATTTAATTTCTTATTTGATTTTTTTCCCCCAAAAGACCTGCTGCTTTTTAAATAAGAGAAAATGATTCTTCAGTGACTGAAACATCATTATTCTGTGCTATTAACAGAAGTCAGGTCTATAGTGCAGAAATATATTTCTCAACATTTAGATTAATTAGAAAATCAAATTTATCACCTTGTTACGTCCTTTCCCTCCCTTTGCTTTATATTAGTGCTTAGATAAATTATGTTTTGTTCATACAGAAGCATACAGAAAATTAAGTTTGAATTCTAATTACCTCCCTCTATTTTTTCAAGTAATGATTTTTTTTTTTTTTTTTTTTTTTTTTGCATAGGGCTCTATTCAAAAGGAGAAATGGTAATGCATAGTCCCTAAACCTTGCTGTGATAAATGGATTCTGCTCCCATAACTTCTTTTTTTCCTTTCTTTGGGAGAATTGAAATTCCACTGGTAAATACATATCACTCCGTATTTTCTTACGGTTCTAAGCATCCAACCCAGAGAAGAAAACCAATGTGTCATTCAGGTGACTAATCATAAAGTGATAATTATGAATAATGAGCATAATCCACAGCATGAAACTTGCTTCAGCAATCACCATGACATCTTTGTACAGTTTTTAGCTTGCTCACAATCAGAATGGGTCAAAATGCACCAATAAGGTACAGAGACAAAGGCAAAAGTCTAATATCAATTACTTCAATTACTTCCCTTTCAATTCTCTTATACTATATGAAAAAAATTCCACCTAATTAAAGTCAGAAGTGAGCAGTATGAAATTGCAAAAGGCCATTTTGGAGATCCTGGGACTGAACTGTGACAGATACAATGCTCTAGAACCATGGACTATCCAAACCTTTACACTGAGATACACAGATGCAATATTAAAATGCTGCTGTAATAAATAGATGCTGTATGCTTATTTCTTGACTTTCTTCCTATCTGTATTGCTTACTTTCTCGTATCACTCACCCAGTGGAAGATGAAGAGTACTTAACCCGGGTACTAAAGGTATATCTAACGAAGAATATCTACACAAATCCCCAATACCAAAAAGGTCTCAGTAACTCATCACTTGCCATTGTATTTCTCTGGGAGAATGAAGCAGGTGACGCTAACATGGGCAGAAGAAACTGTATGAACTATTCCAAGAAGTGGTATTACTATTTAACTGAAGAACCCAAAGCTGTACAATTATTGCTGGAAGCCAGTCATGGGAACACGGCTGAACCGCTTCAGTGCTGGACTAGCGTATTCACAGCCAATGGGGCAACCATCAACCAGCCAGAGCCTAAACCAGTTGTACACCTGTGAAGAGGCGTTCTTTAAAACACTTCTCCACTAGTAACGATGCCTTACCTTATAAGCCCTACCACTGCTGTGTCCTTTGTATCTCTCCTCTCAAAATCCCCTTCTTCCTCATTTTAAGTTTGAAGTGGTGGTAGTGATCTAAGCAGAAGTCCCAGGGGGTGTTTATTTATCTGGATTTAGTTCTGCTGGGAGACATGCTATAGGTCTCTATGCTGAGCTGCACACTGTAGTTCTAAATAGATTCAGTTGCTGCATGATTTTGTACGAAGAGTATTGAGACCCAACATCATTCATCTTTTTTATTCCCCTAAATTAGGTCACTGGATAGCCTAAGAAAATAGAAATACAGCACTTGCTAACCCTCTTGGGGGGGGAAGCACTGTTTTTTCTACTTTATGTTATAGCTCATTGTATTGTTTTATCTTTTCAAGAATAATGTTCATAGCATTGGAATATGTCTAGCAGTAAAGAGTTTTGTAGTCATCAGATGTCTCAGCTTCACTCCAGCATTTAACCAATATCTAATGCCTTAATGTTTTGTATATTCAGGACCATACACACCATTCTTTTCCAATTTAGAGAGTGCTTATAAGTACCTATTCTTTATAACATGTTTCCAGACAATCGTTAGCATAAGTGACTATTGACAAATTTTTTCCAAGTTCTCAGTGGCTCTGTCTTATCATGCACTTAAAAGGAAAAGGAACAGACATTTATTTTCACTTTCACATATGAATATTTGAAGGGCAAGAGTTATAAGCACATATATCCAATGCATCAAAATGAGACTACACTAACAAGAGGATACCAGAGATTTTAATGTTGTCTCCAATACAAGCATTCAACGTGCTCCATCACAAATAAATTACTCTTGATGTTCCCGTTAAAAGTGACACAAAACTAGACAATCCTTACAATTTTCCTAGTTTAAGTACTATTTTAATGCGGTTGCTCATGCAACGCAGTGCTGCTTGATGTGAATCATTAACAGAACAAGGTTCGAACAGGTTCTTCTCTCACACCGCCAAGTACGCTCATCAGTATTTTCATTTTAGCTTTACCTTACAAAACACAGACTGAATATGAGAGCAAGACCTTACGGATTTGTGAACGCACTTTGTCCGAGGCACACACGTAAAAATTATATGTGAGCTTGGAGAGTTTTGGCAGCTTAGCTTTCCTAGTTCAACTACTTTTTATTAATAATACCTTCTCTAAAAACTCTAATCAGCAACTGCTTTATTACTTGGCAAAATGTGGCAGAATGCAGATGAATCCTCTAGTACATAATTTACAAAGCCAATTATACTCTCCTCATTAATAAGGGGGATGGGAAGCTGTTGGTAACTACACCTGGAGAAATACTTGTATAGCTTCACAAGGATTATTAAGAGCACCTCCTGTGAGTTCCTTCTGGTTTTGATGATCTCTGCACTGATTCACACAGGCCTACTTCTGCACTTCAGAATCTGATTTCCAGATCCAAAGCCAGATAAATATCAAAATCTGTTAAGTCATTTCCATTTTCATTACTTTTGCCATTTTTCATTTTTCATAAGGAAAACTTACTGATCCTCATTACACTAGTTTCCTTCCTACAAATTCAAGCCAATGATATGCTTTGTTATCATTTCATTGTCCCCTTAAGATAGTAAATAGACAGTCACCGCAGGGATAGAGTTTTGTGTTTGTTTTTTTTTTTTTTTTTTGAAGTAATGATTCAGCACTACTTCTAGACACCCAGGAGGTTAATTTTATAGGTTTAACTGGAAGCATTAGGGTGCTGATGAAAAGAAAACATCTAAGCAGTAGCACCTAAGCGTCAGAGCCAATCATTTAGCTATCCTAAGGCAAGCTGCCCAAGTGAATGACTGCAAGATCACTTGACTGAAATTCCGCTTTGCGGGTGCCACATAGGCTCTGAAAGCACATGAGAGAGCTCCGTAATAGCAGAGCTAAAAGGGTTAACACTAAGCCCATGATTAAACTTAAAGGAAAAAAAAAGGAACACACACGAAAACAGGATACAGGCATTCTTCCACTGTGGGAATCAGCATGTCAGGCATCTTCAGAGAACCTAACAAATGAACAAAATCAAATTATCTATGACCCAGTGACAGTGACCACTGTGTTTTGAAACTCAGGACTGCTGCCTCCCAGGTGTACTGGGCAGTGACAAGCCTGCCTAAGTTACCCTCACCTTGTGAGATCCTGATCCGTCCTCTGCCTGACAGAAAGGGAACCTATGCCACCTACCTCTAAGTGGTGCTTTACGGGGAGATTTCAGGCAAATCTGAATCCTGGCCACACTGCAGAAAGCGGCGTAAGGTGTCCTGTAACAGAACTGGGCTGTAGAGACCTGCAGTCTGGCAGCCAGCCTCCGTGGCTGCAAAGCCCAACCTTCTGCTCCAAATCTTGGGAGGCAGTAGGCAAGGACAGGGCAAGAAGGTGCTCATTTTGTTTTAAAACATGGCAAGAGGAATAAAAGGGAACAGTTGCCTTTGCTCAGCTCTTTAGAAGAAAGCTCCTGGACACCTAGCCTCATTTAAGGACTCCAGGCTGCAAATCCAACTTTAAAGAAGTAGAGGTCCTGCTGGTACAGATCCTAGACCCCTCGAAAAAGTATCTGGGAAACAGCAGGTATCTCATAACACCAGTTTTTGAAATTATTGTCTAGTACCCAGCTCCCCCTCTCTTTTTTTTTTTCCTGTAAAGGGACTCAGGCACCTCAGTTATAGTTCTAGAGTTTACTCTATAGCCAAGTATCTAAAATGCCGGCATTGCAGCAGATAATACTTGCTTGTCTGAGTTTGATTTGCAATCCCTTCCCAACCAATCTGAATCATTTACAGCCTTTCTTGACCTTCATTTAAGTATATGTAAATTTTATGCATCACCTACCCCACCTAAATCACAGGTATAATAAATATAATAAAAAGCTTAAGTGTTTGCAGAGTACACTGAGCTCTACCAGTGAATAGTTTCACATAGGAGAAAAACATTCACATCCAGGGCTTTAAATAGATTCACCAAAAGGAAGCTACACTGACTCTCAGCTGCAAAGAGTATCAGGTGAATATGGAGAGTGTTAAAGGAAAGGATAAAGTGTCTTCACTGGAACTGGTATTTGTACATTTATTTAGAAAGACTTCTCATGATGTAACGGAGTGGGTGAGAGTCTCCACTGACTGTATAGAAGTGTCAGCAATCCCTTCTGCTGACGTATCATTTATTCCCAGCCTATCCACACATGTCACCGGCAAAAACTCTATGCTGCGAGCCAGACCCAAGGGAAGCCAAAGAAAGAGTAATTAATTCTCAAGAACTTCCTCAAACTGCCTCCAGTAGATCCATCAGAGCTCCCTGCTCCAGCTGTCTCAGCTCGAGGCAGAGATGGCAGAAAAGGCTCCGGCTGCACAGCCTTTCTCTTAATAATCTGCACTCCAAAGGTTTCCCTCTCAGCTGGCTAGCAAAGCATTTCTCTGGCTCTCACCATCACTGTTATTCACAGCCACACACCAGATGGGAAGCTCTAAAGAGAAACAGAAAATTAATTCCGCTTTCTTGATGGAGCAACACAAAGAAAATGCTCCTGAAGGACTCAGCCTTTTACTTCAGGCTCCCACTGCAAGGAAATCTAGTTTCCACATAGATCCTACAGTGCAGAAAGTGATACAGCACGTCCCCCACGCCATGTTTTATCCCTGGGGAGCTCGTGGCAGCTGCAATGCTTGTTTTAACTTATTGCTACCTACTGACTTCTCCTGGACCAAATGACTCAGCACTTCAAACAAACAAAAAAAAGTCTTCTCTGATGTAGAAGTTAGTGCTGGAAATTTCACCAAGTAGAGGAGATTATTGAATGTAGGTCTGGCATACTGGCCTGTTACGAGTTGTTATTAAAAAAAAGTATTAGCTCCTGGGCTAACACGCTAGAGATTTTTCTCTCGTGTTTTTGGCCATTCTACTCCCTTTTTATTCATGGCTCTCCAAGCATGCTCAGTGCAAAAGTTAAAGGATAAACAAAGAAAACAAATAATCTCTCCGCAAGACACCTGGTCTCCTCTTTTCTCACCTATTTTCACATCACAAGTCTCCATAAATGCCCTTTGCATTACTGAATCAATGAATGAATAAATAAGCAGATATATTTAACTGCTGAGAGAACACGGATCTGCATAAGAGAAGTCACAAAGCAGCAAAGGGTTGTAGTATATGAAGATCGTGAGAATAAACAGAATTCTGATGATAGGAAACACTGTAAAACCTTGAGTTTGGGTTTAAAGGCAACTGTTTTATTAGGGAGAAAAAAGATTACTTCAAAATAAGCAAAAGTTTAGCAATGGAAGCAACACCGTCTGGTGGATTGCGAGATGAATGTGTAATTAAGCAAGATGAATTTTTGACCTACGTTAATGACCCTGCATAAGTGACTTCAATTCTCAGTAGTATAATTTCCACATGTTGATAACTGTCCACACACAACGTTAGCACAGTAGGACAGACTATGCGGGTTTTTTGGATGACACCAGACAAGAAATAATAGTTGGTAATAATATTAAAATAGAGGAGAAAGAGCATTCAAACTCCACAAGTGTTATTAGAAAGATTAAAGATACATTGCAAGAATATTCAGCTCAGCTGGATGTTTCGTTACTGCTATGCTCTACCTTTACTAGATTGAGAAAAGTGTTATTTAGGGAAATTAACTGTTGTAAAACGAAGGGCAACAGTAGACCTTGAAAAGCAAAGAAAAGGGTATTTTTGCCATCATGCAGAGCCCTCACTACAAGACCAAAATTTCTCACTCCAAATCTGTACTTCGTTACGGACTAGTTTTATAAATAATTCAAAAGGAAATACACACTACACAAGAAAGAATAAAACAATTGGGAGGAAAACCTGCAATAAGTTTTGTTTCTTTCCAACTTTACTTATCCATCCTAAATGTTTACTTTCAGAGAAGGCACTGAAATAAGAATAAAGCAGAAACACAGCACAGTAAATAAGCATGTATTCCTAATTAGGAGATTGTATTTTATTCCCAAGACAGCTGATTTTTCAGTATATTTAATAAAGGGAAATCAAGCAAATGGTTTCAACTGTTAATGAGAGCACCTGGGAAATTAAAAATTATAAAAGAAACAAATTCCCATGTAGGGACAAAACAGAGAAGCTGTAATTATGGCTAAACAGATGACAGATTATAAAGTAATACTTTGGCACAAAGTTGCAAGAGAATTTCTAGCATTAAGACATCCTTTGGAGACTCACTCAGCACTATTTATCTCCGCTTATATTCTGACTTCCACTTTAAATTGCCTGTGTTGAAATGAGGGATTTTTCAGTGGTAAAAAAAAATATAGATGAAAAAGTATTACGGTTTGACTTGTTGAAGGATTTCTATCTGTTGTAAAGCTTGTTTTCAGATTTTTTGCTCACACTGAGCTCTTTCTTAGTCCAAACGTATGCCCACTGAAGGTAACAGGGGCAGAGAAAATCTGGATCTGCTCTGTTGTGCCAGGTGAAAGTCAGTTTGTGTGGCACCAAAGGAGTTTAAAGCAATATAAAATAGCAACTCTTTCTATTATGTCACCCTTGACTTGAAATTGTATTCCTCTGGTGATTTTTTTTTTTTTTAATTGGTCATACAAATGTATGACCACTTGGAGACATAAAAAGTAGACCCATTCCTTTTTCTCTTTTCTCTCCAAAGGAAAACAAACCCAGACTTCAACATAAAGTTACAGGTCTTCTGAAATGTTTTACTTTTTACTTTTTAGCAATGATTTAAGTACTTAGTACCCAGCTTCAGGAGTCTGAAATAAAACCTGAGCTTATTTAACACTTTGCAAATTAAACTTAGCATCTGATTAAAGACTTCTGGTGCGCTTTTGAATTTAGTAATATTTCTTTTTCCCTAGCATGAAAAGCATATTTCTTCTACCGACCTTCTGCCAGCAACTCTCCTGAAAGCGCTAAGAAACACAATTAGTTTACAGTGCCAGGAAATATTTGTCTCCATCATAACTAGATTATTCTCGCTGTCTTTCAGAAACCTGACTACCCGTATTTATGTGTGTCTATATACACATATATAAACACATACACACGCTTCAGAATGCTGCCTTAATTGCCTATACTTCCATGCAACTTCTAATTTCATTTCAATTTCATGGCAATTTTTCCCCCAAATGCTTTCACATTGTAAGCTTTCTCATTCTTCCCGCAACAAAGCGTTATACATTTTCTATTAATTTTGATTGCTTCTTGCACTTCTGTATCCAACTGTATCCAGTTGTCTGTACTTGCTATAACTCTTTGCATGGAGTGATGAAGAAAACACAGAAGTCAAAGTCTGAACTCCGTTCAGATGAACGGCAAAACTAGAGACAGATCTGCACTTCAGCCAAATTTAATCTACTTCTTGCATCAGAGACTGTAAAAATCTCAGGACTGAACTGGACTACTATGAATTTGATGCACTGCTTATTTCCAGTCCTAAGAGTAAATCCCACGAGGGTACTTAGAGTAATCTGTTATGGTACAGCTAGAACTTCATGTGAAAAAGCAGATAAGGAGCAAGATATATATGTTCTCCAAAAATTTAGGAATTAAGACGGGTGTCCTTGAGTTTGGGTCCAAGTACTAGGTTAATAAAACTCCTTTTTTTCTTCCAGCCAGATTGTCAGTTAATTCATTCTTTTCACACAGGACAGAATGAGTATTTTTGTTTTGTGTTGTGTCTCTGGTTTAAGTCCTGATTGATCCTACACTTAAACCTACCTCTGGTAAATTATTAGAAGGACAGACTGCAGAAAAGCAATGGATCAGTAAATATCTATGTTATTTGACTCACAACCCACTGGGCAAATTAGGATCTGGGAACATCTGGAATGGAAGAAGTGCTCTGCTTTTTCCCTCACTTTGCTTCCATTTGTCTTCCTTGTTCCTCAGTTCCTCTCCTTCCCCAAAATGCCTGGAGCAGGAAAACTTCACTGCCTCAGGATACCGTCTGGTTTTACTAAGAGAAGGTTATGTTCTTACCTCACCCTACTCAGTCAGCCAAACACAAAATAAAACCCTTTAAGCAGCTCTCCTATTACAAAATGCCTTGCCTTCCTTTCACCTTCAATTCATTAACAGTGGTAACTGATAAGAAGGAGCACTTTTTTTTTTTCCCCAAAAGAAGGCAATGTCTTCTTGAAATAACCGCTGTTATATTTCTGCTGTTTCTTTTTTCCTTCCTATGACCTTATGCTACTGCTGCTATGCATCAGTCATCGTTATCCGCTGTGACTTTTTGCAATGTTCTTGAACAAAGCCTTTCTTGTTCCCTTTGCCATTTCATCCTGTAGTGATGATGATTGCATGGGGTCTGGCAGGGATGTCACAGCACGACATGAGACTTTGTTTCAAATGTCCTAGAACTTGCCTTTTTCAGGCCAGGTCTCCAAACCTTTCCCTGAAGAAAGGGACACATTTGTGATGATGTGATATTGGTATGTCTTTGGAAAATGGGTATTTCTCATTCCCTGGCAATATCTGTATGATATCTGAAAAATATTTAAGGACTCAAAAAAAAAATATCTGCGAGTATCACATCTTATACTCATAGCAATAGACCTATAGTTTCCTAGTCAAAATACCTCTCATGTACATTTTAAATCAAAAGAGTGGCTTTTGCACCTGGGAAACTATCATTATCCAAGATAAAATATAAAGACAAGTACATACCAGCATGAATTTAATGGGAAAAGCCTGCAGATTTGCCTCCTGTTGTTCACAGAATCATTGTAAACCCCCAGAGAATTAGGAATAAGCCTACTATTCAAAATACAGCAGAGTGGAAGTGTTCCTCTCGAGTCATTTTACATGGAGAAATAGTTTATCAACCCAAAGACGTTATGATTCTGGAAGTAACAATAACATATGGTTTATTCTTCTTACCTGATCTGCTGCCTATGCTCTGTTTCCCCAGGCTGCTTATATTTTAGTCCTATGTCTGCTCTGTCAGATCTTTTACAAAGCAACTGTAGACCTGCCAGCAATTCAGGAATTAAACCAACAACCATTTCTGATCAAAAGGAAAAAAAAAAAGAAAAAGAAAAAAAAGAAAAACCTGTCTGGAAAGCAAGATACAGATAATTTTTTTTTATTTATTTTAATCAATGTCTTTATAATTACATTGCTACTCCTGTGCCTGGATTTCACAGGACTTCAAAATAAGGTCAGGTACCAAAATGGCAAACTCAAACACTTTGCATAGACCAGCTCCAGAGCAAGGAGGAGGAGGGGAGAAACAGGTACAGAAATGTATAAGCTGACTATACATGAACCTGCTCATGTCCAGCTTTTTTGTAAACACATCTAGGCTGTTCTAGCCCTGTATTGGTAAATCCCTGATTGAATTATGACCCCTTATTTCACCCGTTCCTAAGCAAGTCCCCACACTGATAGTTATGGAAATATATTCAAGACTGAATCCAAATTTCCTAAATCAATGAGGTTTTGATTCTGCTGTTCAAATGATTAGGTTACTGGTGTGGGAGAGGAAGGAGAGACAGAGCAAGAAAGAGAAAAAAAATACTGACTGCTGAGCTATTATAACTAGCAAAGAAGCCACATTCTGTTTTCTGCAGAACTGGATGTAATGGGAGCGTGTAGATCCTCTCAGGCGATAAAAGTGGAATACTTTATGCATCGTGAGATATATTTTGCACTTCTCAAAACTGTCAAAAAGCAGCTAAGCAAGTTGGGAAGCTTTGGACATCTAAAGTAATAAAAAGACTCTGTGCTAGGGAAATGAAAAGGAAGGTTTACAAGGGTTTTTATAGTGAATTAAGTCCTCCTTAAATCTTTTGGATCATCTAATTTTAAATCTGTTTCTCAGAAATCTTTTGCCTATTCCTAGTTGGTGGAAAAAAGAAAAATGCAAGGACTCTTCTTTTAGAAGAGATCAACATTACTTAAGTGTTCTCAAGGCAGGAAAGAGGACCAGATTTAGAACTGCTCCTAGAAACCTGCAGGAAGGTTACTAAAAGATTTCTGCAAAAGCAATATTTAGAAATAGATTTTTTATAGTGATGAAGAGACTTTTAGAGATTTTCTTTCCATCAGTTTAGACTGCTTTTGTAAAACAATTATTATACTGGCAGGTCTTTTCAAAACCTCAGAGTACTCTTTTTTCTTCCCTTATTTTTTTGCTATCTTCACTTTCAATGTTACTATCTATTACCTCTTCATAAACAAATATGAGTGAATATGGATCTACCACAAGAGGAAAGAGAGAAATAGAACTTCTTGCTCGTGTACTGAGGACTTGATAAGGCAGTCACATACCAGGGTGATAAGAATGGCTGGATACAGACAGCTCAATTTTCATTGTGCTTTAGCATTTCCATTGTCATCTGAAACTAGAAGGTCAAACTCATGCAAATGTTGAACAGAAGGGTTAAAAAAAAAAAAGTATTTTCCTCAGAAATGAAATAAAAAGCCCAATTTATTTTAAAATCTAAGTCTGAAAGTTGTGGTTTAAGTGTGTGGCAACAGTCAGGAACTCTTAAAAGTTAATTTTGGAAGGGTCTCCTGCATTAGATTCATTGGACATCAATGCACTAATAGGAAGCTGAATTGCAGTTAGGAGTATAACAGTTAACACAGCAGTTGTCAGATTATAAACCAAGCTAAGCACATATAAAATAAAGCATCAACTGTGTACACATAATGGAAATAATCACAGCATTAAGTATAATTACCTCCAAATCCAACCACGCCCCCCCCAATCTGCTAATGATAGCGTAATAATTTTCAGTCTGAGTCTCAAAAACTCATAAAAAAACCAACACAGCTGGCAAGAAATGTTTTTAAGTGTCCAGAATTTAAGGAAAAAACTTAACTATCTTAGTGGAAATCACTTTTGAACTTCATTCATGGTGGCACCATATAGACTGCACTCATTACAATATTTTCTAATATGTGCAAGCAAAATTAACATTAAAAAGTTCTGTCCTCTTAATTTCTGCTTTCTTCACCACTTCTAATTTCTATAGCTAGTGGAGCAAAGTGATTCAATTCCTTGACCCAGTTTAAATGGACATCAGCAATAAACACAGTACAAGAAAAAGCCAAGAGCTGACATAACTGCATAAAGGGTTCAGGAAACATAGGGTATTGACTCCAACTACTAGTTATTATTTATGCAGTGATAACACTCATTAATTAACTCAGATAAGACTGAAGTTGGCACTGGAGAGCCGTTGTCCTAGGTGCCGTACAAATACTGAACGATACACCCAACCACAAATGAGTAAAAGATATTGGGTTTCCATTTTTCCACATGAAAGTTGGCATCGTCCCAGGTAAGAGGCAGAGCAACTGAAGCTGACTTTTGCCCTTTCTTGGAGTAAAACCGTGTCTATTGATGATCTTACAGGAGAATTGTTCAGATGCCTTCTCCGAGCATCATTGGCTTTGAACACTCAGCAGCTGACTTCCCAACAGTCAGTCATACACTATTTTTCTCCTTCCTGGTTATCCTCAGTGATGACTGTTCTCCATTCCCATTTTAATTATTTTTTTTTTCAAACTTCTCTCTCTTGGTCTCCACCAGACTTTAATCATCTTAGGGGACGCCTCTTTAATTGAGAAATTCCACAGCATAAACAAATGTAATAAAGTCATAGTGCCCTAAGACTTTTATCAATTAATTACAAATAACATAGAACATAATAGCCATTGCAAGTTAATGATGAACTAATTTTTTTGTCCAAGTACAGGAGTTGGTTTACAGGCATTAGTCTTTGAGATCTTGGAACATGTAACATTTATATTGATTATTAAAATATATCCCTAGTGTGGTCTGCAGAGGGCCTGTAAAAGTAATTTTAGTGCTCATAAGCAGCATATATCTAAACTAACAGCAGATCAACTGATTTTTTTTTTTTCCCTTGCTAAGTATATGCAATTCAGAGAAAAAGATATAGTCATAACAAGAAAAGCAAAGCTTAAGCAGGTGATGAGTTGAGCTTTCTACTGTCCTAGGAAAACTGAATAAAACAGACAGTGACCGGACATTTTAACGCACCATGCAGCATCATTCCCAGGTGATTCTGTTAAGGACTAAAAAAATTTAGCTGACAGAGAAGGAACTAGGGACCATATGCTTATGGTACCTAAATACAGAAAGCCCAAACACACTCCAAATCCAAAAATTAGTAATTAGGATCTGTCCCTTCAGTTCACAGTAAGTGGTAAAGGAACACACAGAAGTCATATTACATGCCAAGAAAATGCAGAACTGCATGGCACCCTTCCCAGATAAGTATTGTCTTCAAATAACCAGTTTAAATGGTTGAACCCTACACACCAGCTTGCACATATACACACTTCCTATTTTAAAGCAAAACATATCACTCTAATTCAAACTATTCTGTAATGCAAAGTAGCTGGCCCTCATCAACACACAAACAGGTGCACAGATCAACACATGGAAAACTATCTTCGTAATTGCCAGGACAGAATTTCTTTGAATCTCTCCTCTGATCGTTCTTGCCTGCTTTTTTTGGTGTTCTTGTAGGGGAGTTCTCAGTCCCTGACCAGTGTTGAACACTCGGCAGCTGACCTCCCAACAGACCACCCATATCCTTGCTAATTATTCTCTACACCTGGTGCATCAAGCTCTTTCTCCTAGGAGAGACTTTTATTGCTTCTCCCACATCTTCTTCTTGGTTGTTACAAAAAAAAATTTCCTTTTTAAGGTTTGTGAGCATTCTGATGTGCAAGGCTGCACAATGCTGTAGGTCTGTTTACTTTAATTTTCTCTTAACTGTGTGGCTTCATTAAAAGCAAACAAAAATCCAAGCCTGATTAAACCCAAAGGAAACAAGTGATTTCCATTTGCTTCTCTGTGCTTTGGACTGAGCTCTCCGAGAATAATGTCTCTCTCAGCCTCTTTTTGGTGGGGTTTTCTTTGAAGAGTTAGTATTGTAAAAGGGGTCTAATTCTAGACTATGTCAATTTTTACCTCACACTGCTGCATACATTTTTCTCAACATTCATGTATTTGAAAGCTGTTAAGTCAAAATTTCATATTATTTCTTTTATAATGACAAGGTATGCACATAATATGCAAAACCTGTGAGATACTAGTCACTGTTTACCTCTTTCATTTAAAAGAAATCACCTTATTCACTTCAAAAGAACAGATTTCAAGCTTGGATCCCATGAACCCAGCAGCTGATGAAATGAATGTATTTAATACTAATGGATTTAAATAACTAAGCAACCAGTGTGGTGTTTAGCCTTCTTAATGTGTTTCTATATCAGATGTCACTAATGGAATTTAGTGGATTTAATTCTCTCCTGCTTAAAAGCTTTTATTTATAATAGGTTTTCTGGGTATTGATGTTGTAAATTTAAATTATAGTAATTAGGGAAGTTTACTTTAATGTCCCATGAGTCCTATCACTATTAATAGTGCAAAGCAGTACAAGAACAAAACCTGATCATGCCCAATGACTACCCAGAAACTTTCTTTGTATAATCATTAAAGCATGAAATAAGATGGGAAAATAAGTCATCCAAACCTATCACATATCAGTTAAGTACCACAGGACAACACTCTTCTGAAATTCAAAGGTTACCTAAGACAGGGAGGAACCCCTTGCCATCCTTTGTTTGGCAGGTGCAAACAATCTGGGTGACTTGTTAGAACTGAAAGAATTAAAGAGTTGAGGAATTGGCCAATGGAGAATAACACTACAGTAGAGAGGCTTAAGTATTAGACCCTGAAGGAAATTATTTGAGAGTGTCAGCATTTGTTGAAATCAAGCATTTATCAAAGGTAAATACATCTGCTCTTTAGAAATACCTATCTGATTCACAGAAAATTTATCTGTACATTGTACTCAGAGGAACCTAATGCATCAAGGCAGCATTTTGAGGAGTTGATAACAGCAGAAAGGAGACCAAAGAAAGCATCGTGCCTCTCCATTCCCCTATTCCTACCATGCTACAGAAACACCCAAGCTTTTCTTAATTTAACTGAAACCCTCAGAATAATGTTCTGCTGTATATAGGCTTAAAAATGAAATTAAAATACATTTCCATCTTCTGATCTGTTCCAATTTCTTAACACAACACGAATCTTGGCACGTGTTCTTGTGTGCCTTTCAGTGTCACATTTGTTGCAACAATACCCCTGTATGAAAGGGAGCATAGTTAACAATTGCTCTTCAGTATTTCTTGGAAAATAAATATCTCTTATTACAAGCATTATATTTAGCAAGTGTTCCAAAGAGTTGATAAACTCTGTTAAAATAGAGTAGCAAAGAAACACACAGCTGAACTATACCCTTAAATCATTTCACTACATCTAAGGAAGCAGCTAGAGAATTCAGCTTAGAAATCCATAGAGGCATAGGAACAGTATTGTTTTTACCTGAGGAACACTGTGGTGCAGGCATTTTAACCTTCCACTGTACTAAGAAGCAGCTCAATTAAGTGCTTAAAAGCTTTATATAAGAACTGTGGATGACAAAGAGGGCTACCTTAATTTTGTAGGGCCTGCAGTGGCTGGGTCCTGCTTCACAGCATCCTCCCACCATCCACTTAAGGTATCACAACTAAAACCCCTTCTCAGCCGCTGCTATTTATTAACCAGCAAACTGAGGTAACTCCATGCCAATCAGCCAATTATCTTAACACACCAACCTATGAGCTAATTCTGTAGCCAGCCAAACAAATGGCACAGCTCTCGTTTCAACAACAACAAACTGCAGATTCATCCCAGCTCGTACTGTACTCCGAGCTCTCATGTTTCATAAAAATCACATAAAGAAAAAACAGTTGACTTATTCTAGGGAGCACCTTATCGCTAGTGGTACTATCTCCTCTGAGCACTGGTTGTGCGTTCATTTTGTGTACAAAATTATCTCTTGAATTAAAGGCCCAGAAATGAGGTTATTCAGATGAATCTTTTGCCTAGATTCTTACTCTAGGAGTGTTAGCAGCACAGGGATCTCCATGCAGCTTTTCCAATCTCCATAAGCTCTTGACATATTGAGTTCACCTGAGCATTAGCAGCAGTAGCTCTTGTTGGCAGTTTCCTTTGCTGTCAGCTTTGAGATCTGAACTCTCTATTCGGAGTGGAAAAACCAGATAGATTGCAACAGGGTTTCCTAAACAGGCTTTTGCCCACATAGTGATTTACCAGAAATTATGTGATATTGTTTCCTAAGTGAGACAGGATGTGGATTTTTGTGATCGGCTTGGAGCAAGTAACAACGTACATTGTGGTTTTATGGACATCTAGATAATTCATCTCAAACCAGTCCAACAAAGCAATATGTGTGGACAATCCTGGGGAAGGAAGATTAGAATTTGTATTTTTGAAGGACACGACTTTGAGTTAATCTAAATAGCCTCTGGGTTAAAACAAAGCCAGTTATCTCTATCTTCCACTGCTCCCAGATGCAGATTTGTTCTTCTACCATGAGATCTACAAAAGATAATATTTCATGATGTGCTTTCCACTGCAATAGGATTAGTTATTGTGCGTTACCAGTAAGCGAGATGGAACAGATTCAACCCGGTTGTGGTGACCAGCTGGGGGGTCTGGCTTTCCCATAACGCCAGCAGGACTCATTGCTACGTGTTGGAGAACTCAGTCAGTGACGGAGCTCAGACGTGTCAGTGCTTTGGCCAGGAGGACCAACAGATGGAGGACCATCCTAATTCAAGAGATATTCTTTGCTGTTGTTTTGAAAGGATGCAGGTATTGCTCAGTGTTGAAAGGCAGCCAAAACGCAGTGGGAGGTAAAGCGTGAGAATAGCAAACTGGGAAAAATTGCTTATTAACAGATATAATTTAGAAAACGCATACGTAACTATGGAAAACTCCTGTAGTGTATCTGATGGGTAATCAGGGTGCATGCCAGTGCAGATACGGTGTGTAATGCTGTGACACAAGATCTTGCTTTATTTCCACTTGCACAGATGACTCAAAACCTTTTTTTGCACTGCTGCAAACAATTCGGCAATACCCTTGATGAGGTTCAGTCTGTGAAGTCAGTTGTATTGGAACAAAGTGTTGGTATTGATGATCCTTATTTTATGTATATTTTTAGAGTTTAATCAAATATAATACAATGGTAGCATACTAGTTACCCTCATTGGCTAAAATGGGGCATAAAATAAAGTTTAGGTTTGCATAAGCCTTCTTCACAGAAATGGTTTCACCCACAGAGACGATTATAGTGGTCTGTTTTTGGAAAGAGCTAAGGAATTTATAGCCTAGCAAATCTCCCTTCCCATAATTCCCGCTCCTTAATTCATCAGGAGCTTCATCTTCCCTACCGTCACCTGCGCAGCTCTGCTTTTCACACCCAGGTAATACCAGTTCCTCCCTGGGGAAGTTCCTAAAAGCAGACACCTCCAAAACACACTGCCCTGTAGCCATCCGAGGAAATGAAAAGGGAAAAGTTACGCTGCCAGGGAGCAGATCTATTCGGTAACTTCCAACAGGAAAGTGCAAATTCTTATTTCTGTGTATGCAAGGAGCATCGTCAAAGTTGCCTTTTAGGGAATGTGCTGATGAATGTAATCGAGAGGATATCACACAGAGAAGTAAAGCCTACCATATGGCAAAAATCAGAAGGCGCATGAGCTGTTCCCACATAAGAAAACAGCCTTTAGGCACAGGTAACAAAATAAACATGCAGCAAAACCAATCAGAAGCAGAAAGGAAAACAAGCTGCGTGTAAGTTAGAAGATGCTCTTCAAGTATGCACAGCAAGAAATCAAAGGAGCAAAATGAGTTATCAGTCACCACAGAATGGCAGCTTTTAGCCTAGGCAAAAAAAACCCAAGAAGAACACTTCACTATAAAATAAAGGTTTTATTGACTTACTAAATTAAAATCCTTTTCTGTTACAGCTCAAGATATTTAAATGAAACAAAAAGAAACAAACAGAAAAGCACCTCTGGAAAAAACTCTATTTAATGTGTTTGTGGTAGCTTCTCATTTAAACGAGTTTCTCTGTCAGCTCTGTGGTAGCAATCTCCTCCTGGTAGTCATCAAACTAACAGAGTGAAATTACGTGGTGAGGAAGACCTCTATTACTACAGTATTGCACTACTAATAATCACGGTAAACTATGTATGCTATCCAATTACCGATGTCCCCATACTAGTAAATGCCCGGCTCCCTTACATCAATGCTTTCTGAAATGTTTCCACCTTTAGAAAACAACTTTATTGGATGCAATCATATGCGGTACAGAACAGATATATTACCAAGGACAAAGAAACTGTATCCCAAATTAAATTTATCACTAATGTGTCAATTCATTTCCCAAATGCCACAGAAGTGATACATCTACAAATATTAGGCAACGAATAGGCAAGTTACTGATCCTGTAAGTATGCTCTTTTTCTTGTGAACACACATATTTTTGCCGTAATATAATTGTCATAGACACATACGCACATTACCACTATATTTAAAGGGCTGTGTTCAAAACTTAATAATATTGCTACAGTAAACAAAGGTTTTTGTTTAGCTCAGTACTCTCTAAGTTTATGTATGTGTGGGAAAAAAAATCTGAGCTCCACTGTTCATATCTCATGAAGTCTTAATTAAGTAAGGAGTTGCCACCTCTGCTGTACTATTCATCTATGTTCCTTCTATAATGAGGGGAGGCAGACATCTCCGGAAGGTGAGCAATCCCATCCAGTCTTTAAAAACTTGAGATGGGTGATATGAATTTCCCTTTGGAGTACCCCATATCTCTCAATTGCCTGTAGAGGAATCCTAGATTAACTATCGTAGACTACTTCAGCACAGCTGATGTTGCTTCTATCATCTTTACTTACGTGAGTCTGCAAGTTACAGTGCTCATCACAACTGCAATATTTTCAAAACTAAGGGAAGTTCTTATGATATTTTTGTATTTTTTTAAGAGCATCATCTTTGAAAACAACACATCCCCTACTCTTATTAAATAAAATGTTTCTTTCTTAAGCCTTACTACTTATACTGTGAGCAAAATGATTTAAGTATTGCAAAATCCTTTTTTTACAGAAGTAACTGTAATGAAGATTTTCAAAATAAAATGGATACCTAATATATATTTTAGGACCCATATATATTTAACACTATATTAATGCTTCTGCAGGCTAGCATGTTAGTTATGCAGCAGTATATTGAAGATAATGCAAAATGCCTGAGTATGCAGGGAGTATAAACAGCAAATTACTAGTCTCAGCTCAATAAAAAGTAAACTGAAAAATATAGAGAACTCTGCCACCTTTGCTACTGCATGTGTGCATATGGAGGTATAGTCCTGTTTTTCTAACCACCTTCCTTTTCACCCCTCTCAACCACATGCAGATTCTTCATTAATTAGCACAAACAAAAAGCGAGTGCAAGTCTCAGCAATTAGAAACTACAGGTTTCCTGTAAATGCTGCTGAACCAGACAAATGTATATCTGTGTGAAAATGCACAATTTACAGTTATGACTTATCTAAAGTTAGCTAGAATTATATACTATTTTATTTAAAGTTAGGAAATAGGCTAAAGCAGCAATTGGTGATTTTTTTACTTCATTCCAGATATGAGAGAGACATTCTGTGCGGCTGCGCTTGAACTACGTATTCTGTAATGTCCTGGGCCCGTTGCAGTCTGGCAGAGTTATAGACGGTATAATCTTCCAGCAATAAATGTCAGGGACCAGGACCCAATTTCAGTCGATGCTTTTCCTTTAGTATCACAAGAATCTGTACAAAACTGCTAGAATAGCAGAAAGGGAAATAGCTGGTCATAATTTTTTAAACTATAGACTGAAGTAGTTAGTTTTGTTAGAATACGTATCGGTCTTCTGAAAACAAAGCAAGATAGTGCATTTCCATTTCGATAGAACTTGGCATGCTTCAAACTAATCCATTAATTTGTCTGTGTGATAAGGTAGAAAAGATTTTCAATACATATAGAAAGCATTGAAAAATACAGATTAAATTTGCTAAATCATAGAGTGACATTCTTAAAAAAATCTCACTGCTTCCGTTTTCCCTTTTCCCCCATCCCATGAGCAGTGACAGTCATCATTACTATTGGATATACCTACTGCTAGGTGCTGCCAGTGAGATCAGTGATTCGAGGAGGGGACAGCTATGAGGAAGGATGGGAGCAGGGTACCACATGTAGAAGGAGCAGAGGATGAGTAGAGGGTGGCAGGGAAGCATGACCATGAGAGCTGAGAGGACTGGGAACAGGCAAAGGAAACGAAAGGAAAGGGTGAAAAAAAAAAAGACAGAGAAAATGTAGCATTGGCTTGAAAAAAACCTTAGTGAAAGTGTAAACAATGTGCTTTAAAAAGGACAAAAGCATCTGTCACATGAAAGCCAGTTACAAATCTTACTAGGCTCATGTGAAAACAGTTGCTGCAGATCCCACAGGGATGCTTTATTTGTGTTATTAGGAGAGAGATCAGACTTTATAATACTATTTCCTCATAATTTATAGAAAACAAGAATATTTTAACTTTAAATTATTGCCCCAGGCATGAAGAAAGATTGAAAGTATGCAAATTTACCATCCTAACTTTTGGGGACAGAATAGGTCATGACCTCTTCCACATTGGATCCAGTACCTATGATTCACGGTTCTTTCCTTAGCTATTTCTCCTTAATGGAAGGATATAATTAACCCGTTAAGGCTTCCTGAACACTATTTCAACCACACAGCCCTTCAACCAGAGCTAAAGGATTGTCTATTTCCTCTATGCCCCAGCTCTGCCATGTTTCTTTTAGGATCTGCTCCTAACTCTACTTCCATTTCAGGCTTACCAGAGGTTTGGGGTTTCTGTGGAAAAAGGAACTACACATGGTTCTTCCCCTGAGGACGCACAAGTCCCATTCCTGTCCAGACTTCCAAATACTCAATAACTGTCTCCTTAATGTTGATCAAAAATATACTGGCTTCTTAAAACTGTTCCAAAATCTGTTGGCTCCAGCTTTGAGGAACGTACTCTGCATTTTGCTTCAGTGGTTCCATCACTATAGGTGCATCCCTGTGTGGCACAGTTTTGTTTAGAAAGAAAGATAAATGTTACAACTTAGGCTGCCTTTGGACTAAACCATCACTCATCTCTTCCAGCTAGTGAAGAAACCGTACTTGGACAAGCGGACTCTGGACTGAACAGCAGCACGTGCTGTTCACCTGTGTTGTCACTCCCAAGTTTTCAAACTTTGCCCTAATAACGCCCAGTTAACCAGTGTGGTTACTGCCAGAGACAGCTCTGCCATCATCAGACTCCACTGTACCTTTTCTTCCTTTATCTGTACTCCTGAGCTATTGGAAACTGTAAGGTTTTGGGTTTTTGTTGCTATTGAATATGTCTAAAATTGCACCAAGACCCTTTAAAAAGGGGGAAATTGTATTAGTTTATCCAGAAAACTGAAGCTGGTTGTTGGAAAAGTTACTTTTGATGATTTTAAAAATAATATAGCTTGCAAAGTAATGTGTCGGCTTAACACTATTCTTTTCTTTAGAAAAGCATTTTGTTTCTGATTTTAGTGAGGTTAATACAGTTTACCTGAAAGACTTGAAACCTCTTCAAGACAAATTCAGTTTTGAGGATCTAGAGCTATAACGTTTTTGAATTAAATTTTCCCTACTCCCTAAATGAAAATACTGATCTAAACATTCAAAACACTAGCTGATGTGTGCCCATCAATTTTTCTCTACTAGTCTTCCTGGAAAAATCAAGCTTATTTTTACTAGACCACGCATAATACCATCTTCAGAAAAAAATTGGAAAGTTAATAGGAATGTGCAAATGTTAAACTGCATCTAGCGATGAAGAAAAAAGCTGATAAAACGGTCAGTTTGAAGCTGTCTTTTTGCTGGCTCGAATAAACCATAACTTCTTTATAATCTTGATAATTTTACTTTACTATGTTCTTAGAAAAATGGAATTCTTCTTGGCAATGCGCAATTCAGTCATAATCATGCCATTTCAAAAGCCCAGCAAGGCAGTATTTGAAGCCTCCCAAGTAAGAAAAGGATTACACATTCACATAGATCATGCTGCTCCATTTTCATCAGTCAAAATGATGAGAAAAAAATTGGTTAGACTCCTAAATATGGCTTATTGCATTTTTCTTTTCATTATGCTTTCAAGTTATCTATTACAGTGCTTGCTACCCTCCCTATGAGAAATTGAGAATATATGCATTCATCATGCTCAGAGCTAGAAATCAAGATAGAATAAATACAATGTCATGGAGAAAGCAGCAAGCTGCTAGAACATAAAAGGTGTTTACGTTCCTTCATAGAAGAGCTGATACGGTGTTATTTGATCCATTATCTGGTATAGCGTAATCAAATTCATTAGTACCGGAATATCTAGCACTGGCTACATGAAGTGTCAATAGAAAACCAGAGCTGTAATTATAGAAGAGGAAAGTGATTATCAGCAGCAGATCAGGTGCTTATCAGCACGGTAGTAAATGAGCGCTCCAGAACTGACTTATACTTCTCCCACAAAATCAAAACTCACCACACTACTGAGTCTATACAAAACAGTCTGGTTTGAAGTGGTTTTACACCAGGTGTCACACCAACAGGATGCAGCGATCATGCTGCTATTTAGCTTATTGAATTAATCTCCTTTAGAAAAGGCTGCTTCCAGGGCTGCTGGAGACTCAGAATCAAACCTGGATCAAATGCAGACGCTGAAGTCTATTTCCTAGACGCCACCTGGAAGATTCTCGGAGGCAAAGAGGATTCGAAATTTTAAGTTGTATATTTTGCTGAAGGTGTTTTGCACAGACTTGTACTACTATATAACTTTATAGAGAAAATTATTATTATTACTACTTCAAGGCTATATTAAAGTCAGCTAGAACGGTTTTAATATGTAATGTATAAATGTTTTTCTAACAATGTCATTGTGTTCCTCAAAGGAACACAAGATGGATGACATGGTCTGCAATTATTTTATGTGATCACTCTTTCAGAAAAAAAATGATCAAAAAAATGTCCTTTCGTATTGCCGTTCCAGTTTAAACGTGGCTATTGTTAGTGTCTCCTTCCATCAGCTGCATTCACCATTTGTGTATTGCATACACAACTAGCTAGCATTTATTGAACAGAATTTGCAGGAGACAGAGATACTAATGTGTCTACATCTTTATGACATTTTCTATGGGTCAGAGCTGTAATATCATATGTTACCCAACAATTGGAAAAGTGTTGCCAAACTGTCTCCCCGGAGCTGCTGTAGAACAGCAGCTAGCAACAAACTGAGGCACCATCAAATACTGACCACAGTCCCTTAAATATACATATTACAGTGTGAACACTACCATAATTTTGATCCAAATTTAAGAATAACTGTGATAAATCAACACTACATCTGACAATAGATCAAAGAAATCTCTGGAACAGAGAATTAATTGATCATGTCCCTGTAGAGAGAAATAATGCATGACCCAGTGAACTTCTCGGTCCTTATTTTCTTCATTGTCCACTCCAAAAACTAAATGTTGACTCTATACATTAGTAATTCCAGCTGTCCACTTCAGTACTTTACTAAGTAGAATTATGATAACTACATAAAAGTAAAAAGAAAGCTTTGATTAACCGGTCTGTGCTTTTATGGATGGTTCTGGCTGAATACTGATTCATTAATCAGCCACTAATTCCTCCTCATTGTTTTGTTATGTCTGTTTATATGTGTTTATTTTCCATCAGCTATTTGCAGCTTTGGTAGGCAACATTTTGCTATATGATTTACAATCATATATGTTAATCTGGACTCAAATAACATAGTCCAGTAACGCAAGCACATTGCAAAACCAAAATCCTGTAACTCTTCTCTGTATCTGTCCATACCTTTCCCTTCTTCAATATCAAAGTCTCCTTGGCAGGAGAAGGGAGAGCAGGTAAATTTAGAACTTCCCTTTCTTGTTCTGCTAGCGTGGAACATCGCACAAACCTTGCCTTCTCCTGTGGAAATTGTTCAGGTTTTTGGAGTTCCTTCTGGGCAGAAAAGTCGAACAAAAAGTAACAGTGCCACAGGAAAATTGTCCTCGTTCTCCCTGAGGTACGCTGCGACCCCATTGCATACGTCACTTCTAGGTCACCATTCAGATCAATGTGTGCTCTCTAATTTTATGCTGCTGATGTCACTGTTAGATTAATGATATATAATAGACAAGGTCAGCTGTAGCCAATATTTGTTTGGTTTTTTTCCTCTTTAAATTCAGGGATAAAGCAGATACCCTATCCTAAATAACCTGACACTACCACGAGAAAACAAAGGTGAAGTGTTTCATTGTTAATTTCTTTACATCTTTGGCAAAATTGTCTCTTTGTGTTTAATGATGACTAATACTATGGTTTTTTGAAATTATGTTAACAGAAGATTCTCACTTTTTTCATTTTAGAGAAGCCTCCCAAACTGAAACTATCCATCTTTCTATAATTTGCTTGCTTTTTATTCCTGCTTTGCCCCATTCCCATTTTTCTTTTGGAATATTAGAAAAATGGTAAAAGAACATATGTAGGGAAGAACATCCACACCTTGGAAACAACTTTCCATAAAAAAGAGAAAAAAAATTTCAGGCATATTGTGGAAAAATAAAAGGCTAGGGTTTGTATGGTTTTGTATGGGTTTTTTTAAATGAAAAAGATCTGTTAAGTGTATTCATTCTTTTTTTCAGATATTACTTCTGCACAGCATTTAATATAAAAAATTTAATAATGACACGCACGCAAAACGTTGGTTCACCCTCACCCATTTTGAGTGCTTAACTATCATGACCCAGTAATTGGGTTTTAGTATTTTAATCACCTTATTTCCCTTCACTATTTTTCACTTTTTTAGTTTTCCTGACTGCTGCCATAAGGAACTAGCAATATTACAAAGGTATTAAAGACCGCTTTTGTAGCTTTTCTTTAAGCAATAAGTTATAAGTTACCTTATAACTTGTCTGTAATAAAGAGATTTGTGACCTTATTTCCCAGAGTCCAAACTACAGATAATTTCTATAAGCCAAGTATACTTTGAGTTACCCCTTACTAAATTAAACATTGATTTTTTTCTTACATTCTTAACTTTATTCCTTTTTTATTTATTTTTTAAATAAGAAGGAACCCATTTTCTACTAACTAAAAAGCATGTGTGACACATATTATGTATTTTAATATAATTTTTTCCTGAAGCACGGCATTTTTCAGGATCCATGGTTGCATTCAAGGATAGACAATGTTTTTTAAGAACTTTCAATTTAAAATATTTTTAAGGAATGCCACTTAATGCTATTCTAATTAATTTTATTTTCTCATTAGAAGTCTAAAGTAGTTCATGAACCTTTATTTTGCATTTATGCCAAAACCCAGATCCTCAGCTGTTGTAGATCTGGTTGATTTTACCTGGAGTGCACAGATTTTGTCAGTTTATACCAAGCTGAAAGATCTAGCCCTCGTATTTTAACATTTCTTTTTAACAGGAAAAAAAAAATTAAAAAAAAATTTTATACCATTTACATTATATGAATGTAGCTTCTACACACAAAATGAATATACTGCCTATATTGACAGAATTCGTTTATTTTTAAAGAAGATTCAAAACAAGATGACTGCACAATGTAAAACCAGCAACAAACCAGAATGGTTGTCCCCCATTTTCTCAAGCAGAACTCCCCTTATCTTTAATACCAAGGGCAGATACTTTACTATTTAGAAAAATCCTCTGTGACATGTGAATATTATGGGCTTATCACACGGTCCAAAGCTCTCTGTTTTAAGCAAGAGGAGTATGTGTGGCTCATTCGTTTCCATACGCCACATAAAACCCTCTCCTACTGGGTAAATTAGGAGTTCCTAAAATTGCTGTATTATTGATGGCAGAATAATAATTTAGAGTCATTTACATAACTCATAGAACACAGTTCTATCTTGTAAATTATGTGTTACTGAAACGCCTAGCTCCGAAGCTGCAGTCAGGGAAGCCCGTCAGTTACGACTGTGAATCTTGGCTCCCTTGACACCAAGGATGCTGTTACTCCTCTCAAATTGCCTTTTAATTGGTGGGTAATGTTCGAGTATGCATAATGCTTGAATTTCAGTGCGAAAGAAAGTATAATCATGTATTTGCTACCACTGGAACTTTTCATTAAGGGCTCCATAATATGTCTATCCCTCCTTTTAAACTCATAATGTATCTATGCGTACATGCTTAGTCTTTCCCAGGAAAGCAGGGCTTCATCTCCCATAACGGTTCCTTGGGAAGACAAACTCCGTAACTCCGAATGTCCCTCCTTCCTCCTCTTTCCCCAGGTTTATCGCTGGGTATGACATCATATGGCGTGGGTCATCCCTTTGGTCAGTTGGGGTCAGCGCTTCTGGCCGTGTCCCCTCCCAGCTTTTAGCGCACCCCAGCCTACTCGCTGGTGGAGCACCCTGAGAAACGGAAAAGCCCTTGATGATGTGTAAGCACCGCTCAGCAATAACTAAACCATGTTGTATTATCAATACTGTTTTGGTCACAGATCCAAAACATAGCCCCATACAACACTGGTCATTCGTCCTAAACTGTTATCTGAGTTAATGGGTTAACAGTGTGTCTGCGATACAAAACACAGATCTATTTGCTGCTTAATGAAAATCTACGCATTACTATATGCTTTAATATGACTGATAAATGCTATATCAGACAGTGCTCCACAGAAGATGGTCCTAGTAAAATGAATTTAATAGTCAAGCCACGATGAAGGGAATTACACTGACAGTTCCGTTGCTCCAAGCCAATTAGTGGCAAATCCCAAATTACTTGGAAACATCTTCCAAGTAACAGAAATGTCTCTTCCTACAGACACATTACTTGTATTTGCAGTTTAGGGTTTTTTGGTTTTGTTTTTAGGTTTTTGGGTGTTGTTGTTTGGTTTGGGTTTTTTTAAATTTCAAGAAATGAAAAGGGAAAAGTACATTTAAGAAGATCAAGAGCCCTCAGCCACACTGGTGTCATGACCTAGAGAAGCTATTCACGACCCGTTGGCACACCCGGCAAGGATGGGAGATCCTGGATCAGTTCTTCTGACATCTACGGCATGTAAAAGAGGTCTGGCTGAGGGACATCAATACCACTAGCAAGGAACCTGGCTGGTGAGCCCTGTTAAATAGATTTCTCAATTATATTGCCGTCGTTGTCAAGTACCTGGGACAAGTAGATGATACCAAGACCAGTGAGGTAAGGTTATAAACTCCCTGAAGCAGAATAAAGCAGCCATCCATGGGGATGTATGTCTCCCAGGAGCCAGGAATCTTGTCTCTCTAGCAATTCTCTGGCTAAAAGACTCAGGCCAGCCATTCACTGCCCAGTAAAATGGGACTGAGAAGGCTGCACACACCAAAGCTAAATACTCTGCGAGAAGGTCGAGGTAAACAGTGTCTCCCAGTCATTTGCAAAGCTGGTCTTGGTCCATGTCCCAACAGACATGGCTTCGCACCGGAGACCCAGGAAAAATCATTTCAGCTGTTACTTGCACTTTGCTGATTGCTACAGATTATTTTCTAAACCATTAATATATCCCAATAATACATCGCTTCTGTTCCGGTACGTGCCTTGTTTCTTCTCAAGGAGATCTGCACTCCATGGAATATTTACTTGTCAACGTAAGGAAGGATTTACTGAAATAAATATCAGTTAGTTCTTTTGTCTCCATACAGCTTGTCTGCTTAACGCAGCTAATACGGAACATTGGAATACATTGACTTAATTTGCACTTGACAAAATACAAATATATATGATTATGTTTGACTGTATTATGTTGCTAATCAGTGTATTCAAGATGGCTGCATGCATATTATAATAAACTTCCATTTATTATGTATGTGCATGAACTGTATTAAGTCAATACATTGCCTAATTGTGTAGGCAGGAACTAATCTTCCCTGTTATTACACATGTTGCTACAGTTTACTATGATAGAAGTAGCTTTCACTTTGAATCTTTCTGTAATATGATAGATTAACAAAGCACTACAATCCCATGAAAGACATCAATGCACTGGGATTAATTTGCTAAACTAATATTTTTCCTCTTATTAGAAAAACCCTATATTAACATTTAAATACCTTGTTTCATCTGAGTATCAGAATGCTGTTGTAGTCACTCATGTTTTCTGCATCTGTCAAATCTGTGCTCTTAGCAAATATCAATTCATTTTTAACAAAACCCTAACTGCAGTAATTAGTGTTCTAAAGATAAGAATATTACATTCCTCAGGAGAAGCTGAGGCATATTATGTTAATTTGTTTGTCTGTCTCTATATAGGGACACATGCCTTTAATTAAGTAGATAAGTTTTAATGAACTCTTTCTAAAATATGAAGGTTGTGATTTAGTTTTAATAAGAGAAAATGTGATGTTCCGTGCACCCTCAGCAGTGTTATTCAGTTCAGACACTGTAGTATCTTCTCATTTTAAGTGACAATCTTTATACAATCTGCTTATTTACCCTGAAACATTAGTCCATGAGAAGAATTTAATCCCTTTTCAGAAAGTGAATGTAAGCTCCAAGTGTCAGCTAAGTCTCAAGCCGGCGATCATGGATGTACATAAAGTTTGAGTTGGCTTTTGGCAGCAGGGAGAACATAACCCATATTCTCTGCAGGCAAAAGAAAGCAGAGTTAGGTACTGTCATTTCTGTCCTAAAAATAACAACTCTCGATTCTCAGCACAACTAGTTAGTTTGAATGCAGCACTAAACTAATTCCAGTTCCAGAGTGATTTAATGAGTGCTACTAATAAAATCACATCATAATCTGTGACATGTTGCGCTGTATGGTACGGGCATCCCCTCTGCTGCCAAACTAGTACCAAAAAAACCCTGCCCCAAATGCTGAGAGAGAAAAGAAAGAAATCTGATAAAAATTGTGACAGGATATGTCTGCAGACATCATTTTAAACATCCATGGTAGAGGGTGGGGGATGTTACTTGAAACAAAGGAACTGAAAACTAAACAAATGTTATTACTGCGGTGTCACAGGTATGACCCGAGTGCGGTCCGGGAGACCTAGGGATGCTCCGAGCAGAGAAGGGACCACCTGTAAGACGCAGGATCCCACCTTACAAGGGGAACTGCCAAGAACAAGACCTCTCATCGGCATGAAAAGAACACGGGCACGCAAACAGAAAAAAGGAGGTAAGCCAGACATTGGGAGATGAAACAGAATGTAGGCGTCCTGGTGCCCATGGTGCAGAGAACACAAGTAAGACGGAAGGAAAGTACGATACCCGACTGGATTTGAGCAGGGGGCAAACTGTATATCCCCATGCTGCAACTGCCTGAGGAAGAAAAAGTAGCAAGACACAACCTTACTTAGACAACAGAGGCATCCAATCAAGAGAAAAACATTTATGGCATGACTCAAGCAAATCTAATGAGTCAAAGTAGATGAACTTGAGGAAAAAGCCACCCCTCCCATCACTGTGTCGTGAGGGGAACAACCAACTTCATTCATTCCAGGTACTATGACAAGTCCTCATTATCTCCAGCAAAACCAGTTGGAAGATTGTCAAAAAAACACATTATTAGTGGAAAAATATTCTAAAAAACACCAGGAGATGTCAATGCTTGTTGTTTACTATGACACACTGGAGTGCCATCTGTTGTTATGCCATTGGAAAGTACAACCTAGAAACTGAGTGTCACACATCAGCTTAGTTTTGATGTGACCGGAGTGAACACAGACACTATTAGCTTTGTTTAGTGTTCTCATTGACTTCAAGGGCAACTTTAAATCCACAGAAATCCACATGTATAAGCCATGGAACTATTAAAATGCAGAGTCTCGCGACTTCTGCTAGACTTAGCAGAGGTAAAACCATCAAACCTACAAAGCAGTGAGAGCTCCATGCTATTTATTCCACTTAAAATACACAGGCAGACTGATTAAATAAAAATCTTCTAATATTACAGGGATCTATGCAAATCCCAAACTACTGAGAACAAAAAGAAATCACAGCCTGCTACTGATAACTGCTGATATATTAGCAGCTTGAACCTGCCCACTGTTTTGTGGTCAAGAATGAGGTTTTGCACGTTGAATGACAGGTTCCTCCCAGAAGTTATTAGTGGTTGCAAATATTACAGGCAGAGCACATCATCCAGAATATATTGTAAAGGGACAGCAGGACAGAAAAAAAAACCCCAAACTATTGTTTATTGACATGCTATCTAATTTTTAGATAGCATTTTCTAATTACTTCAGATGGGTCTGTCAATCCTTGAATTAGCCCAACTGTCTAAGGGACAGACTGAAATTCTGGGCTCTGCCACAGTCTCTAGACAAATCAGCGAACAAAGTAGGGAGTCACAGGAGGAGATGACTTCCTATCAAGACAGTGATGTGGAAAAAGTCAATTTCCCTGAAAGGGATTGAGGAAAATGCAGCAGGTTTGTGCTGTAGCATCATGAGAGGAAGAAACTGCACATCGTAAGACAGAGAAAGGCCAGAGACAAATGAAGGTTTATGTCTTTTGGCAGGTCTGATCATTTCAAAAGTGGAAGGCATGTAATGCCTCAGAGATGCCATTTCTTTCCTACACCTCATAAATAACCCAAGTATATTACTCAGCCTACCCTTGCCTTACCTTTTCAGGATGATTTTACCAGCAGGACGGCTGGTAAAGGTGTTTGACAAGGTGCTCTGCATCTCGTGTCTTCTGCCTTGCTGAATTCAGTGCTCATTATAGCCCACCTTAAAGGTTTCCATTCCCATTTCGAAACAAAAAGCCTAGAAGATACTGGTCGTTTTTAATATTAGAGACCTGAACGGAATAGTAGGCAAAGGCAACCAGATTTGGCTTATGGGCAGTCTATCCGTTCCAGTATGCCAGAGGGGACAAATGGAGGCCACCTTCCCTGTCTCATGGCCACCTGATGGGACATTCTGACCATATTCAATAAGGGCAAACTGTTTTAAGAAAAAAGAGAAACAAGAAGACAACGGCCAATATTTTGGTTTAAAGCTTTATGCCGTAATATGTCTGCTTTCACAACCAGCTTACATATTAAATTACCATATGTTTTGCCTTTATAGAAAATCTAAAGAATTAGCTTTTTTCCACAAAATAGGTTTCTTTTTACAAAAGTACCTTCTTTTGTTTGTTTACTTATTTATAACAACCTTAATTTAAGTTTACTTAACAGGTTTAGAAAAAAAATATTAATAAAAATTATTTAGAGACTTGCACGGTGCAAATTTTTTCAAAACTGGAAATTACACATATGTTTGTTTTCTCTATTCAGAGCAATGAATTTGCAACCTTCTTTAATGTGGAAAACAAAACATGGATATAAGGACCTGCAAGTGCAGCTTGTCTGATGTATCAGTCAAAATGCATCATTTCTAAATAAAGAGCTAGAAATAAAGAAGATTGCTGCTGTGGAACGTATTTATTTTTATTTAACTTTTCTCCAGCAAGTCTGAATACAGCTCACAACACAGACATTAACAATTGCATAGGAGAATTCTGATTCATCGTGTTAAACCACGGCACATGGATAACTGCTACCAGCTGACTCAAATGAAAGGATTTTTGCTGTATTCAAAATACAGGCAAGTACAAATGCATTTTGTTTTTCCTTGTAAAAAATAATCACGAAGTAATGGAGCGCTTTTAGATGTCAGTTAGTTAACATACTGCATAAAAATAATTTGGCTCCATCTACTAAACATGCCCAACCTACACTTTGAATACTGCAGCAGTTGGAAGACTTTCAAGTTCTCTAAATTTACTTAACTTAGGTGTTTAATTTTAAGCAAAAATTGAAGTGCAATAGCCTAGTGAAGCCAGTAGATATTTTTTATCTTACACTCACATGTTATAATGGTGTTCATAAGTTCCCTAGGAGAAAATGAGACATTCATCAGAACCTTTGAAGTTTATCTTCACAGTCTTTCTGCCTCTGCAAAAATTAAAAAAAAAAAAAAGAGAGACTTTAATTTACATTTTAATTTGTTGTTTTGAATTCAGTAGGACATTTGAGTAAGTAAAGATGACCTCCCTCTTTTTTCCTGTATATTTTAAGAGTGACAGAACTTACACTACGTTACTGCAGTTACATAGTTATGAGTCAATTTTAAAAACAATTTAATGTATTCCTTTTTTTTCCTTTTGAAGGCTTTAAAATACAATTAAATCATTTTTGCTTTGAAAATTCAATTAGAAGTTTTAAGTAGCCTTAAATAGCTGGATCTGTCAGAGGAGTTAAATGGAGTCTCTGGGGTACACCTAGAAACTCTATTAGTCCAGCCAAAGAACTTAACTCTTACCAGATTCTTGCAGGGACTGCTACATAAAAGAGGATCTTTAAAGCATGTTGTCCTACAACAGACCAACACAATGCCTCTGCCTTGGTTAAAAGGGACCTGTGGATCCGTAGCTCTCTTCCCCGCTTCTGCCGATGGCAAGGAAAGCCAGGTGGGAGGAGAACACCTGGGACCTCACACCTGCAAGAACTTGTGCACACAAAATGTTGCGCACTTGAGCCACAAAATGCTTCTCAGCCCCAGTAATTTCCCTGAATAAGCACGGAAAAAACACTCAGACTTGTATTCCCATTTTTCGGCTTCTGCCTGCGGAGTCACGTTGCCACCCCACAGCCGGTCTCGTGTCCTGACCAAAGCACCAGCTCACTGCTGCTCAAAGGAGCTCGAAGAAGAAGCTGCTCAATGAACTAAGTCAGTTCACCTTGCTAACGCAGCAAAAGTGCTACTGATTTACTTTCTTGGCTCTCTTTTTTACCATTTTATTCCTGAACACGTATGATGAACTGAAGCGCTTGGATAAATGTTATCAGCACTTAAGACAAGCTTCACAAACCCCATGCTTTTGTAAGGAGTCATAAGGTTTTCACATGGGCAGATCCAGCTGATACAACCCGCTTACACTTCCAAACGACTCCCAACCAAACCTCTTACTATAAGGTCTGAAGGTATTTAAGCAACCCTTGCATAAAAAGGAAAATAGGTAAAATAACTGGTGAACAGGTAGGAAACTGCGAATAGGATAATTTTCTCAATTGAGAGTGATCTCCAGAGGTTTTTCACAGTATCCTGCATCAAGACCTCTGAAGTTTAACATATCCGTAATTTCATAGGAACGTACTGAATATCAAGGTGGCAAAATTTGTTGATGGTAGAAAGTTATTCAGAGTGGAAAAGATAAGAGCTGACTGCAAAGAATTCTAGGAAGACCTTATGACACTGAGCAGCTTTGTGTCAAAAGGCGGATAAAATTCAATGTAGAATAATATATGGCACACGCAGTAAAAAGCAATCCTAACTTCAGAAAGAAAATAATGGGTTTTGAGTTGACCTTTACCAGGAAAGCAATCTTGGGATCATGATAGATAACTCCAGGAAACATCAGCACAGAGCTCAATAGCAGTCAAAGAGCAAATAAAGTCTTAGAAACTACAAGAAAGGAAAGAGAACAAAAGAGAGAACTTTGGACCACTGGATAATGTGGTTTGTCTTTCTCATCTCAAAAATGACCAACCAGATCTACAAAAGGTTCAGAGAAGAGTAACAAGGATGATGATAGATTAGGGACAATTTGCGTCCAAAGAACAATTAAGATTAGTTTTCATCCTGCAAAATGGGTGAGCAAATGGAGATAAGACAGACATGGATGAAGACATGAGTGTTGGATAGAGGATGGCACTGCCTCCTGCAGTAGAAGAAGGAGAAGGTATTACCCACCAGGGGACAGGTTGAAAGCAAAGAGAAAGAGGTGGTCCATCGCACAGTACACAGCTAAATGGTGGCTCCTATCCACGGGATGCTGTGAGTGATAAAAACCTGTAAGCATTCAAGGAAGGACTGGATGAGTCTTCCCTGGCGACTTCACTGCTGAAAAATCCACTGAGGGTTATCACATACCTATGCTTCTTCTGGCTTAGAAAGTCTTGGAGTCACAAATTGCTGGAGGGTGTTTGGGAGGGGTATAACTATTTGATTTTTCTCTCCTTCACTGAGCATTCAGTTTTGCCCAGTATCAGAGGCAGAGTCCCAGGACAGAGGGACCAGCCCTGTATGGCCTCTCTGCACGTAAAAAATAAGGTTGCTTAGACAAGTGCCACAGCCACTACAAGGTAAGTAGCAGAAACACGTGCCTGGGACAGGGAGTCATAGAAGAGGGAGGAAAACAGACTTTATCCATTCTGGTGAGATTTTAGAAGAGCTCAAACTGTAACATGCAACCACACTTCAGATGTTTCAGTTGGGAGACTACTAACGTTAAAATAGCTTTGCTCCTAATAGGTGCTAAACTTCACGCAGGATGATTCAAAACTCCTAACCGGCGTGCATAACCTCCAGCTTTCTTAAGTGACCTCCTTATTCGGGCAAAGGCAAGGCACCAGATTAAATCTCTGCCACTCATTTTCTCAGCTCACAAAGCGTCTTCTTCACACGGTGTAGCCCAGTTTAGAAATATTTTGGTATTCTTGTTGCACCAGGAGTCCCCACAGTCCTCAGGCTTCAGCTAAATTATGTTTTCATTGAAATCATGTTCACAAAGCTCTCAGGAACCGTCAGCAGAATTGTGCTTCACCTGCATGAGATACAGCGTCAACAAATTTAGAAGTGTTGTCAGATGGGATTAAAAAAAAAAAATTAAGATAATTTTACTACCTTTAGCCCTGTAATCTTAAATTAGTTTATACTATAAGCATGTGTAGCTGTTGTGCACACGCCTGAGCAACAAATGCCACCCGCAAGCTAGATATAACGCCAAGAATATTTTATAATAAATATGTTTCATCTGCTGCTTCTATGCTTACACTTCCTAATCACTCTTCCAAAACATGGGACAATGAGCCTATAAGGGGCAGAGGAGACTATCTGCTATAATTCCACAATTCCTGTGGCATTTGAGAAGCTTTAGGAAATTTTATTGCAAATTAGATACATAATGATTGTTTCACTCATTACTGAAATGTCCAGGAACAAGCATTTCAACTGGGGTAAAGGGCAAAAGCCTCTTAGCAATGCACAACACAACAGTGTAGGAGAAAAAATGAGAAATATCTTTTCTAACAGAAACCAGTGAGGAATTTTTAAGTAGGTAGAATGTAATTATCCGATTGAAATTAAGCCATGACATTGCAGCTTTCACCTCTACTCTTGAAAAAAGTGCCATGGGATCTGTTAAACGACTGCATGTGGCCAGGACCTCAGTTTTATGTCTCATTCAGAAGCGTGGTGGGAAAGGATGTCAACTCAGCATTTAAAAATCCCATTTGTTTTACATGCAGCTTGGGAATATTTTTAGGCTTTCACTTTTATTGATTTGTTCTTAATACTCAGGGAGAAAGAAAGAGAGTTTCCACAAAAAGGACTGCAGGTACAAAATAGATAAATGGTATCGCTGCACAAGAAAAATAACACTGGCAAGAAGAATACAAAGATCCCCAAATATTTGTGTACTAAATATATGTAAAAAATACTCAGAGAATACAAAACCCTGAAACTGGAAACTTTGGTGAATGCTCACTCATTTGGAGATATTTGTTCATATTTTACGTAAGTATATCCAGAATATAAATGGAGAGGCTTTTCCCTAGGGTAAAATAAAACTGGACTTTCTTCAGCCAGAGTAATGAGTTGCAGATAAAACCATTTTTGACACAGCAACTCAAATATGCCAGACATGGGGCACACATACATGTGTGTATGTTTTACTAAAAATGAAATAAAAAAATGGTGAGTCTCTTTCCCACAGAATAAGCTTCATCACAGCCACCCTACCAGTTACTGCCTTCGACTTCAGGTTTTATACTCGATTGGAAAGAATCTCATGTTCCTGGGATATGAAGGAGAGGAAACCGAGTGCTCAGAGCATGGAACAGTGTAGAGCAAAGTTGATATCTCCACATAAGCTCTGCTCGCTTCTGCTTCCATCTTAAAATACGATTTCCAGCAGCAGCACAAGTAGCCATAAATGAATGTAACATACAGCACAAATCAACTGGAACACCTTCATGAGTTGTATACCCTACTTTGTAAGAAGGCACACGCAGCCTTCACCTTTGCCTTGATCCTTACGCCGAGTCTAAGCTCAGTGTCCTGAAGCTCTAGTTGCTCCTGAGACCTGAAACTTGATGTTTCCCCCGGCTCCCCTGACCTGCCCGTCCAGCGAGATGGGTCAGTCACGTCATCCTCTGAATGGAGTGCAATAGAAGGCCCTTCTCTGAGGAGGTAAATTCGTCCTTGAGGGTAACCTTACATTTAGGGAACTTCCCCAAATTCTCCCCTGCTCTCAGCTCCGCTGCCCCACGGGTACCCCAGTAGATCGCTAGCGTGGACTGGCAGCGCGCTTAGGGTCAGGCTGGATTCTGCACTGTATATACGCAGGCAGTGACATCTAAGAGCAAATATAAATAAAATCAATTCTACAGAGACATGGGTCCAGTGCTTCAATACAGACTCCCCGAGGAATCAATGGATTGACATTAGGAAGCAAGGGTTCAAAACTTTACAGGAATGGGGCAAAACTGTGCCTAGCGTATTTTGTAACAGTACACATAGACCTACTCAGCTGGTGAGGAATTCTAGTTTTTTCTCCCCCTTTTACTCAACACCTAACCCTCTCATGGGGACTCAAGCAGATGGGAGTGTCTACATACGAGAAAGTCAAAGCCATCTGGAACTGGAAGGAACAGACCTGGGAAGGGCTTAATCAGAACAGCCAGTATGTTGAGCATCTTCTCTGTTCAGACCCCATGCTCAGCAAGGAACACGGTAGCAGCTCTGGATCAAAGGAGCTTTGTCACGGGCTTCAGCAGGAACAAATGCAAACTCTGTACGAATCGTTAAGGTGAAGGCAGCCCTGATTATCAGTATGGTTATTACCACCTCAAAGACATCTCCAGAACACCCCGATGCACGTGTGCTGCGCCTTCCCGTGCACGCCCCGTCCCACCTGCGTACACCCCCCACCAGCAATGCGCAGGATCCTCGCTCTAAAGGGTAAAACCCCCTTGTTCTCACCAGATGAACGCCAACCTGCCAGCATATGGTGCTTAGTTAATACTGTTCTCCCATCCTCGCAACAGTTTCGAAGCGCATCAGAACCTGTTCGGAATCCAACGGCTGCCTGCTGCTTGTGATACACACAGTGCTAACGTTCAGAGAAATGATTTGGCCAACACACTTTTCAATTAGCCCTTATCTTTAAAAACATGTTACATAATACAATTTGCTGTGAGTTAGAGCTGAATTTTAATTCGTATTATTTGTATTCTGTAAGTGCATGAGGGATTCTTGGAAGTGTTGAAAATTTTAAAGTTTGAAATGAACAGTTAATTTCTGAGTAGAAATTAAATCTGAAAAGAAAAGCTAGAAAGGTGACACTTTTGCATCTCCTGTATAACGGAAACCAAAGTGTTAGAATACAGCTCTAGAAAATTCCATATATCCAACAAAAATATCTAGAAACGGTCTAGGAAACATTCTCAGAGCTTCATTTTGTTGAACCCTTTTAAAAAAAAAATTGAACGTGTCTGTATGAGGTGCATATATACAATATACACTTAGAAATCAGGATCTGGAAGACAAACTAATGTTTTTGTCTTACCTGTTTCAAGCATCGTATAAAAAAAATATATACATGAGGATATTCTAATTTGCAGCATCTAAGATCAGTGGTCAAAAAGTAGACCAAAGCTCTCTCCAACGTCCATGACCTTGAGCCTATTTGGGATAAGAAGTTAGTGAAAATATGGATTTGGATTTCCTCCTTGTTCTTAAAAGTTTGAACCGACTAAAAATGGTCATAGCAGCTTTCTAAACTTTTGCTGAAGAGGCAAGATCATGAAAGTGAAACACAGCAAGAGTCTCCATTAATCTTCCACATTACTCCATGCTTTATCCTTTGCTTCTGCTTCACTAATCCTTCTGTTCCTAGAGGTGATGACTCAGCCAGGTTTGCTTTATTTTTGAAAAACTGTTCTCCTTGTGACTAACCAAGCATCAAACTCCTATTCCAATCTTTATACAGTGTGCACAGGAAATTTCATCCCATTCTCAGCAGAAATAGCTACATGGACATAACAAATACGCTTATATCAGCACTGCAGCTCAGATCAGAAGCTCACATGGAAGCAAATCTCTCGTTTTACTTCCTTTGCTGTGGTTTTCTTTCTCCATAGCTCGGTCTCAGAGCACATGAGTTTGATTCCGTTTGGATGTAACTAAACTGGAAGGTGTGCTCTAGTGTGCACACAGTATTTAGCTCCTAAATACTTCAAGTCATTCTTTTCCTGAAGTAACTTCCACACAGATAACACAGGAGTGGTCTCTCAAATTTCATTTCTGTCTTTAATTCTGATAAATGTCATTTTTTATTGTCTGATATTGTAATGAAGGTCACCTGTAAGTAGTTTGCTCTAAGTTCTCGAAATGAATATAATTTTAGTTCCTGCTGAGCCTACACACTCCTTCTTACCTCACAGCATGTTCGCATGATGAAAAAAAAAATATTTGAAATGAAGTCACATCCTTCTAAATTAAACCTCTCTGGAATAAGGGTGGCAAAGTCATGCAGTGATTATTGCTATGAAACAACACTATTTACAAGAAACAAAGTGTGAGAGTTTGTGTGTGTATATATATATAAGCAAGTATTTAAAACTGTAACTTTTTGAACAGAGTAACAGTCCCTCCAGAAACCCTTCTAGCATTGTCTTCTGAGAGCTAGCTACCTTGTTAAAAAAAAAAATAAAAAAGAATTAAAAATTCTTTTTTAGTGTTTTTCTTGGCCATATGCTTTTTTATTTTCTTTTCCAGCAAATGATAGATTGGAATTGTGAATCCAAAGATAGATTATTTGACATTTAGTACAACTGAGGAATTAAAAAGAAGCTTCCTAAAACAAAACTCTTGGGATAAATCAAATCTCTACCCCTTCTATGTAAATAAAATGAATAACCAAATATCTCCCCTACCCTCACCTCTTTCCAAAATGATGTTGCCTATTTTTATACCAAAGGCTAGTGCTTATCCTTCCTAAAGTCCCTTTTTGTATTACAGCTGTAGCAATGCATGCCAGATCTATTCTATGTGATCTAAATAACTGTGGCCTTGTATCCAGAGCAGGAGATATGAAGTCAAGGCAACACTGTCCAAGCTCCGATTTTTGTCAATGGTAAGGCAAGGGGCAAATTCGTCTCTATTTTCAGTGCTCTGAACACCCATAGCTTGCGCTGGATATGACAGCCTAATTGTAGGTACACAGATCTGAAAACTGGAATCATACGGTCTGTCTTGCTGTCTGAGCAGGAGGTGACGTTATACTGTTTTAAAAAGACAGAGATCCTGAGGTCTAACTGACTTAATATAAGCATCTTTTAAACTACTAGATGAAAGGTGCTATATGGATTTTTATTCTTTCACATTTCATCCTCGAACCAAGAAAGGCAACGACTATTGAAGCCTTGATTAATGGTTTCATTTTGTGTATACAACCAAAACAATGTTTAAAAGAAGCCTATTACTGTCTGCATCCACAGTACAAAACCCATCCTTCCCAAAGATCAGTCCCAGTTTTTTTTCTTTCCTCTCTCAGCTCAAAAATCTCTAAAACAAGACAGGCCAGCGTTGCAGCTTTCAAGGAATGGGGTCTTTGCAGCACGAAGCCAGAGGTACCTGCAGCAAGCTGGTGGGCATGGCGCTGAGGGCAAGGAGGTGTTGGACAACAGAAAAGCAGCCGAGGCAGCGCCGGGGAAGGGTGCTCACCCACCTTCCTGCGGCAGACTTTTCCCTCGCTGAATTACACCCAGCTTTCTTGCAAAAACAGCTTCTTGGGTTTGGCAGAGGGGTTGTCGTTTCAGTCTACCCACCCATGAAAGAACACAGGAATGAGTGACCATAGCGTGGGCAACCAAAGTGCTGCACCCAGAGAACGAACAAGGACGCCGTGGGTTATTCGACAGTATTCTGTACACGCCTACCCTCCTTCCATGAAACTCCTTCGTTCCCTGATGTCAGAAGCTGCCTAGCCGCTTTGGCTTTGCCTTACCAACTATGTAGGAAACTTGGAAGCCTTTTACAAAGGACGATACTCACGTCACACATATATGTCTGTTTCAGACAGTTCCAGCTTTCGAGAGCCCAACACTCTTAATAAAAGTACCTGGAGAGTTTCATCCATCTAAAGATAATTATATTTCAAGACAAAGCACGTTTCCTCACATTTGCCTCACAAAATGCCACTTCATATTGTTGCCTGGCTACCCTCCGCTGAATTCAAGCACAGCACTGTTTCTGCCCTTTAAATGTACTAATTACTTATTGCTGTAATTACAGCACACTAGTTTAAAGGTTTTATCATTACTTTGAACAGATTAACATGCTGTTGTAAGACCACTTCAGAGCCTTTTGTTTCAAATTTCCATCATTAATCAGGCCAATGTTTCTGTGGAAATTCAATATTTGTATTCCTGGTAACAATGTGTGTACTTATGGGCATCTGTGTTCCTCAACGACATACAAAATACAGGTAAACCAGCAGTCACTGAGTACATAATACATCTTTCTTATGGACTGGGAGTATTATATACTTGATGAATCTCTTTTTTTCCTGTCATGGCATAAAGACCGAGTGGAGCAGGATTTGCAGTAGGGGCAGTCAATGCATCATTCACCCCGCTCGGACCTCTGCCTTCACTTTATCCAAAGTAGACGGGACATTACCCAAAGGGGCTGTGCACACTTGTGTGCTGTGGCCCAGCACACAGTGAGATATTTACAGCTCTGGACATTTGGCATAGAGGGAGGGGGGGGACGGGCACCCCTTTGGCCCTCAGCCCAGCTCAGCCTGCCACAGCAGACTTCCAGCTCCTAATCATAAGCAGCATCTGCATAAGCATCTTTCCACACCAAGCACCTTCTTCATGGGCAAACCCCATCATCCAACCTTGCTACGGCCCTATTCACTATGAGTTTTGTATGCAGGTACATTATGTTCAGAAAGAGGGAAGGAAATCAAGAAGATCGTTATTGGAATTAAGCATTCTTCACTAATAGGCTAAACATTTTCATTACATTCCACATAGCTTGTTGCATGAATTTATTATAATCTATCACGTTTGGCTTTTAGACCAACAACCTTCACGTCCCAGCTCTTAGGCACATGAACAGCTCTGGGACACAAAGTCCTCAGTCAGGTCCCTCCTGCCTGGCAGCAAGCAGAGCAGCTGAGATAACATTTTTCCACCAGCAGAGACCCGAGCTCCTATAGAAGATTTATTTATAATTTCCAGCAGTGTGAGTTACAGGCAGACTACAGGTAAACCTTAATTAGCATTGTCTATCTAGATGTCTGTTACCATTAGCTGACCAATCATAGCCAGGATTTCAGTTAAGAACAAAACCATAGCTTGGCCTGCATATGGAGCGAAAAAAAAAAGAAATTTTAAAATCTCTGAGCTGGGCAGGAATAAGCAAAATCCTTGCATTCAGGGATCCCAAAATTGATAAGCACATGTTGACTGCAACTGTAACGGCCTCTCCATTGCATAAAGCAAGAAGTGGGATAATGGTCTTCTACTAAACAGCCCCATAGTGAGGACTAAGACTGATGTCCTGTGGCATGCATGGCAGTCTGAGGGGTATTACAGAGAGCATCCTTCATCAGGAAGAATAACCAGAACAAAACCGGTTATTCCAGAGATTAAGTACTTGGAAATTAGCTATAATTTTTACTAATTTGTGAAATAGTCATTGGTTACCCATTAATAGTTATATGCTGTTAACCAAATCACATTGTATATTTCTTCTGATTCAATAGATTACGGTTTAATAAAACAATCACTTTTGTGTTGATAAAGTTCAAGCTGACATAACAACTTGATATTTTTGTAAAAAAATGTATAATTTTTAAATCTTCTTTAAAAGTTTTAAGTGGGGGTGTTTCTCACCTTAGGAGCACAAACGTTGGACTGTTTTATTCACAGCTGTACAACTAGAGGTCTCGTTCATCCTAGATAAGTCCATCCTTCCATTCTTTTCAGAGGCCAGCTATCCAACTGAAGCTTTTTTGGCCTTTCCAATTCAAGCAAGAGTCCACTCCAGCAGTATTATCTCGTTCATACACTATGAAAATAATGCGTGTGATTACTCATTGAAACACTTACTGATACCTTCTTGGTGCTTTTACTGTCTACAAATACTCCTCGAAACGGCATCCAGCTTTACGCTAGTATTCACTGATAAGTACTAAGGAGAATACAAGAGCTAGAGCATAGAGCGAAATACTAAAATACTTCTTTCCATTGTGTCTTCCCAGCTTTACCTGGCTTCAATATATGGGCCAAATTCCCACCTATAACAGCCTCTAACTGTGCAGATTCTGGTAGGGTCTTCTGCGAGTTATAAGCGTATGAATTACCTTTCTTTTGGCCACCCTACAGAACTGCTGTGTCTGCTTACTGGGCAAGCACTCTTGGAAGCTGCTGAGCAGAACCACCAGGCAAAAAGGATTCAGGGTCCATGCACCTTCTTATAGCTTCTTCTTCAACACTTCAATGGCCAGCGCTCCTCCACAAAACCAGGGCTTTTTTGTTTCACAATAGAAATGAATGGATCTCTTCCACTTAGGTTGGGTTCGTCAATGAAATGAGTAGCTAAATTTGACCCATTGACTTGCCTAAAGCAATGGCCTAAATTAGGATCACAAGACTGATAATTGCCTGATACTGGAAAGGCCAAAATTTGGAAGAGTTTTGCAGCAAAAAGGATTGATTTTCTATCTAAAGCAACAACTGACAGTTCATTTACTTAATGACTTTTCCCTTGTTCCTGACATGTCATGAGGTTTTAGTCACTATAAAATGCAACAAAGATATCTAAGCTCTGGGTTGCAGACACTGAAAACTCTTTAAAAACTACAGTCTAGTACAGTCATTGGTCATTCTAGAAAGTATTTATACATAGCAAGGATAACAAACTGGCTACATCAAGGTGAAAAATTCCTAACACGGGCAGAATGCTTGAAAAACAGAATCAACAGTTTCTACCTCAGCTATTCAATCCACAAGAAAAATGCAGTAAATACATTTACACGAAATTGAAATTTAGAGCTATATATAATTTTTATCAGGGGAAAAAAGCTAATAATACAGGCACAGAAAAAATAATGATAAAGATTTACAAATTAGCAACCAAATACAATGTGTATGGAAGTAGAATTCTGCCTTGAAAAATATTCCAGCTGACTTTTTTTTGCACTTACACGGCATCTTTGTGAGGGTTTCAAAGCACTTTCCAAACACTGTCACTATCCATCTGCAGAAACACTGGTGAGGAATTGAAGTACAGTTCCATTATGAACCGTATCAGTTTTCTATTAAAAATAATGACCTGATGGTGTTAAAAACATCATCTGGGAGCTTTAAATAGAATTGGCAGTTGCAGGAATCAGGCACCAAGCAATAACCGATTTCCATCTGACCTACCTGGTTGGAATCTGGAATTAAAACCGGAAAAGGACACAAAAAAAAAAGAAAAAAAAAAAAAGTCAGGAAAACTGAAATTTACTACAGGATTTTCTAGTTCTTTCGCATTACATTCAGCTATTTCTATTTGCAAATAGCCTAATTTAGGCAGAGCTCCTCTGCATAGAAACTCAGTTTTGAAATATGTTTCATATTCAGATGGACTTGGCTAGATTTGTATATTAAGACTGTAACAGCTTTAGCAACAGTAGTAATTTGTAACCTCACAGCTTAGCCTAACAGATGCCCTATATCCCAGAGTTGCATAATAGCATAAGTTAAGCTGGGTGTTTGACCATAGGTACTTTTTGGAATACCTCAGTGTAATCATTCTGTGAAATAATATATTCTACTCTTGCATCTTTCCATTGAACTTGCTTTCCTCTTGCTGCCCTCTCATCCAAGAGTTCCTCCTTTTTGGCTTCGGTTATGACTCATTTGGGTTTGAAGCAGTAAATGAACCTTTGGGGGATGATAAGATCTCTCAGCATCAGCGGTCAAAAGAGCCAAGTCCAAACAAATTGAATCCCTTCCTAAAACTGGCAAGCGCCGCTTGTGTTCATTCATAATTCCTGGACTCAACACACAGTTTCATTAAGTGCCTTTAACAGGCAATGCTGCTTTTCTGGAGGGGGAAAGGGGAAGGTGGCAGAGAACAGTTATTAGTGAGAAAGAGAGATACAGCTACCCCAGTAGTGGTCTACAAATCATGAGTGACACGTAGAGAGGCTCTTCACCACCTTCTCCAGCAAAAATCTAGGGGGATAGAGTGAAGAAAGCAGAGGTCGGGTTCAAATCAAACCAAAAGGACTTGTTCTTCACACGCCAGGTGGGATCCCTGCGACACCTCTTCCCAACAGGGGCTACGACAGCCATCCGAGGGACCGCCACCGTAACAGGACAGACGTCCGCTCAACAATCACTAAACGCATCTGAAACCACATCTGACCCAGCAAGTTCCTGGAGGTGAAATTAGTCGGCTGCTGGAAGATTAGCAAAGGAGCCTCCCCTTCTCTGTGCTTCCTCAGGAGTCCCCGAGTCCTTTGCCATGGTAGGAGTAGGCACCGCTGGTCTTACAAAGAGGTATCGGAGCCAATTCAGCCCTACGTTCTTAGTCTTCCATACAAAACCATGCACACACTGCCTTACAACCCTATTAAAAATGCAACTAAATAGTCACTCTAAAACATCAAGTTATACACATTCCACTGTTCAAAGCCACTTGTAATTATACAGCACTCCATACACTTCTAGACTGCGAGGAAATCAATAATCTTCCAATGGTTACTGCTAATGACCACTTACAAAATAAGGTGTTTAAAGCACACTCTCCATTGAAAGTCCAGCCCCTTAGAAGAAGCCACAGGAAGAGTAATCTCTAGTTTAGAAGAGGCTAATTTAAATGAGGAACTAAAATACTGCTTATCGACAATATGAGAGACAAGTAAGTACCATGAGATTTAATGGCGGTATTACTGCTTTGATCCCTGGTGCTCAAAGCAATAATCCATGAGTTTTAAAATTCAAGTGCTCGACTGAAACTCCGAAAGCTCAAGTGGATTGTAAAGCACAATTGATAAAAGTAGATCTTTAATTAGACAATCACTTTATAGGAGGTTTCTTTTATGAATATTAAGGAGGTTTGAAAAACTATCAGAAGTTGTTTATAAAACACATGTGGCTCTGGGCATTTTTTCCGAGGAAATCTCACAATTAAGAAAAAAAGGTATACCTTTTTAAAAAACTATGTGTGAACTAAACATCTATGATACGCATACAGAGTCATCAGATTACAGACATGGGATATGTGGACATGCCCTAAAACTGACGCTGGGTGGTTGAAAATCCCCACTAACCCAGAGCACCCGTAATATATGAAACACAATGTACAAATTGCAATTTTAAGGTTAACCATGAGTTTTCTTTGTCATTTCGCATCTCAGCTTTTTTCTTCTCTGACTCAGTATTCCAGGTGAGTACACTGCTGTGGAAGTGCCACTTGAGGCCCCGTACCTCTCACTTGCCTTGCATCACTCAACACTCGCCCATCTGCTTGCGATTCATTGCACGGGATGACCCTGCTGAAACAATGAGAATTTGCAGCCAAACCCAAATTGTGCCAAATACTCCACAGTCATGTTCCATGTGAAAACAACCTGTTTCATTTAGTATATCAGCTTTCACCCTTTCCATCCCCACTTTATTCTCAGGATTATTTCAAATTACTCGCTGCTTCTTAAATTCTTGATGAATGACAACTTGTTGTTGGCTAAGAGAACAATCATCAGCTAGATTAATTTAAATGGATTTGCTCGTTTCCTCCTACGGCCAGGGGAAGCTGACATGTTTCCTGAAGAGAAAAAAAGATAGTTTGTTAAAATCAGCTGGAGCTGTGTTGGAAGAGTTACGAGCTACTGTGCACAAGCGTCTGCATTTTATTTAATGTACTAAATGAAACAAAAAAAGTTTCAGCTCTTCTTTTCTGCAGGCACTATGTTTATGCACTGCTGTTTAAGAAACAGCAATATTTGTTCGGAAGCAAAAGGATGATTTTTAATTTACCTAACATCCAGACTCCCTAGTTTCAGTGCACCCCCCCGCCAAGTCCATTCATGAAAATATTCCTGTTTGTGAGTATAACTTGAGCATTAACTCAAAAGTTATAACCCCAATTTCTGCCATTCCTGAAGCTAATCTGCAATTGGGAAATAAGTAATACCTTAATGGTTTTCATGTACCCCATTTTTTTCTCAGTACCCTATGCTATCCGCTAGAAATTTCTTAAATAATAACAGCAGCATTAGAAAATAAAAATAAAACCCACAAGTTGGGCTTTCACTTTGCTATCTGACCAGTGCTATATGTCTGGCAGAGAAATGCTTGCCCAAGTTATTAATTGCTCTTCCTTAGTAAGGAAAGATAAAAATAGAGAAATAGAAATGCTCCTGTTATCTGCTTCTCATTTTTATTTTCCCTTTCTCTACCAGTGTATACTAATAAATTTTACTTATCTCAGGTGACATAACTTGTAACCACTATAAGCTTTTATCCCATAACATTCAAAATATCTCTTCCATATTTCTTTGTTTACTAAGTCTCTAGTTTATACTTGCTTAATAATATATCATCTTCATTTCTCTCCTTTCTTGCTATGTACCCATGCAAGAAAGAGACCTATATTTTCTGTAGCTTTCACTCTTTCTCTTTCCCCTCAAATTTTTGGTAAACTAATTCCTGGGAAGTCCCTGGGGTAAACGTATATGCAAAAAAGAAATCTCCTTACTGCAACACATCAGTAAATTCCTATAATTTTAGCATTAGCTTCTTTCAGTGTTGTCATGGTTTAACCCCAGCCGGCAACTCAGCCCCACGCAGCCGCTCGCTCACTCCCCCCGCAGTGGGATGGGGGACAGAATTGGAAGGGTAAAAGGGAGAAAACTCGTGGGTCAAGATAAAGACAGTTTAATGGGTAAAGCAAAAGCCGCGCATGCAAGCAAAGCAAAACAAGAAATTCATTCACCACTTCCCATGGGCAAGCAGGTGTTCAGCCATCTCCAGGACAGCAGGGCTCCATCACACCTAACCTTTACTTGGGAAGACAAACGCCATCACTCGGAATGGTCCCCCTGTCCTTCTTCCCCCAGCTCTATACACTGAGCATGACGTCCTATGGTCTGGAATATCCCTTGGGTCAGTTGGGGTCAGCTGTCCCAGCTGTGTCCCCTCCCAAATTCTTGTGCCCCCCCAGCCTACTCGCTGGTGGGGTGGGGTGAGGAGCAGAAAAGCCCTCGGCTCTGCGTAAGCACTGCTCAGCAGTAACGAAAACATCCCTGTGTTATTAACACTTTTCAGCACAAATCCAAAACGTAGCACCCTACTAGCTCCTAGGAAGAAAATTAACTCTCTCCCAGCCAAAACCAGCACAAGTGTCCAAAATGCACTCGCCAACTGACTTGATGCAGGGTGAGAGTTAACCAACAATATATCCAAAAACATATTACTAAACAAATGTCCCAGAAATAAATGGCAGACCATTTCTGGAAATTAACTTCTCAGACTACCTCCAGTGGCATTGTGGTATTAGGAAAAACTTCAATTATTTTCACAGTAGTGCTGGCTGTAGCCACTAAAAGCGTGTATAAACCGCAACTGTGTCTATATGCTTTCTTTTTCCTACCCTGAACTATTTCTCTTTTTAGCTTATCTTTTTCCATGTATGTGCCTGTACTAGTTGCAGCTTTATGCTTTTCTTTCAAATTGCCGTTCAATCTGACAAGCAACGTGCTGATTTCTAGCTCAGATTAAAATTACAGCAAACCTTTGGGTTGCAATTACCTCTAGTAGATGTTATATGACAATCACCATGAAGATCCGTTCATTCCTGGCCATATCATTTTGTAAGATCACTTTCTTTTATCTTGATTTTACAGGAGCTACCATCTTTTGTATCTTCCCTTCTCAGAATCTATCAGCATTTCAACTTATCAGTCAAACAGAATTTTTAATGCTATGTATTTATTAATACCACATGTTTGTTCTAGAGTCATCACACAGTTTTATGCAACAGTTATAATTCCTCATCCTTTTCTGCACAACCCACTTTATTTCCAAGGTGTGTTACGACATATAGCCCCGGTGGCTCCTACACGAACGGATGGCTCGCTCTGACCATCTCTATAAAAACTGTCATGGCAAACTCAGGAAGCTCTTCCTATTTTTTGTAGCAGAATAGTAAAGAAACGTTCACGTGGTGTCCCTCACCTGCAGAAACATGGCTCCATTCATTTTGCTTGGATCTTGTTCAGCTTAAAACTTAAGTAGTGTAGGAAGTCGTAGCAAACACATTTTAACTAGGATGAGCTTATTAGCAGATAATTTCCATTTTTCTTCCTCAATAAAAACAATACCAGCCGAAGCTATTTATTGACACACGGTCGACTTAGTTTGCAGTAACAGAGAATAAAACTGACTGCAGCAGAAACGTTTTCAAAAAGCTTTCATACAAGAAGCAGTGTTTCTGTCCCAGGGCTTGGGTCTCCCCGTCACCCACACATCCATCTGCCTCCGCCGCCTCGAGACCGTTACCGTGTGTCATTAGCAATTGTCTCAACTCAGGGTTCAAGTATCGGGTGTGAGACTGGCAGAGTTGCATGGGTTCTGGCTCTTTAGAGGCTCGATTCTGGATTTTCACCCCTAGAATTATACCTATACATTGGGGGGGTTGTAAATTCTGTATATTGTAAAAAAAATATCTGTGCAGGCATTTTTTTTTTCTCTAATCAAGAAATAAGATGCATATTTTTCTTTAAATGCTCGTAAGTTAAAAAATAATGAACAAACAGTGGATCTCTGTCTGCCTTATCTCTGTCTCT